>NW_028270164.1:8326006-8629446 GCF_037043375.1 Chiloscyllium plagiosum
ACAAAGAGCAGAGGCCCAAGAACAGAGCCCTGCGGGACCCCACTCAACACACCTCCAGGCAGAATACTTTCCATCTACAACCATTCTCTGCCTTCTGTCAGCCAGCCAGTTCTGAATCCAGATAGCCAAATCTCCCTGTATCCCATACTTCTTGACTTTATGAATGAGCCTACCATGGGGAATCCTATCAAATGCCTTGCTGAAGTCCATATACACCACAGCCATTGCTCGACTGTCGTCGACCTGTCTTGACACCTCCTCAAAGAACTCAATAAGATTTGTGAGGCATGACCTGCCCCTCACAAAGCCATGCTGACCGCCTTTAATCACACTATGCATTGCCAAATAGTCATAAATCCTATCCCTCAGAATTCTTTCCAAAACTTTGCTGACCACAGACGTAAGACTGACTGGTATGTAATTGCCAGATTTCCCTATTCCCCTTCTTGAAAAGAGAAACAACATTCACCTCCCTCCAATCCTCCAGGATGACTCCCGTGGAGAGTGAGGAAGCAAAGATCTTCGCCAGCGGGTTAGCAACCTCCTTTCTCGCTTCCTGGAGCAGCCTAGGAAAAATCTGGTCTGGCCCTGGGGACTTATCAATCTTAATGTTTTCCAAAATTTCCAGCACATCAACTTCGTCAATCTTGATCTGGTCAAGACTGTATCCCAGCTCCTCTACGTTTTCATTTACAACAAGTTCCCTTTCCTTGGTGAAGATCGAAGCAAAATACTCATTTAGGGCTTCCCCTATCTGCTCCAAGTACAAGTTCCCTACACTATCCCTGATCAGCCCTACCTTCTCCCTGATCATTCACTTATTCCTCACGTATGAGTAAAATGCCTTTGGGTTCTCCCTAATCCTTCTTGCCAAGCCTTTTTCGTGCCCCCTCCTGGCTCTCCTCAGTCCATTTCTGAGCACCTTTCTAGCAAGCCTGTAATCCTCTAAAGCTGTGCTAGATCCTTGCTTCCTCCACCTTACGTAAGCTGCTTCTTCCTTTGGAAGAGAAGTTCCTCTGTTCTTGTCATCCAAGGTTCCTTAATCTTACCCCTTCTTACCTGCCTCAGAGGAACAAATTTGTGCATCACTCGCAACAATTGCTCCTTAAATAGTCTCCACATGTATGCTGTGCTCTTTCTGTGGAACAATTGCTCCCAGTCTGTACTTCCCAACTCCTGAATGATAGTGTCATAATTTCCTTTTCCCCAATTAAATATCTTCCTTCGGTAACTGCTCCTTTCACTCACCAAGGCTATGCTAAATGTGAGGCAGTTGTGATTGCTGTTACCAAAGTGCTCTCCCACAGTGAAATCTGACACCTGTCCTGGCTCATTGCAGAGCACCAAATCCAAAATGGCTTCTCCCCTCGTCGGTCTGTCTACATACTGAATAAGGAAACCCTCCTGAAGACACCTGACAAAAACGGCTCCATCCAAACCATCTGCACTTAGGAGGTTCCAGTTGATATTGGAAAAGTTGATCTCATCCACTTAAAACCTTCCCAGAAGTCCCTCGCTCCTCCTTCGCATCTCTCGGCAAATGGTGGCCCCGACACCTGAAGTAAGTCTGTTAAACAGTTAGACTCACCTTCCCAGAAGTCCTTTGCTCCTCCCTTGCACCTCTCGGTAAGGTGCGAGGTACATAATCACAAGGCATCGTGTTTACAGTGCAGAATTTGGACCAACGTGTCTCTACAGCTGTTCTGCTCCATTTGAGCCTCTTCATATCATACCACAACCTTAAGACCCAATAATCCTGTCCCTTCTCAACAGATTAACCCAATTACCGACTCGCTTACCACACCCCATAGCCAGTTCTCACTTCAGTAATGTATCTGATTCGTTAAACTTCCTTGATATTCGAAACCTTCAGTACCAAGAATAATTTGCCTACAACACTTAGTCACTTAATAGCCCTGAAAGATTTATTTATGCCACAGAGCTTTGCGTGATTTTTCATTCCCACACTTTATTCTAATCCCATTTCTAACTCACCTCTAATTTGAATTGCTCTGTATTAATCCATCGAAATTGTTTTCCTGCTCCCAATCATTATCCCAGCATTCTCGATGGTCGTGCAAGAGTGGGATCGGCAGTGAGTTGATTAGTCTTACCTGTTCTGTGTTCACACTCCGAGGTGAGCCAATCAGTGTTTACCATCTCCTGTGGAACTGTATTCCAGTCAGAGCCCATCCCAAGTTTAAAGCAAAGGGGGCAAAGTGGAGAAGGGGGAGAAAAACATGATAAAAATAAAGAGATGCCTCATGCTAGAAAATGGAACATGGATAATTAACGTTTTATTGCTCTCAATGCTCTGACAAAGCCTGTTAAATTGTGAGTCAGACATTAAGAGCAGGGCTCAGCAACAATCTAATCACTGTTCCTGCATAGTTTGCTCACTGTGTGTGGGGGGGGGGGGTGGCTGTTTTCAGACTTTGGTGGGATTCTACTAACCGATAGTACTCTCCATCTCCAATACTGTATTGGTTCCAATGCCACTGAGAGACCTGAGCATTAAAACTGGGCTGACATTCCTAGTCAGAGGGACCTTGCTGGTGGGAGTGCCTACTTTCAGATGTGATATTAAACTGTCAAGCTTCTCAGCTGGATGCACAAAAATATCATGGCACTATTCCACGTTTCAACAGTGACTACTTTTCAAAATGAATTGGCTTGAAGCTTTTCCAGATATGATGATAATATAAAAAGTGTTGAAGAAATGAAAGTCCTTCTTTCTTTTTGATTCATTGAAAGGTAAGGGGAGAAAGTATAAACTCAGCAGTATTGTTTTAAGAGGCGTGCAGGAACAGAGTTAATTGGAAATGTGCAAACACAAAACGTTGAAGGTGATAGAGCAAGATGAGAAGGTATGTGGGATCCGTAGCCTTACCAAGACAGTAGAAATGAAAGTTATACCAAACTTGCATAAAACTCTGGTTTGGACCCAGGTGGAGTACGGCATTTGATTTTGGACCCCACACATTTGGAAGAATGTCAAAGCCTTGTTGAGGATGCAGAAGAGAACTAAATGTGACGGACTTCCATCCCTGAACAGAAACTGAGATTACCTGCTTGATGACAGATACAATTGGGAGGAGATTTAACAGAGATTTTCAACATAGTGAAGACTTTTGTTAGAATAGGTAGGAGAAACTAATGGCAGGAGGCTTGGGAACATTAGAGTGAGTTGGAATATGCTGCCTGTAAAAGCAGTGCAAGCAGACTCAATAATACCTTTCAAAAGAGAATTGGAGGAATATTAGTAGCTATATAAATGTAGCTGCAGGGGAAGAGCAGGGCTGTGGAATGAATTGCATTGACTGTAACCCCATAGATGTAGGCCATTCAGCCCATCAGGTCTGCTCTACCATTCAGTGAGATCACACCTGATAATCTTTGAGGAGAAAGTGAGGACTGCAGATGATGGAGATCAGAGCTGAAAATGTGTTGCTGGAAAAGCGCAGCAGGTCAGGCAGCATCCAGGGAACAGGAGAATCGACGTTTCGGGCATAAGCCTTTCCTGAAGAAGGGCTTATGCCCGAAACGTCGATTCTCCTGTTCCCTGGATGCTGCCTGACCTGCTGCACTTTTCCAGCAACACATTTTCAGTTCTCACCTGATAATCCTCAATTCCATGTTCCTGTCTTTTCCTTTGATTCCCTCACCTTTTAGAAATCTGTCCATCTCAGCCTTAAATATGCTTAATGACCCAGCCTCTGTAGCCCCATGCAGCAAAGAATTCCACAGATTCACTACCCTCCCAGAGAAAAAATCCCCCCTCATTTCTAATACAAACAGGTGACCCTTTATTTTGAGTTAATGCTTTCTGGACCCAGACTCTCCCCACAAGGCGAACCAACCTTTCTACACAATCTCCTCCAAGTCCCCTAAGAATCGTGTATGTTTCAATAAGCTGCCCCTCATTCTTCTAAATTCCAACAAATGGAACACATTCAAATTCTCCTCACAAAACAGTCCATCAAAATGAGCCTAGTGAACCTTCTCTGGACTGCTTCCAATGCTGGTACATCTCTCTTTAAATAACAGGCCCAAAAACTATCATCGAGCCGGTGCCTTGTATAGTTTTAGCAAGACCTCCCTAACTTTATATTTCATTTCCTTTGAATTAAAAGCCAATATTCCATTTGCCTTCCCCATTATTCACTGAACTTGGGTCTATTAAAAAGACAACACACTCACGATGCTACAGCTCCTTGTTCTGTATTATTTAATGATTCTGAGCTTTTATATTGAATCCTTGTCACGGGTGCACAGAGTCCATGCAACTACACACAGCACCAATGATTTTTAATAATGTTTATGTAAGCTGTGATGTGCCAACACTAAGTTCTTTGTTTCTTGAACAGTGATTGCAATAGTGGAGCATTGGAAGACTAAATTCCCAATGTTAACCTTGATATTTTGTTCAAATGACATTTCTTGCAAGACCCTTTTCAGGTTTTCAACTGTCCCAGCACAAATTCTTCCCAGGTGCTGGACTTGCACAATGCAGGATGGTGCAGTGGCACAGTGGTTAACACTGCTGCCTCACAGTGCCAGGGACCTGCGTTCGATTCCACCTTTGGGTGACTGCCTGTGTGGAGGTTGCACATTCTCCTCATGCCTGCCTGGGTTTCCTCCAGGAGCTCTGGTTTCCTGCCATGGTCTAAAGATATACAGGTTAAGTAGATTGGTTATACTAAATTGCCTATAGTATCCAGGAATGTGTAGGGTCAGTGAATTAGCCATAGGAAATATGGGGATAGAGTGGGTCAGTGTCAGTGTGGGCTGAATGGCCTGCTTCCACAATGTAGGGATTCTATGTAGAGTCATACTCAGCAAAAGCACAGCTCCCAATCTCACATTTGAATTGTTTTACTCAAACTACTCCCAAGCTAATCACCTAACCTAAACTTATCATCTTCTCCACACTGCTCCCCATTCCTAGCTCTCCTCCACCCACCCCCTGAGCAAGACCCATTCAACTAGGGCTCCCAGAAAGTTGGACAATCGGACCTCGAGCCACGAGTGGATAATTCACACCTGAGACATATAATTCATAGAAGCAAAGAACTCCAAGAAAGGTAAGAGAGGTCGGCAGCTAGTGCAGGATTCCTTTGTGGATAGCCCCATTTCAAACAGGTATGCTGTTTTGGAAAATGTTGGGGATGATGGATTCTCAGGGGAATGTAATACGAACAGCCAAGTTTCTGGTATTGAGACTGGTTCTAATGCAACGAGGGGTACATCAGGTTCCAAGAGATCAATTGTGTTAGGGGATTCTGTAGTCCAAGGTACAGACAGACGTTTCTGTGGCCAGCAGCAAAAAAGCAGAATGGTGTGTTGCTTCCCTGGTGCCAGGATCAAGGATGTCTCAGAGAGGGTGCAGAATGTTCCGAAGGGGGAGAGGGGCCAGTGAGAGGTCATTGTCCACATTGGAACCAACGACATTGGAAGGGAAAAGGTTGAGATTCTGAAGGGAGATTACAGAGAGTTAGGCAGAAGTTTAAAAAGGAGGTCCTCAAGGGTAGTAATATCTGGATTACTCCCAGTGCTACGAGCTAGTGAGGGCAGGAATAGGAGGATAGAGCAGATGAATGCATGGCTGAGGAGCTGGTGTGTGGGAGAAGGATTCACATTTTTGGATCATTGGAATCTCTTTTGTGATAGAAGTGACCTGTACAAGAAGGACGGATTGCACCTAAATTGAAAGGGGACTAATGTACTGGCAGAGAAATTTGCTGGAGTTGCTTGGGAGGATTTAAACTAGTAAGGTGGTGGGGTGGGACCCAGGGAGATAGTGAGGAAAGGGACCCAGGGAGATAGTGAGGAAAGAGATCAATCTGAGACTGGTACAGTTGAGAACAGAAGTGACTCAAAGAGTCAGGGCAGGCAGGGACAAGGTAGGACTAATAAATTAAACTGCATTCATTTCAATGCAAGGGGCCTAACAGGGAAGGCAGATGAACTCAGGGCATGGTTAGGAACATGGGACTGGGATATTATGGCAATTACAGAAACATGGCTCAGGGATGGGCAGGACTGGCAGCTTAATGTTCCAGGATACAAATGCTACAACAAGGGTAGAAAGGGAGGCAAGAGAGGAGGGGCATTTTTGATAAGGGATAGCATTACAGCTGTGCTGAGGGAAGATATTCCCAGAAATACATCCAGGGATGTTACTTGGGTGGAACTGACAAATAAGAAAGGGATGATCACCTTATTGGGATTGTATTATAGACCCCCCCCCCCCCCCGCCCCCCTAATAGTCAGCGGGAAATTGAGAAACAAACTTGTAAGGAGATCTCAGCTATCTGTAAGAATAATAGTGTGGTTATGGTAGGGGATTTTAACTTTCCAAACATAGACTGGGACTGCCATAGTGTTAAGGATTTAGATGGAGAGGAATTTGTTAAGTGTGTACAAGACAATTTTCTGATTCAGTATGTGGATGTACCTATGAGAGAAGGTGCAAAACTTGACCTACTCTTGGGAAATAAGACAGTGCAGGTGACTGAGGTGTCAGTGGGGGAGCACTTTGGGGACAGTGACCATAATTCTATTTGTTTTAATGATGGAAAAGGATAGACCAGATCTAAAAGTTGAAGTTCTAAATTGGAGAAAGGCCAATATTGACGGTATTAGGCAAGAACTTTCAAAAGCTGATTGGGGACAGATGTTCATAGATAAAGGGATGGCTGGAAAATGGGAAGCCTTCAGAAATGAGATAACGAGAATCCAGAGAAAGTATATTCCTGTCAGGGTGAAAGGAAAGGCTGGTAGGTATAGGGAATGCTGGATGACTAAAGAAATTGAGGGTTTGGTTAAGAGAAAGATGGAAGAATATGTAAGGTATAGACAGGGTAGATCGAGTGAATCGAGTATAATGGAAGTAGGAGTATACTTAAGAGGGAAATCAGGAGGGCAAAGGGAAAAAGATAGCTTTGGCAAATAGAATTAAGGAGAATCCAAAGGGTTTTTACAAATACATTAAGGACAAAAGGGTAACTGGGGAGATCATAGGGCCCCTCAAAGACCAGCAAGGCAGCCTTTGTGTGGAGCCGCAGAAAATGGGGGAGATACTAAATGAGTATTTTGCATCAGTATTTAGTGTGGAAAAGGATATCGAAGATATAGACTATAGGGAAATAGATGGTGACATCTTGCAAAATGTCCATATTACAGAGAAGGAAGTGCTGGAAGTCTTGAAACTGGTGAAGGTGGATAAATCCCCAGAACCTGATCAGGTGTACCCTAGAACTCTGAGGGAAGTTAGAAAATTGATTGCTGGGCCTCTTGCTGAGATATTTGTATCATCGATAGTCACAGGTGAGGTGCCGGAAGACTGGAGGTTGGCTAACGTGGTGCCACTGTTTAAGAAGGGTGGTAAGGACAAGCCAGGGAACTATAGACCAGTGAGCCTGACGTCGGTGGTGGGCAAGTTGTTGGAGGGAATCCTGAGGGACAGAATGTACATGTATTTGGAAAGGCAAGGACTGATTAGAGATAAAAGCTGAAAATGTGTTGCTGGAAAAGCGCAGCAGGTCAGGCAGCATCCAAGGAACAGGAGAATCGACGTTTCGGCCATAAGCCCTTCTTCAGGCCGAAACGTCGATTCTCCTGCTCCTTGGATGCTGCCTGACCTGCTGCGCTTTTCCAGCAACACATTTTCAGCTCAGATCTCCAGCATCTGCAGCCCTCACTTTCTCTCAACTGATTAGAGATAGTCAACATGGCTTTGTGCTTGGGAAATCATGTCTCACAAACTTGATTGAGTTTTTTGTAGAAGTAACAAAGAGGATAGATGAGGGCAGAGCGGTAGCTGTGATCTATATGGACTTCAGTAAGGCGTTCGACTAGGTTCCCCATGGGAGACTGATTAGCAAGGTTAGATCTCACAGAATCCAGGGAGAAGTAGCCATTTGGATACAGAACTGGCTCAAAGGTAGAAGACAGAGGGTGGTGGTGGAGTGTTGTTTTTCAGACTGGAGGCCTGTGACCAGTGGAGTGCCACAAGGATCGGTACTGGGCCCTCTACTTTTTGTCATTTACATAAATGATTTGGATGTGGTCATTGGAGGTACAGTTGGTAAGTTTGCAGATGACACCAAAATTGGAGGTATAGTGGACAACAAAGAGGGTTACCTCAGATTACAACAGGATCTTGACCAGATGGGCCAATGGGCTGAGAAGTGGCAGATGGAGTTTAATTCAGATAAATTATAGGTGGTGTATTTTGGGAAAGCAAATCTTAGCAGGACTTATACACTTAATGGTAAGGTCCTAGGGAGTGTTGCTGAACAAAGAGACCTTGGAGTGCAGGTTCATAGCTCCTCGAAAGTGGAGTCGCAGGTAGATAGGATAGTGAAGAAGGCGTTTGGTATGCTTTCCTTTGATTGGTCAGAGTGTTGAGTACAGGAGTTGGGAGGTCATGTTGCGGCTGTACAGGACATTGGTTAGGCACTGTTGGAATATTGCATGCAATTCTGATCTCCTTCCTATCGGAAAGATGTGAAACTTGAAAATGTTCAGAAAAGATTTACAAGGATGTTGCCAGGGTTGGAAGGTTTGAACTATAGGGAGAGGCCGAAAGGCTGGGGCTGTTTTCCCTGGTGTGTTGGAGGCTGAGGGGTGACCTTATAGAGGTTTACGAATTATGAGGGGCATAGATAGGATAAATAGACAAAGTTCAAAGTTTGTGCGAAGATTTGTAGCTCAGGTGCTCGTTGTTGTGGTTCTGTTCGCCGAGCTGGAAGTTTTTGTTGCAAACGTTTCGTCCCCTGGCTAGGCGACATCATCAGTGCTTGGGAGCCTCCTGCGAAGCGCTTCTTTTGATGTTTCCTCCGGTGTTTATAGTGGTCTGTCCCTGCCGCTTCCGGTTGTCAGTTCCAGCTATCCGCTGTAGTGGTTGGTATATTGGGTCCAGGTCGATGTGTTTGTTGATGGAGTTTGTGGATGAATGCCATGCCTCTAGGAATTCCCTGGCTGTTCTCTGTCTGGCTTGCCCTATGATAGTAGTGTTGTCCCAGTCGAATTCATGTTGCTTGTTGTCTGCGTGTGTGGCTACTAAGGATAGCTGGTTGTGTCGTTTCGTGGCTAGTTGATGTTCATGTACGCGGATTGTTAGCTGTCTTCCTGTTTGTCCTATATAGTGTTTTGTGCAGTCCTTGCATGGTATTTTGTACACTACATTAGTTTTGCTCATGTTGGGTATCGGGTCCTTCGTTCTGGTGAGTTGTTGTCTGAGCGTGGCTGTTGGTTTGTGTGCCGTTATGAGTCCTAGGGGTCGCAGTAGTCTGGCTGTCAGTTCTGAGATGCTCCTGATGTATGGTAGTGTGGCTAGTCCTTTTGGTTGTGGTATGTCCTCATTCTGTGGTCTTTCTCTTAGGCATCTGTTGATGAAGTTGCGCGGGTATCCGTTTTTGGCGAATACCTTGTATAGGTGTTCCTCTTCTTCTTTTTGCAGTTCTGGTGTACTGCAGTGTGTTGTGGCCCTTTTGAATAGTGTCCTGATGCAGCTTTGTTTGTGTGTGTTGGGGTGGTTACTTTCATAGTTTAGGACTTGGTCTGTGTGTGTGGCTTTCCTGTATACCCTTGTAGTGAATTCTCCGTTCGGTGTTCTCTGTACCATCACGTCTAGGAATGGCAGTTGGCTATCCTTTTCTTCTTCTCTCGTGAATCGGATTCCTGTGAGTGTGGCGTTGATGATCCGGTGTGTTTTTTCTATTTCCATGTTTTTAATGATTACAAACGTGTCATTGACATATCTGACCCAGAGTTTGGGTTGAATTTGTGGTAGGACTGTTTGTTCTAACCTTTGCATAACTGCCTCTGCTATGGGTCCCGAGATTGGTGATCCCATGGGTGTTCCGTTGATTTGTTCATATATCTGGTTGTTGAATGTGAAGTGTGTTGTGAGGCACAAGTCCAGTAGTTTAAGTATGCCGTCTTTGTTGATAGGTTCAGCGTCCTGGAACCATGGAATGAGGACATACCACAACCAAAAGGACTAGCCACACTACCATACATCAGGAGCATCTCAGAACTGACTGCCAGACTACTGCGACCCCTAGGACTCATAACGGCACACAAACCAACAGCCACGCTCAGACAACAACTCACCAGAACGAAGGACCCGATACCCAACATGAGCAAAACTAATGTAGTGTACAAAATACCATGCAAGGACTGCACAAAACACTATATAGGACAACCAGGAAGACAGCTAACAATCCGCATACATGAACATCAACTAGCCACGAAACGACACGACCAGCTATCCTTAGTAGCCACACACGCAGACAACAAGCAACATGAATTCGACTGGGACAACACTACTATCATAGGGCAAGCCAGACAGAGAACAGCCAGGGAATTCCTAGAGGCATGGCATTCATCCACAAACTCCATCAACAAACACATCGACCTGGACCCAATATACCAACCACTACAGCGGACAGCTGAAACTGACAACTGGAAGCGGCAGGGACAGACCACTATAAACACCGGAGGAAACATCAAAGAAGCGCTTCGCAGGAGGCTCCCAAGCACTGATGATGTCGCCTAGCCAGGGGACGAAACGTTTGCAACAAAAACTTCCAGCTCGGCGAACAGAACCACAACATAGACAAAGTCTTTTCCCTGGGGTCGGGGAGTCCAGAACTAGAGGGCATAGGTTTAGGATAAGAGAGGAAAGATATAAAAGAGACCTAAGGGGCAACTTTTTCACACAGAGGATGGAATATGTATGGAATGAGCTGCCAGAGGATATGGTGGAGGCTGGTACAATTGCAACACTTAAGAGGCATTTGGATGGGTATATGAATAGGAAGGGTTTGGAGGAATATGAACCAGGTGCTGGCAGGTGGGACTAGATTGGGTTGGGATATCTGGTCGGCATGGACGGGTTGGACCAAAGGGTCTGTTTCCATGCTGTACATCTCTATGACTCTTTGACTCTAACTCCTACAGTGTGGAAATAGGTCATTTGGCCCAACAAGTCCACACCAGCCCTCTGAAGAGTAACCCATCTAGGCCCATTTACTACCCTAATATGGTACATTTAACCCTGACTAATGCACCTAATCTATACATCCCTGAACACTATGGGCAATTTAGCATGGCCAATTCACCTAACCTGAACATCTTTGGATTGTGGGAGGAAACCCAAGCACCTGGAGGAAAGCCACACAGGTTCGGGGAGAATGTGCAAACTCCACACAGACACTGGTCTGAGGCTTGAATTAAACCTGGGTCCCTGCTGTGAGGCAGCAGTGCTAACCACTGAGCCACTGTTTCGCCCATTGATTTGATTATCATTGATTTGATTTATTTGTCACGTGTACCAAGGTACAGTGTAAAGTGTTGTCTTATGTGCTTTTCAAGCAGATTGTACTATACAAGGGTATCAGGGTAACAGGAGTACAGCATACAATGTTACTGCTGCCGAGAAGGTGCAGAGAGGGATCAACAGTAACAAAAAGGTCCATTCAAAAGTCTCATAACAGCGGGGAAGAAGCTGTGCGTGAATCTGTTCATACGTACATACAAACATTGCAATCAGAAATCAGTCCATCATTGATCACCCAATCATAGCCTGAAATACCATCGATCACCTCCAGCCTGATCATTCTGTCCTAGCACAAAGCTCTTTGGTCAACGAATAGACAAATACTTAAGTGATCCGCCACCCTCAGGATGATCACCAACTCCAGTCACCATTCATCCACTCCTGATCACTCAGTCTATCGGGAACCCTGGCTGATCTTTCCCATTCCCAATACAGCTTCCCAATTCGCATTGAAGCTGTGATCCCAAGTGACTGTACACAGGATCGCAGCCTTCCTCCTTTATGTGGTTATGTGCCATCTTGGGCATGAGGGTCTTTTGAGTAATTGTGGAATGTTTTGTGACTTGGAGATGGGGTGTGAATTCTTGGATTCACTTGTATACATGAACTTGTAGTAGCCAATTTGGCAGCATATGATATTTACTTTTGGTTTAAGAGCTTTTTATCAAAATATTACTTGAAGCTTCATCTTCTTTGTAATGTCCCCCGTGTACAGAGCAAGAAATCATGGAGGAATTTTACAAGTTTCTGTTCCCTAATTTTCTTATGCTTTTAAACTTCTCGGATTGTTCTGAAGTCCACACAAATCTTTGCATTTATATAGCACCTCCAAGAACCTCATTTCCCATAGTGATTTTCAGCCACTGAAGTGGTCACTGTTGAAAAGTAGGAGGCATAGAAGTCAATATGTGTAGAGCAAGCTTTTGCAGACAGCAGTGAGATAAGGAACAGGAATTTGTTTTTGTGTATGGAGTGAAATCTCAATGAGGCAAAACCAGAAATTGCTGGAAAAGCTCAGAATCTGTGGAGAGAAATCAGTTAATGTTTCGGGTCAAGGGACCTTTCCTCAGAACTGATGGTAGCTAGGAAAAAGTTGTCTTTTTATGCAGAAGATAAGGTGGAGGGAGGGGGTAAGGAGTAGAAGATAGGTGGAGATAGAGGTGGAAGAGGAAGAAGAACAAATGGACAGACAAGGCAGTGAATAATGATCAGCCTTGGGAGAATGAACAGCTACAAATGGGGAAAATTAGTGGCTAACAAAACTCTGGCAGTGGTGAGATGGTCAGCCATCCCTACAAGCAGAATAGAAGGATCCAACAGAAAGATGATCACAATACAGTGAAGTCCCAGACAGTGAATGTTGGATTAGCTTAATGCACACACACTTGTCATTTTACTGTTTGAACTACCCCCAGTGAATTTAGACCACCCCCACAGCTCAAAGTCACAGATAAGTCTTCAGCAGAATGGTCTCAACAACATCCGAAATGAGTACACAGCAAGAGATATTTTTTAACAGAGACAAAATTGGATTGTTTTACCATCTATTATCATATCGCTCTTTAATGTTTGAAAACGAAGCCTGTAATGGTGGAAACTAAAGCAAAGGGAACTGCTATGGTCTCTGCCAATGGGGATGGCACCCAGAAGCTGTCACTTCCTGTGACTGGAAAGTCTAAGAGGCCACATTAAAAAAAAAGTCATCACCCAATCAGCATGAGGCTAACAAAACCAATGGATAATCTCCAGCATCTTCCAGGTATGGATCAGGCAAGTGGACAAAACGCATCATCAGAAGAACAGGAAGGTTCTCACCCTGATGACCCTGAAGCAGCAGGTGAATGCCTATCCCCACTCACTCGCCTGTTTACTTGGCCAAAGCCTCAAGGTTGTGGAGATGTTTCGGGAGGCCTCACTTCAGTACAGAAACACAGAAAAGAGTCTTTAATGGCATGGACAACACAGCATACCCATCTGAAGACAGCATGCTAAGCAAGCCAGAAGTTTTGAGTTTTTCCAGAAACAACTCCAAACATTCTTCACTGCCTAAACTAAAACAAAGAACTGTAGAAATTTAAAACAATTTCTGGAGAAACTCAGCAGGTCTGGCAGCACATGCAGAGAGAGAAAGCAGAGTTAATATTTCGCATCCAGTCACCATTCTTCAGAACTGATTTGAAACATTAACTCTGATTCTCTCTCCACAGATGCTACCTGAGTTTCTCCAGCAATTTCTGTTTTTGTTGTTACTCGGTGCCTTTTTACTGTACGAGGTCAGACTACTGCAGGGTGTGAACAAATTGAAAAATGCAGCTTTCTCATATATTTACAGCAGCATTGTGTTTTCATTTTTGTTTTGACATAGAGCCCATTTGTAGGCAAACTGGTTTACAAAGGGGCATTCTCAGCTACTGCAAAGCTCCATTTAACACAAATTTGTTGGCAGGCTTCCTGTGAATTGATATATTTTGATTTTGCCACATATTCAGTGCAGATTGCATTCTCTCGGTATGCATCGTAAATACCTGGGGTTTTATAAGGTATAAAAGTCTGATTTATAAAATGATCCCATTGAAATCTAGACCGGTGAAAATGTAAGCCAAGGCATCCAATTGCTTCTTTATAAACCAGAGCACTACATTGCTATGGAAACAACAGGAAGAAGTCCAAATATGGCCATTCAGCGTTGGAGATGGACAGCAAGCTTGACATGAAGAGAGCGAGAGAGAGAGACAGGTATCTGCAATGTCCTGTGAAGTGTGATATTTACTTCAAGGAATGAATCTGTCTGATTAAGGCACAATGGCAGGGTTCTGAATTCCCTCTTTGATCTGTATTCTTGTCATCAGACTTTCTAACAGGGAGGTAATTACAAGGCTGAAAATCAATCACAGGAGGTGGCCAGTATTTTGTGAAGGCAATCAAGTGGCTTATGAATGTCAGCCAAAATCCCAAGAATCTTTAACTCTTGTAATCCTTTTCAAGTCACGTGCTATTTTCTGTCATAAATCCTCAAAATGTACAAACATGTTCCCTCTTCATTCCCCTCGCCCCGCGATTTCCCATGGAGAGGGAAACATCACAGCCCACTGTGGATGTGATTCTTGGGATTGTCAGTGTGAGGCACTCAAGAGCAGCTAGGCATTGGTTTTCATTTGCACCTTTGTCCAGTAACGACCACGCTGACGAACCCCTGCTTTTCGTTTTCTTTTCTGGTAAGGAGCAGCAGTGAACACGGTGGGCGGCACGGTGGCACAGTGATTAGCACTGCTGCCTCACAGCACCATAGACCCGGGTTCAATTCCCACCTCAGGCGACTAACTGTGTGGAGTTTGCACATTCTCCCCGTGTCTGCGTGGGTTTCCTCCGGGTGCTCCGGTTTCCTCCCACAGTTCAAAGATGTGCGGGTTAGGTGAATTGGCCATGCTAAATTGCCCGTAGTGTTAGTTAAGGGGTAAATATAGGGGTATGGGTGGGGTGCGCTTCGGCGGGTCGGTGTGGACTTGTTGGGCCGAAGGGCCTGTTTCCACACTGTAATGTAATCTAATCTAATCTAAAGCTCTCAGGCTTCACTTCAAGCTCTTCACCTGGTTAAACAGGCCCATTCAGGGAGACAGTGAAGGTTTACAAATTGGTTCAGTGTTATTTTTATTATTGCACAGATCTCAGAAAGGCACTGCACCTTTTTAAACGGCTAGATGACATCATGAAATGTGATGATCTACTACAAGAGATCTTTGTTCCACTCTGTTCATTCAGTTAAGTGACAAGCTAACAGCTACTTGGCCCTTCAGCACATCAGTCAGTCGGCTATATATGTAATATAATGGTAGGGTGTCATGGTGGTTAGTGCTGCTGCCTCACAACGCTAGGGACCCGGGTTCAATTCCACCCTCAGGTGACTGTCTGTGTGGGGTTTGCATGTTCTCCCTGTATCCGCATGGGTTTCCACCAGGTGCTCCAGTTTCCTCTCAGTCCAAAGATATGCAGGATGGTTGGATTAGCCACAGCAAATGCTGGGTTGTGGGGACAGAGCAGTGTGTTTGTTCTGGGTGGAATGCTCTTCAGATGGTTAGTGCAGACTTGATGGGCTGAATGGCCTTTTTCTACACTGTACGGATTCTATGATTCTAACTGTAATCAATGCAAACATATAAGCCAGACGACATTCATAAGTCTGAGATGTCATCTTAGCTGTTAGTAAGCTTCCAGATTCTGATTCTCTCTATGTTATGTGGGCTGACATACAGAAAACATCAAGCATGTCAACAATATGCACTGGAAGGCAGTGACAGTTGGCAGGAACTAGAATCTGCTAAGTAAGTTGACACCAAAATGGCAGTGTGCAAAGTTATTTCCCTGTTAGTCATCCATCGCATATCTGAGCTCAGAGCTGAAGTTACCAGTACAACTAAGACTGAAGGATTCAAGATTACTGAAGTAAGAGGCAACTTGGCGGTATTTTTTTCTCTCGTTAAACAAAAATGGATAACTACCACTGTTATGATTTTTTTTAAAAACAGCTTTTTAAAGATGACTAAAGGACTGCTACAGCCTAAAAAGAAGTTCCTAGAATAAAAGGCAGAAAAAAAGAAACAAAAAACTTTTTATATTGAAAAGTCACTATCAATGTCCAGAATTCAAACAATTCCATAATCTTTCTTCTTGGAGCCAGTGCAAGAGTATTTTTTGACAAAGTATATGTGACATTACATTGCTCTGTCTTGGGGCAAATTCCACCTATAGCCACATCTTTCACCCAAGGTGGTGGTGGAACAGCAGCGCAATGTACAGGCTTCTTAGCCTGGGAGCTCATCTACTCCTTCAGCTATTTTTCTCTTTTTATGCTTTTTTTAAAAAATATTTTCATTTATTATGTTACCTTGCCTTCTTTTAACATCTTCCCTCTGGCCCAGGCCAAACAATGAGGTGGCTTCCAGCAGCCCATAATGGTGGTAGACACCTGGCACTTGGAGGGGTGTCAGTCTTCTTCAGGAGGGCGGTTTCGACCAGGCATAGTGCATCATGGAGGTCTCGTCCCGACATGGAGGTCTTCTTCAGTAACTTCCGGGTATTCCAGCAGCCTGCATGAAGGTCTAGGCCTCATGCAGAGGTCTGGTCTTGGCATGGAGGTCTCGTCCTGGCTTTGGAATTGGCTTTCGGGGTCTTCGAGTTGCCCAGTGTGGAGGTCTAGTTCCAGTGTGGTGGGGTGGTCTCATCTCAATGTGATGGTCTCTGCCCAGCCTTGTGTGCCCAGTTCTCCAGCATACCCCAAATCCAGGAACCATTAATTGAACTGTGATGAACCTTTTCTTGTTTTTCTTCTTATTTATGACTTTCTGTCATTAATTTAGATGCCATGGTATGGCAATTTACAAAACCTTTCACTGTTCTTTCTTTTGTAAACATGCATGAAATGATAAATTGCTACTTATTCTAAGACTGCAACTTTAAAAATAACTGCAAAAAGAAAATTGAAAGCAGTAAAAATAACAAAAAGCTGGGGGGGGCGTGGGGAGGTTGCGAAGAAGAAAATTCAGCAGAAGCAAAGGTAAGAGAATGTGGCACAGATTATTTTACTTCCTGCAATTTAAACAACGAAGAAGTGCAACAAAAAGGGAAACAAATTTCCAAACATGGATTGACAGTCCACTGATATTCTGTCTAAATTCCAATTGTTCAAGAAAAGAATGAATACTCATTTTATAGAACAATAAATCACAGATAAAGAGAGACAAGATATTTGCTTTGGGAATGAAAAATTGAGAACAATTAGAAACAGGAGCATCAGTACCAGGAGCAGGAGTAGGCCGTCCGGCCCACTGAGCCTGCTCCGTCATTCAATAAGATCATGGCTGATCTCTTCATTGACTCAGGTCCATTTACCCGCCCTCTCACCGTATCCCTTAATTGTATTATTTTTCAAAAAAAATCTATCTTAGCTGTAAAAATGTTTACTGAAGTAACGTCAACTACTTCACTGGGCAGGAAATTCCATAGATTTACAACTCTCTGGGTAAAGAAGTTCCTCCTCAACTCAGTCCTAAATCTGCTCCCCCTAATTCTGAGGCTATACCCTCTTGTCCTAGTTTCACCTGCCAGTGGGAACATCCTCTCTACTTCTATCTTATCTATTCCCTTCATCATTTTATACGTTTCTATAAGATCCCCCCTCATTCTTCTAAATTCCAATGAATGTAATCCCAATCTACTCAGTCTCTCCTCATAAACCAACCCCCACAACTCCTCAACCTAGTGACCTTCCTCTGTACCCTGTTTAGTGCCAGTACATTCTTTCTCAAGTAAGGAGTCCAAAACTGGATACAGTACTCTAGGTGTGGCCTCACCAGTACCCTGGACAGCTGCAACATAACCTCTATGCTTTTAATCTCAATCCTTTTAGCAATGAAGGACAAATTTCCATTTGACTTCCTAATTACATGTTGGACCTGTAAACCAACCCTTTGTGAGTCATGCACAAAGACACCCAGGTCCCTCTGCAAAGCAGCATGCTACAATTTTTTTTACCATTCAAGTAATAATCCTTTTTACTGTCACTCCTACCAAAATGAATGACTTCACATTTATTAGCGTTGTATTCCATCTGCCAAACCTTTGCTCACTCATTAAAAGTATCTATGTTCCTCTGCAAAGTTTCACAGTCCTCTGCACACTTTGCTCTGCCACTCGTCTTAGTATCATCTGCAAACTTTCGCACTGTACCTGTGGTCCCGAACTCCAAATCCTCCCATGTTCTGAGTGATGACTGCAAAGATCCTGACAAGATTTTACAAGTTCTAGAAAACTAACTTAAGTCCGAGTCACCTCCAGCATTCACAGACATCAGTTCATGCCATACTGCAGGAAGCCAGGCCACAATATTGGCCAATCCATATGCATTCAGTTGATCCTTGAGCAAGCATGCTGTTTATGGTCATTTAGAGATAAACCAGAACTCTTTAGAAACATAATTTTCATAGATAAATATGTGATTGTCCCACAGAGATTAGCATGTGAATTATCTGTTGGACAGGCATCAATAAGGGCATCAGTCAATGAATCAAGTTCTACAAAAGATGTCAACTCCATCAACCACAATAATCAACAGAACTTTTGTTTCCACACAATGTTTCTCAGTGCCTTAGTGCAAGAATTTAACTGATATT
Organism: Chiloscyllium plagiosum; assembly: GCF_037043375.1. Classification (NCBI taxonomy): domain Eukaryota; kingdom Metazoa; phylum Chordata; class Chondrichthyes; order Orectolobiformes; family Hemiscylliidae; genus Chiloscyllium; species Chiloscyllium plagiosum. The sequence continues at coordinate 8,344,523 of NW_028270164.1, forward strand.
TTCCACATCCAACTATATAACTGGATTCTGATAACTGACTATTTCACCAAATTCCATTTTATGAGACAAATAAAGATTCCAGCTGTTGTCGACATAGTAACTTTTATATTCTGCATATTAGTTTTTTTGTTTTGAACCCTTTCAAGAGATACACAGGATGTGGGGTGTTCAACACATAATCTCCTCTCCTCAATAGCATTAATCAAACTGTCTCATGGAATGCACTGTTCGTAAGGTGAAGTTCATGATCATGAAACACAAAGCTTTTTGACAAGATTTTCAGATAGTCATGTTAAATCAATGACCTACTCCTAAAGGCAATGGCTGACCCTCACCAAGCACTCTCGTGTTAGGAGAATAGATGCACGTAATCCTTCAATCACACACTCTTACAATGTAAGCACATGCACATGATGTAGCTTTGGGAAGAAGGGAGAAAATGGTTCAAGAGCATGACCAGGTGAGTGAGCAGACAGTTATCCCAATATGAACCAAGGTCAGGGTTGAGACCTTTGTCTGAATAAGTGGGTGCATGGAAAGATGCTGCAACATTGTCTACAGTCCAAACTGCTTGATGTTGACATAAACAATGAAACAGTGAAACAGATGACACATCTGAATTGTACATGACCAACCATCTTTCACACAAGATGCTGACTCTGGTATTGAATGTATAACACAAGACAGTAACTATGCATCCACACCCATGTTGTACATTTGTCTACAAAGACAGCACACTGCAATGAGAAACTGCACAACCAAGCCATGGTAATTATTTAAGGACTAGACACAGTCACATTGTACATCTGCTAAAAGCATTATCCAAATGTAGAAAGGAAATGGAACAATGTGTATCCTTGTATATATTTATCAGAACAGGTATCTATTCCTGGTTACCAAGTCCTCATCTAATTGTTCACCTAATGGATCCATGTTCATGAAAAACCAACTTTCCATTGTCCAGCAGTAAAACAGAATCATTTGTAATTGGGGAATTAAGGAGAAATGTCTGGCTAATACCCAGACAGCATTGGTTCCTGTCCCACCATGGGCAGCTGAATCCAACTAATCAAGTCCAAAACCAAAAACTTATCTTATTAATGGTGATCATGAAATGATCATCAATTGGAAATTTGCCATCCTTTCCTGGTCTGACTTGAATGTGACTCTAGTTCCATAGTAATGTGATTGTCTCTTAACTGCCCTCTGAAATGGCCTAACAAGTCAGTCAGTTCAAAAGCAATTAGGAATGGGGATCAAATGCTGGTTTTGCTAGCAGTACCCCGTCCCAAAGATTGGGAAAAATCACGGAATGATGGGAATGTGGAAATCACAATAGCAGGCAGTGGCTGAACTGGACAGCTTCGATACTTTGAGGAGAAAGCTGGACAAACACATGAGGGAGATTCTCATGGAAGGCTGTGCTGACAGGGAGAGGTGAAACAGAGTTGGAGGAGGGGAGAGTGTAAACATCAGCTTAGATTAGATGGGCCGAATGGACTGTTTCAGTGGTAGAGCTCAAGTCCAATCTCCACTGGTGACTGGAGGCTAACAGCATTTTTTCTTTCATTCCGTATGTTGACAGTGAATAACCAAAGCGTTGAAAAATTTAAAAAATGAAGACAAGTTCTTTTGTGAACATAAAGATTTTTCCCTCGGCTTTGTTCACAGTCAACATTCTGCAGATTGGTCTTTAATACCTGGAAACTCCTGAGCAAGCTGGCAAGGTGACATCAACCCCAGAATGCCCACCCCTCAGCTCATTGGAGGCTATCAGTGAGTGATTGACCTGGGGGGGGGGGCAGAGGTCAAGGGTCAGGGAGAAAGCACTAAGAAGCTGCAGGGTGTGGAGAGTCTACACCCTCCTGTTCTGTAGCGTCATCACAGGTAGCCATGTGACCTCTATGGAGATTAATATTCTAATCACACAGGACACTGAGCAAGGAGAAACAGGTACAGTGACTTCAAACATATGCACAGCTGGCATGCTCAGTTACCAGGCAACTAAACTGGGTGATCAAAGCTTGACACTCTGACATCAGGGTAGGGCTGCATTTACACAGCAACACCTTACTGCAACATCTACAGTTGCTGGGACAGCAAATCCATCCAATATCAGGGAAGGCAAACAAGGAAGGTGGAAGGGAGATGGCCAAGAGGAAGACTTGGAGGAACGAGATGGAGCGGGCTATGGAGAGACAGATGGAAAAAAGAAGTGCAGGAGAGGAGGAGAGGGAGGTCGGAAGGTAAAAGGTAAAGGGAATTTGGGGGCAGAGTGACACAGATACGGGGACCCCCTGCACAGTGTGACACTGTCAAAGGGACCCCCTGCACAGAGTGACACAGTCACAGGGACCCCCTGCACAGAGTGACACAATTTCAGGACCCCCTGCACAGAGTAACACAGTCAAAGGGACCCCCTGCACAGAGTGACACTGTCACAGAGACCCCCTGCACAGAGTGACACAATTTCAGGACCCCCTGCAGAGAGTGTCACAGTCACAGGGACCCCCTGCACAGAGTGACACAAATTCAGGACCCCTTGCACGGAGTGACACTGACACAGAGACACCCTGCATAGAGTTTCACTGTCACAGAGACCCCCTGCTAAGAGTGACAAATACTCAGGACCCCCTGCACAGAGTGACACGGTCGCAGGACCCCCTACACAGAGTGACACTGTCACAGGGACCCCGTGCCCAGAGTGACACAGTCACAGGGACCCGCTGATCAGAGTGACATAAAATCAGGACCCCCCTGCACAGAGTGACACAGATACGGGGACCCCTGCACAGAGTGACACAATTTCAGGACCCCCTGCACAGAGTGACACTGTCACAGGGACCCACTGCACAGAGTGACACAGTCGTACAGTCTCCCTGCACAGAGTGACACAATCTCAGAGACCCCTGCTCAGAGCGACTCAGTCAAAGGGACCCCCTGCAGAGTGACACTGTCACAGAGACCCCATGAACAGAGTGACATAATCTCAGGACCACCGGCACAGAGTGACACTATCAAAGGGACCCCCTGCACAGAGTGACACTGTCACAGGGACCCCCTGAACAGAGTGACACTGTCACAGGAACCCCGTGCCCAGAGTGACACTGTCACAGAGACCCCCTGCACAGAGTGACACAATTTCAGGACCCCCTGCACAGAGTGACACAGACACAGGGACCCCTGCTCAGAGTGACACTGTCACAGGGACCCCCTACACAGAGTGACACTGTCACAGAGACCCCCTGCACAGAGTGACACAGTCGTACAGTCTCCCTGCACAGAGTGACACAATCTCAGGGACCCCTGCTCAGAGTGACACAGTCAAAGGGACCCCCTGCAGAGTGACACTGTCACAGAGACCCCATGAACAGAGTGACATAATCTCAGGACCCCCGGCACAGAGTGACACTGTCAAAGGGACCCCCTGCACAGAGTGACACTGTCATAGGGACCCCCTGAACAGAGTGACACTGTCACAGGGACCCCCTACACAGAGTGACACTGTCACAGAGACCCCCTGCACAGAGTGACACAATTTCAGGACCCCCTGCACAGAGTGACACAATCTCAGAGACCCCTGCTCAGAGCGACTCAGTCAAAGGGACCCCCTGCAGAGTGACACTGTCACAGAGACCCCATGAACAGAGTGACATAATCTCAGGACCCCCGGCACAGAGTGACACTGTCAAAGGGACCCCCTGCACAGAGTGACACTGTCACAGGGACCCCCTGAACAGAGTGACACTGTCACAGGGACCCCCTACACAGAGTGACACTGTCACAGAGACCCCCTGCACAGAGTGACACAGTCGTACAGTCTCCCTGCACAGAGTGACACAATCTCAGGGACCCCTGCTCAGAGTGACACAGTCAAAGGGACCCCCTGCAGAGTGACACTGTCACAGAGACCCCATGAACAGAGTGACATAATCTCAGGACCCCCGGCACAGAGTGACACTGTCAAAGGGACCCCCTGCACAGAGTGACACTGTCACAGGGACCCCCTGAACAGAGTGACACTGTCACAGGGACCCCCTACACAGAGTGACACTGTCACAGAGACCCCCTGCACAGAGTGACACAATTTCAGGACCCCCTGCACAGAGTGACACAGTCACAGGGACCCCCTGCACAGAGTGACACAAATTCAGGACCCCTTGCAAAGAGTGACACTGACACAGAGACCCCCTGCACAGAGTGACACAGTCGCACAGTCTCCCTGCACAGATTGACACAATCTCAGGGACCCCTGCTCAGAGTGACACAGTCAAAGGGACCCCCTGCAGAGTGACACTGTCACAGAGACTCCATGAACAGAGTGACATAATCTCAGGACCCCCAGCACAGAGTGACACTGTCAAAGGGACCCCCTGCACAGAGTGACACTGTCACAGGGACCCCCTGAACAGAGTGACACTGTCACAGGGACCCCCTACACAGAATGACACTGTCACAGAGACCCCCTGCACAGAGTGACACAATTTCAGGACCCCCTGCACAGAGTGACACAAATTCAGGACCCCTTGCAAAGAGTGACACTGAAAAAGAGACACCCTGCATAGAGTTTCACTGTCACAGAGACCCCCTGCACAGAGTGACAGATACTCAGGACCCCCTGCACAGAGTGACACAGTCGCAGGACCCCCTACACAGAGTGACACTGTCACAGGGACACCCTGCACAGCGTGACACTGTCACAGGGACCCCCTGCACAGTGTGACATAAACTCAGACTCCCCCAGCCCAGACCGACACAGTCAAAGGGACCCGCTGATCAGAGTGACATGAAATCAGGACCCCCTGAACAGAGTGACACAGATACGGGGACCCCCTGCACAGTGTGATATTGACACAGAGACCCCCTGAACAGAGTAACACAGTCACAGGAACCCATTGATCAGAGTGACATAAAATCAGGACCCCCTGAACAGAGTGACACAGATACGGGGACCCCCTGCACAGTGTGACACTGTCACAGAGACCCCCTGAACAGAGTGTGACACAGTCACAGGGACCCCCTGCACAGAGTAACACAGTCACAGGGACCCCCTGCACAGAGTGACACAAAATCAGGACCCCCTGCACAGAGTGACACTGTCATAGGTACCCCTGCACATGAGTGACACTGTCACAGGAACCCCCTGAACAGAGTGACAGCGTCAAGGGGATCCCCTGCACAGAGTAACACAGTCACAGGGACCCCCTGCACAGAGTGACAGTGTCACATAGAGTCCCTGCACAGAGTGACACTGTCACAGAGACACCCTGCACAGTGACATAATCTCAGGACCCCCTGCACAGAGTGACACAGTCATAGGGACCCCCTGAACAGAGTCACACTGTCACAGGGATCCCCTGCACATGAGTGACACTGTCACAGGGACCCCCTGAACCCAGAGTGACACTGTCACAGAGACCCCCTGCACAGAGTAACACTGTCACAGGGACCCCCTACACAGAGTGACACTGTAACAGGGACCCCTTGCACAGAGTGACACTGACACAGAGACACCCTACATAGAGTTTCACTGTCACAGAGACCCCCTGCACAGAGTGACAGATACTTAGGACGCCCTGCACAGAGTGACACAGTCGCAGGACCCCCTACACAGAGTGACACTGTCACAGGGACACCCTGCACAGGGCGACACTGCCACAGGGCCCCCTGCACAGTGTGACATAAACTCAGGCTCCCCCTGCCCAGACTGACACAGTCACAGGGACCCGCTGATCAGAGTGACATAAAATCAGGACCCCCTGAACAGAGTGACACAGATACGGGGACCCTCTGCACAGTGTGACATTGACACAGAGACCCCCTGAACAGAGTAACACAGTCACAGGGACCCCCTGCACAGAGTAACACAGTCACAGGGGCCCCCTGCTCAGAGTGGCACAAAATCGGGACGCCCTGCACAGTGACACTGTCACAGGTACCCCCAGCACAGAGTGACACTGTCAAGGGTACCCCCTGCACAGAGTGACATAGTCACAGGTACCCCCTGCACAGAGTGACAGAGTCACATAGAGTCCCTGCACAGAGTGACACTCTCACAGAGACCCCCTGCATAGAGTGACATAATCTCAGGACCCCCTGCACAGAGTGACACAGTCATAGGGACCCCCTGAACAGAGTCACACTTTCACAGGGACCCCCTGCACACAGTAACACAGTCACAGGGACCCCCTGAACAGAGTGACACTGTCACAGGGACCCCCTGCACAGAGTGACACAATTTCAGGACCCCCTGCACAGAGTGACAAAGTCACAGAGACAGCCTGCATAGAGTTACACTGTCACAGGGATCCGCTGCACAGAGTAACACAATTTCAGGACCCCCTGCACAGAGTGACACTGCCACAGGGAACCCCTGCACAGAGTGACAGAGTCACATAGAGTCCCTGCACAGAGTGACACTCTCACAGAGACCCCCCTGCACAGTGACATAATCTCAGGACCCCCTGCACAGAGTGACACAGTCATAGGGACCCCCTGAACAGAGTCACACTATCACAGGGACCCCCTGCACAGAGTGACACAGTCACAGGGACCCCCTGCACAGAGTGACACTGTCACAGGGACACACTGCACAGAGTGATACAAATTCAGGACCCCCTGCACTGAGTGACACAGTCAAAGAGACCCTCTGCACAGAGTGACACTGTCACTGAGACACCCTGCGCAGAGTGACAGAAATTCAGGACCCCCTGCACTGAGTGACACAGTCACAGGGACCCCCTGAACAGAGTGACACAGTCGCAGGACCCCCTGCACAGAGTGACACAGTCACAGAGATCCCCTGCACAGAGTGACACAGTCACAGAGACCCCCTGCACAGATTGACAATGTTACAGAGACACCCAGCACATAGCGACATAAACTCAGGACCCCCGGCACAGAGTGACACAGTCACAGGGACCCCCTGCACAGAGTGATACAAATTCAGGACCCCCTGCACTGAGTGACACAGTCAAAGAGACCCTCTGCACAGAGTGACACTGTCACTGAGACACCCTGCGCAGAGTGACAGAAATTCAGGACCCCCTGCACTGAGTGACACAGTCACAGGGACCCCCTACACAGAGTGACACAGTCGCAGGGACCCACTGTACAGAGTGACACTGTCACAGAGACCCCCTGCACAGAGTGACACAAAATCAGGACCCCCTCCACAGAGTGACACTGTCACAGAGACCCCTGAACAGAGGGACACAGTCGCAGGGACACACTGCACAGAGTAACACAGTCACAAGAACGCCCTGCAAAGAGTGACACTGTCAGAGGGACTCCCTGAACAGAGGCACACAGTCGCAGGGACCCCCTGAACAGAGGGACACAGTCGAGGGACCCACTGCACAGAGTGACACTGTCACAGGAACGCCCTGCACAGAGTGACACAGTCACAGAGACACCCTGCACAGAGTGGCACTGTCAGAGGGACCCCCTGCACAGAGTGACAGTGTCACAGAGACGCGCTGAACAGAGTGACACAGTCACAGTGACCCCCTGCACGGAGTAACACAGTCGCAGGTACCCCCTGCACAGAGTGACACAAAATCAGGACCCCCTGCACAGAGTGACACTGTAACAGAGCACCCCTGCACAGAGTGACACAGTCACAGTTACCCCCTGCACAGAGTGACACAGTCGCAGGTACCCCCTGCACAGGGGACACTGCCACAGGGGCCCCTTGCACAGTGTGACACAAAATCAGGACCCCCTCCACAGAGTAACACTGTCACAGAGACCCCCTGCACAGAGTGACACAGTCTCAGGGACCCCCTGAACAGAGGGACACAGTCGCAGGGACCCCCTGCACAGAGTGACACTGTCACAGGGACCCCCTGCACAGAGTGACACAGTCACATAGAATCCATGCACAGAGTGACACTGTCACAGAGACCCCCTGCACAGAGTGACACAGTCACATAGAATCCATGCACAGAGTGACACTGTCACAGAGACCCCCTGCACAGAGTGACACTGTCATAGAAACGCCCTGCACAGAGTGACACTGTCACAAACACCCCCTGCACAGAGTGACACTGTCACAGGGACCCCCTGCACAGAGTGACACAGTCACAGAGACCCCCTGCACAATGACACTGTCACAGGGACCCCCTGAACAGAGAGACACTGTCACTGGGACCCACTGCACAGGGTGACACTATCACAGGAACCCCCTGAATAGAGTGACACAGTCACAGTGACCCCCTGCACGGAGTAACACAGTTACAGGGACCCCCTGCACAGACTGACACTGTCACAGGGACCCCGTGCACAGAGTAACACAGTCACAGGGACGAAGCTGAAAATGTGTTGCTGGAAAAGCGCAGCAGGTCAGGCAGCATCCAGGGAACAGGAGAATCGACGTTTCAGGCATAAGCCCTTCTTCAGCATTCAGAGTGACACAATCACAGGAACCCCTGCACAGAGTGACAGAGTCACATAGACTCCATGCACAGAGTGACACTGTCACAGAGACCCCCTGCACAGAGTGACACTGTCACAGGGACCCCCTGAACAGAGTGACAGTGTCACAGAGGCACTCTGCACAGACTGACACAGTCACAGGGACCTCCTGAACAGAGTGACACAGTCACAGGGACCCCCTGAACATAGTTACACTGTCACAGGGATCCCTGCACAGAGTGACACTGTCACAGGGACCCCCTGAACAGAGTGACACTGTCACGGCGACCCCCTGCACAGACTGACACAGTCACAGGGACCCCCTGACAGAGTGACATTCTCACAGGGGCCCCCTGCACAGAGTGACACAGTCACATAGACTCCCTGCACAGAGTGAGACTGTCACAGAGACCCCCTGCACAGAGTGACACTGTCACAGGGACCCCCTGCACAGAGAGACACGGTCACAGGGACACACTCAAGAGAGTGTCACAGTCGCAGAGATCCACTGCACAGAGTGACACTGTCACTCTGTGCAGGGCATTCCTGTCACAGTGCACAGGATGACACTGTCACAGAGACCCCCTAAATAGAGTGACACTGTCACAGTAACCTCCTGCACAGACTGACACAGTCACAGGGACCCCCTGACAGAGTGACACAATCACAGGGACCCCCTGCACAGACTGACACAGTCACAGGGACCCCCTGACAGAGTGACACAATCACAGGGACCCCCTGCACAGAGTGACACAGTCACATAGACTCCATGCACAGAGTATCACTGTCACAGAGACTCCCTACACAGAGTGACACAATCATGGGGACCCACTGCACAGAGTGACACAGTCACAGAGATCCCCTGCACAGAGTGACACAGTCACAGAGACCCCCTGCACAGATTGACAATGTTACAGAGACACCCAGCACATAGCGACATAAACTCAGGACCCCCTGCACAGAGTGACACAGTCACAGGGACCCCCTGCACAGAGTGACTGTCACAGGGACACACTGCACAGAGTGATACAAATTCAGGACCCCCTGCACTGTGACACAGTCAAAGAGACCCTCTGCACAGAGTGACACTGTCACTGAGACACCCTGCGCAGAGTGACAGAAATTCAGGACCCTCTGCACTGAGTGACACAGTCATAGGGACCCCCTGCACAGAGTGACACTGTCACAGAGATCCCCTGCACAGAGTGACACAGTCACAGAGACCCCCTGCACAGATTGACAATGTTACAGAGACACCCAGCACATAGCGACATAAACTCAGGACCCCCGGCACAGAGTGACACAGTCACAGGGACCCCCTGCACAGAGTGATACAAATTCAGGACCCCCTGCACTGAGTGACACAGTCATAGGGACCCCCTGCACAGAGTGACACTGTCACAGGGACCCCCTGAACAGAGTGACACAGTCGCAGGACCCCCTGCACAGAGTGACACAGTCACAGAGATCCCCTGCACAGAGTGACACAGTCACAGAGACCCCCTGCACAGATTGACAATGTTACAGAGACACCCAGCACATAGCGACATAAACTCAGGACCCCCTGCACAGAATGACACAGTCACAGGGACCCCCTGCACAGAGTGACTGTCACAGGGACACACTGCACAGAGTGATACAAATTCAGGACCCCCTGCACTGTGACACAGTCAAAGAGACCCTCTGCACAGAGTGACACTGTCACTGAGACACCCTGCGCAGAGTGACAGAAATTCAGGACCCTCTGCACTGAGTGACACAGTCATAGGGACCCCCTGCACAGAGTGACACTGTCACAGAGATCCCCTGCACAGAGTGACACAGTCACAGAGACCCCCTGCACAGATTGACAATGTTACAGAGACACCCAGCACATAGCGACATAAACTCAGGACCCCCGGCACAGAGTGACACAGTCACAGGGACCCCCTGCACAGAGTGATACAAATTCAGGACCCCCTGCACTGAGTGACACAGTCACAGGGACCCCCTACACAGAGTGACACAGTCGCAGGGACCCACTGTACAGAGTGACACTGTCACAGAGACCCCCTGCACAGAGTGACACAAAATCAGGACCCCCTCCACAGAGTGACACAGTCAAAGAGACCCTCTGCACAGAGTGACACTGTCACTGAGACACCCTGCGCAGAGTGACAGAAATTCAGGACTCCCTGCACTGAGTGACACAGTCACAGGGACCCCCTACACAGAGTGACACAGTCGCAGGGACCCACTGTACAGAGTGACACTGTCACAGACACCCCCTGCACAGAGTGACACAAAATCAGGACCCCCTCCACAGAGTGACACTGTCACAGAGACCCCTGAACAGAGGGACACAGTCGCAGGGACACACTGCACAGAGTAACACAGTCACAGGAACGCCCTGCAAAGAGTGACACTGTCAGAGGGACTCCCTGAACAGAGGCACACAGTCGCAGGGACCCCCTGAACAGAGGGACACAGTCGAGGGACCCACTGCACAGAGTGACACTGTCACAGGAACGCCCTGCACAGAGTGACACAGTCACAGAGACACCCTGCACAGAGTGGCACTGTCAGAGGGACCCCCTGCACAGAGTGACAGTGTCACAGAGACGCGCTGAACAGAGTGACACAGTCACAGTGACCCCCTGCACGGAGTAACACAGTCGCAGGTACCCCCTGCACAGAGTGACACAAAATCAGGACCCCCTGCACAGAGTGACACTGTCACAGAGCACCCCTGCACAGAGTGACACAGTCGCAGGAACCCCCTGCACAGAGTGACACAGTCGCAGGTACCCCCTGCACAGGGGACACTGCCACAGGGGCCCCTTGCACAATGTGACACTGTCACAGAGACCCCCTGCACAGAGTGACACAGTCACATAGACTCCATGCACAGAGTAACACTGTCACAGAGACTCCCTACACAGAGTGACACAATCATGGGGACCCACTGCACAGAGTGACACAGTCACATAGACCCCCTGCACAGAATGACACTGTCCCAGAGACCCCTGAACAGAGTAACACAGTCACATGGACCCCCTCCACAGAGTGACACTGTCATGGGGACCTCCTGCACAAAATGATACAGTCACAGAGACCCCCTGAACAGAGTAACACTGTCACAGGGACCCCCTGCACAGAGTGACACTTTCACAGAGTCCCCCTGCACAGGGACACACTCAATAGAGTGTCACAGTCGCAGAGATCCACTGCACAGAGTGACACTGTCATAGGAATGCCCTGCACAGAGTGACAGTGTCACAGAGACACCCTGCACAGACTGACACAGTCACAGGGACCCCCGGAACAGAGTGACACAGTCACAGGGACCCCTTGAACAGAGTGACACAGTCAGAGGGATCCCTGCACAGAGTGACACTGTCACGAGGACCTACTGCACAGAGTGACACAGTCACAGGGACACACTGCACAGAGTGACACTGTCACAGAGACCCCCTGCACAGTGTAACACAGTCACAGGGACCCCCTGAACGAGGGACACAGTCGCAGGGACCCACTGCACAGACTGACACGGTCACAGGAACACCCTGCACAGAGTGACCTGTCACAGGGACCCCCTGCACAGAGTGAGACTGTCACAGAGATCCCTTGCACAGAGTTACACAGTCACAGGGACCCCCTGAACAGAGTGACACAGTCGCAGGACCCCCTGCACAGAGTGACACAGTCACAGAGATCCCCTGCACAGAGTGACACAGTCACAGAGACCCCCTGCACAGATTGACAATGTTACAGAGACACCCAGCACATAGCGACATAAACTCAGGACCCCCGGCACAGAGTGACACAGTCACAGGGACCCCCTGCACAGAGTGATACAAATTCAGGACCCCCTGCACTGAGTGACACAGTCAAAGAGACCCTCTGCACAGAGTGACACTGTCACTGAGACACCCTGCGCAGAGTGACAGAAATTCAGGACTCCCTGCACTGAGTGACACAGTCACAGGGACCCCCTACACAGAGTGACACAGTCGCAGGGACCCACTGTACAGAGTGACACTGTCACAGAGACCCCCTGCACAGAGTGACACAAAATCAGGACCCCCTCCACAGAGTGACACTGTCACAGAGACCCCTGAACAGAGGGACACAGTCGCAGGGACACACTGCACAGAGTAACACAGTCACAGGAACGCCCTGCAAAGAGTGACACTGTCAGAGGGACTCCCTGAACAGAGGCACACAGTCGCAGGGACCCCCTGAACAGAGGGACACAGTCGAGGGACCCACTGCACAGAGTGACACTGTCACAGGAACGCCCTGCACAGAGTGACACAGTCACAGAGACACCCTGCACAGAGTGGCACTGTCAGAGGGACCCCCTGCACAGAGTGACAGTGTCACAGAGACGCGCTGAACAGAGTGACACAGTCACAGTGACCCCCTGCACGGAGTAACACAGTCGCAGGTACCCCCTGCACAGAGTGACACAAAATCAGGACCCCCTGCACAGAGTGACACTGTCACAGAGCACCCCTGCACAGAGTGACACAGTCGCAGGAACCCCCTGCACAGAGTGACACAGTCGCAGGTACCCCCTGCACAGGGGACACTGCCACAGGGGCCCCTTGCACAGTGTGACACTGTCACAGGGACCCCCTGCACAGAGTGACACAGTCACATAGACTCCATGCACAGAGTAACACTGTCACAGAGACTCCCTACACAGAGTGACACAATCATGGGGACCCACTGCACAGAGTGACACAGTCACATAGACCCCCTGCACAGAATGACACTGTCCCAGAGACCCCTGAACAGAGTAACACAGTCACATGGACCCCCTCCACAGAGTGACACTGTCATGGGGACCTCCTGCACAAAATGATACAGTCACAGAGACCCCCTGAACAGAGTAACACTGTCACAGGGACCCCCTGCACAGAGTGACACTTTCACAGAGTCCCCCTGCACAGGGACACACTCAATAGAGTGTCACAGTCGCAGAGATCCACTGCACAGAGTGACACTGTCATAGGAATGCCCTGCACAGAGTGACAGTGTCACAGAGACACCCTGCACAGACTGACACAGTCACAGGGACCCCCGGAACAGAGTGACACAGTCACAGGGACCCCTTGAACAGAGTGACACAGTCAGAGGGATCCCTGCACAGAGTGACACTGTCACGGGGACCTACTGCACAGAGTGACACAGTCACAGGGACACACTGCACAGAGTGACACTGTCACAGAGACCCCCTGCACAGTGTAACACAGTCACAGGGACCCCCTGAACGAGGGACACAGTCGCAGGGACCCACTGCACAGACTGACACGGTCACAGGAACACCCTGCACAGAGTGACCTGTCACAGGGACCCCCTGCACAGAGTGAGACTGTCACAGAGACCCCTTGCACAGAGTTACACAGTCACAGGGACCCCCTGAACAGAGGGACACAGTCGCAGGGACCCACTGCACAGAGTGACACTGTCACAGGAACGCCCTGCACAGAGTGACCTGTCACAGGGACCCCCTGCACAGAGTGACACAGTCACATAGACTCCATGCACAGAGTGACACTGTCACAGGGACCCCCTGCACAGAGTGACACAGTCACATAGACCCCCTGCACAGAGTGACACAGTCGCAGATACCCACTGCACTGAGTGACACTGTCACAGAGACCCCCTGCACAGAGTGACACTGTCACAGGGACTCCCTGCGCAGAGTGACACAGTCACAGAGACCCAGTGCACAGAGTGACACAAAATCAGGACCCCCTGCGCAGAGTGACACAGTCACAGGGACCCCCTGACAGAGTGACACTGTCACAGGGACCCCCTGCACAGAGTGACACAGTCACATAGACCCCTTGCACAGAGTGACACAGTCGCAGGTACCCACTGCACTGAGTGACATTGTCACATAGACCCCCTGCACAGAGTGACACTGTCACAGGGATCCCCTGCACAGAGTGACACTGTCACAGGGACCCCTGCACAGAGTGACACTGTCACAGGGACCCCCTGCACAGAGTGACACAGTCACATAGACCCCTTGCACAGAGTGACACAGTCGCAGGTACCCACTGCACTGAGTGACATTGTCACATAGACCCCCTGCACAGAGTGACACTGTCACAGGGATCCCCTGCACAGAGTGACACTGTCACAGGGACCCCTGCACAGAGTGACACTGTCACAGGGACCCCCTACACAGAGTGACACAGTCAAAGTGTCCCCCTGCACAGAGTGACACTGTCACAGAGACCCCCTGCACAGAGTGACACAATCATAGGGACCCCCTGAACAGAGTGTCACAGACCCAGGGACCCCGTGCACAGAGTAACACTGTCACTGTTATGGGAGGTAAGATGACTTGCACAGAGATTCCCTGTAAAGGGATCCCTTCACCATTAAGGTTTTGCCTTAGCTTTGACCACCATTACCTGTGGTGCTGATGTGATACTGTCCCCTGATTGGCCAGCTAGTCCTGACCAGGCTGGGGTTATTAGGCAATCCTTCATTCCTTGGGACAGCCACTCCATTGATTACCAGAGAGGAGATCCTGCCCTGGCATCCACTAATCAGCAAAGCCATTGGATCCCTCCCTAGCTTTGATCCCAAGTGACAATACCCTGATCCAGCCCTGTGTGAGTAACAGGAATCTAAATGAACCCCATAGTCAGGAGCAGACAAAGACAGAGAGAGAGAGACACTCTGTACATTAAAACTACCCTAAAGGTTGTGAGTGAACTGTAATGATAATTGGCATCAATTAAAAGAGCCAGGATGTCTATGACTCATTTTCTAGCTAACTAATCAAATGCACGATTAACCACATCTGTTTTTCCAATTAGAGAAATGTGGCAGGAGGCTAATATATTAAGCAATATTGTCCTCTCTGTGGTTGTAACAAATTAACTGGTTACTCACTCGCTGACTATGGGATCTTC
Organism: Chiloscyllium plagiosum; assembly: GCF_037043375.1. Taxonomy (NCBI): domain Eukaryota; kingdom Metazoa; phylum Chordata; class Chondrichthyes; order Orectolobiformes; family Hemiscylliidae; genus Chiloscyllium; species Chiloscyllium plagiosum. Next base: position 8,359,858 of record NW_028270164.1, read on the forward strand.
CTGTGTGCAAACCAGTGTCCACATCACCCAAAAAAGCATGAATTTACCAGATGTGAAGTGTTTCAGACAACAGCAAGAGGTGTTACAAGTTATTTCCTTGTTCACACACTGATATTTCACATTATGGGAGGTAAGATGACTTGCATTAAACAATAATCCCAAGTGAAAATAATAAATAATAAAATAGCTCTAACAGCCATGATTGTAAATTAAAATTTCTAGATCTGTAATTTTCTTTCTTTCTCTCTGTGCATCTGCATGCTTCAAGGTGATGGGTGACAGTACTGGGAAATTAAATGTATTAAATAGCAGGGTGAGGTATTCCTGGAGCCTTCAGACTTCAGTAGGTCTTTCTATTGATGCTAATTATCTTTCTTTAAATTTGCTCAGTAGCTTTAGAACAGCTTTAATCTACGTTCATTAGATTCTTTCCGTTTAGTATTGTTTAAATCCAATGAACTATCATCAGTAAGTTCAATTGGATCACTACAACCAGAGCTGTCTCCCACTTTGTTCCCCTAAGGCAGGTTTAGTATCATACTAATTAAGGCAAGTATTAGAGTGTCTTCAATCCAAACTATAATTCTGTTTTCATTGAAAAGTGGTCCAAGGAACAGGAGACACAGATGTAATGTTTTAGTCAAGAGAAACAAGGGTGAGTGGGGTTTGTGTGGAAATACATCTTCCTGCAGTAGCTACCAATGACCTGGAATGTCATTAGGGTGATGGTGCAGACAGTAACAATAATTTACACAGGAAGTTCGATGTCAGGGAAATACACTTCCAGGGGTGTGTTTAGAATGGGGAGCTAGGGCTGATTGGGTTACTAAACAAAGAACCAGCATTGACCCAATGGGCCAAATGGCCCCCATCTATGCCATTATCTCCAGAATTCAGTAGGTGGCAAGAGTTGTCAAAAACTGAGGCCACACAGCCAACATGTTGATCAGTCTTTCCTCTTCAAATACTCTGTGTTTCTAGAACTTTCTGCTATTCATCATTACCAGCTAAAACTGTACCCGGATATAATGGGCTGAATGACCTCCTTTTGAGATCTAAACTTTGCATGATTTCTCATTTGCTTTGCATTTAGAGTATGAGCTGCAACTTGAAAATAAATTCTTTGTTTTTTACTTAGCAGTAGAGAGACAGAAATAAAGAGATTCACAGAGATGGGAACACTATGTACACTCATTCCCTTCAGTTTCTCAAGGATGGAGAGAAAAAGAGAGAAGGAGAGGGAGAAAGAGAGACAGAGTGTGGAAATGGGGTCTTCAGAGATTGGGTTCATTACAGATTGGCATTCTCCCAGCTCTTTATTCAAACTTTTAAGTGTTGCATGGCCTATTGAGGCGGACTTCATAATAGATTGGCATCTGTCCAGCTCATTTACTCAAGCAAGCAAGAGTGTGAGAGATTAAATATAGAGATAACGGTCATTTATGGACTGGCACCAGTTCAATATGAACAAGAAAGAAAGTGAGTAATAGGACCTAAAGGGACTGACCTCACCGCTGAAATGTACCAACCTAGTTAGTTATTGCTTAATAGTTCTCTGGTGTAACTTAATTTATTTTCTGCTTACTTTCTCCTCCTTTTTTTTCTAATAAGCATCTCTCTCACAACGTTTATATTCCACATTATGGATTGAACTGGAGAGCAATTAGGGAAAAAAATAGAATTGTATTGAACCAAAGGAAAATATTGGCTTATCATGTGTGTACCTGTCCTTTGGAAGGGTTATTCAATTAGACCCACACTTCTGCTCTTGCCTGGTAAATCGTTCCCCTTTCATGCACAGGAAGCCTCCATGTTGACTTTGGAAGATGTTCAGGCCCTTTAAATGACCTGTTAAAGAACACCATTGTTAAAATTACTAAATATTCAAAAGGGCAAAAGCAGAAGACATGAGGGGTATAGATAAGGTTAATGGAAGGTACCTTTTCCTGAGGGTGAGGGTGAGGGTTTTCAAGACCAGGGGGCACGTTTTTAAGGTGAGAGGAGAGAGTTTTAAAAAAGACAATATTTTACACAGAGGATGTGGACTGAACTTCCTGAGGAGGTGGTGGATGTGGGTACAATTGCAACATTTAAAACACATTTGGATAGGAAAGGTTTGGAAGGATATGAACCAGCAGCAGTCAGGTGAGACTAGTTTAGTTTGGGATTACTTTCAGCATGGACTGGTTGAACCAAAGACTCTATCTGTGCTGTATGATGCTATGACTCTAAGATGAGCAAACTTTCACTAGAGTCAAAATGCTAGGGAAATTATTAAGGCTAAAGACCAGTAAGTCTGTTGGACCTGGTAGAATACATCCTAGGATATTAAAAGAAGTAGTTAGAACAATAATGGATACACTGGTTGGAATCTTGCAGGGATCCTTGGATTCTGGAAAAGTTCCAGAAGATTGGAAAACTGTCAGTGGAACACATGTATTTTAAAGAGGGAATGAGACAGAAAGCAGGTAACTATAGGCCAGTTAGCTTCATAACTGTTATTGGGAAAATCGTAGAGTCTATTATAAAGGATGTAATAGCAGACTATCTCGAAATACATAATATGATCAAACAAAGTCAGCATGGCTTCATAAAGGGGAAATTATGCATGACAAATTTACTAGAATTCTTTGAGGAGGTAACAAGCTGGATCGATAAAGGGGAAGCAGCAGATGTAACATATTTGGATTTTCAGAAGCGTTTGAGAAGATACAACACATCCAACTATTTAATAAGATCAGGGCCCATGGTGTTGGAGGTAGTATATTATCCTGTTTAGAGGACATAAACTCAGAATAAGGGATCACACATTTAAGACAGAGACAAGGAGTGGATGGTAGTGAATGTGGGGAATAATTCTCTGCAGAAGGCTGTTGAGGCTGGGTCATTAAATATTTTCAAGTCTCAGGTAGACAGATTTTATAATTAGCAAGGGAATCAAGGGTTATTGGAAAAATGTAGGTAAGTGAAGTTGAGGATTATCAGATCAACCAAAATCTCATTCAATGGTGAAGCAGAGACATAGGGCTGAATGGCCTACCTTTGCTCCCACATCTATGGCCTTATGAGGTAAGCCATTTTCATGGCTTTCAAATTCTGAAGAGAGACTTGAACCCAGAGCCTTCCAGCTCAAAGATAGGTGTACCACACCCACTGAGCCACAGACTTCTTGGTAACACTCCTTGATGCACATTGGAATGATTTATTACATTAAAGGTGATGCGTTGATCTTGGTGTTGTCACAAAGCTAGTCTCTTTTTTTCTACAAACTGTTCCTTGACTCAAAGAGACTCTGTCCTTGATTTTTTTCAGAGGGGTAATAAATCGGGCTAGGCTCCAATCAGTATGGTTTGGTACAGCGATGAAAAGGATTTTAACAGGCCTTTTGTCTATATGTAAACCGATGAGACTTCAGGCCAAAGTGGTCATGTTTAAGAAGTGACCTGTATAATGAAAGGGGAGTGGTCAGCTCTTTAGCTAGTTGAGTTGAGCTGAGCATTTTTAGTTGAGTCTTGACCTGGGAAGTTCAACAGGGAGCTGTGTGGAAACTCTCTCTCTTTTCTGCCTTTCAGCTTCAACCTGTAAGGATGTGTACCATTTATACTGGTTTTTAAAGGGAGTTTGCTTATTGGGACTGTTGTATATATTTGGAACAGCATAATTAAGTCTAGTTGGATAGATTGAGTTCTGTGGGGGTTCTTTATTCTGTTCTTTGTGTTTCATTGTGTAATTTTGTGAATAAATTTTTATCTGTTTTAGAATCTAACTTACTCCGGGTAATTTTCACTGTACACTTACTGAAACAAATTGCAAAGTTATGGTCTGGGGCTGCCTGCTTAAGAATGTTTTGAGTGGTCCGGCTTAGTCCATAATAGTGTACATACACAAAATATTTTAGACAATCGACAAGAATTTTTATCCATAATCAAGAGCACAAAGGCATTTTCTGTTTGTCTAGGTCAATGGGGTCAGTAAGACCTTGGTCTAAAATTGTCCTCAGTGCATCATGATACTATGTTCATCGCTTTGACATTCAGCCCATGGACTTCCTCTGGAAAAGATGTCATCATTACTCAGTCTTGGGCTAGATTTTATCTGCATCCTACCACTTCATCTGATGAAGGAGCAGCACTCTGAAAGCTTGGGATTTCAAATAAACCTGTTGGACTATAACCTGGTGTCATGTGACTTTTGACCTCTTCTTCAGAGATCGAAGAGGTGGTTTCTAGCTGCTTTGAACTGTGGATGTTGTGGACATCACAAGGCACAAAGGAGCGATATATCATCTCTCCTTTGAAGAGTGGTACTTACTCTGTTGACTGGGCACAGATGTTTTAGCATCCCCACAGGAGTGATCCTATCCTGTTCTTCTGAGGGCCAGGACTCTCTCCTTGTAGGGGGTGAGGAACCTAATGTCTGGCACCCCTCCACCCATATCTACCCCTTTACCCTCTCTGCCCTTAGCCTTAGGCTGTACCCGCCTGTAATTGGAGAAGAGGAAGCATTGAGTGAAATGAAGGTAGGTGTCTCAACTATTAGTCCTGGTGCAGGTGAGGGAAATATGGTGAGGTGTCCCAAGGGAATGAGGAGGCAGAGCAGAGGGAAGGCAGAGTGAGCGGTCTGGGGGTTCAGGGGTGGCGCAGTGAGAGTGAGCAAGAGCAACAGTGAGAGAGGTGGAGCGTGAGCTTGGATAGGAGTTGGCTGAAGTAGCAGAGATGGGGTGATTGTGCAATAGCAGAGTAAAAGAGTGTGGGATTTACCCTGATGGAACAGAAAACGTTATTGACCTTCTGATGGTGCTGTTGGCTGTTCCTCCAGACCATTGAGGCAACATTGACCCAGGTTGTAACCTCCAGCCAGTGGTTGGGATTGTGGCTTCCTTGGCTGGTCCTCTGCACCAACCCTTAACCAGGGCATCCAATTCCCGTTTTTAGCATGGCAGTGCCATCTTCTCCTTCTCCGGCATGTTCCAAACTTTGAAATACCAGTGCTTAGCCAGCTACACAGTAGCTTTTCACACGCCCCTTGGGCAGCAGGGATGCCAACCTTTGAAAGAATGTCGAGTGAATGTAAGTTGTTCTGGGAGTAGTATGTGTTATGGTGGGGTTAGAATCCAATATGAGGGGCACCAACAAACAGGTTGGGTAGTTAACGAGGTGAGTTTAGTAAGATATAGCGAGAAAATCGACTGGGTCCCACAACAAAAATCCCTCCAAAAAAACTCAACACAACTCACAATCAGCCAATAAAACCTAAGATTCAGCCCAAAGTAGCTAAGGATGCTACCTAGGAGGCAGTAATCATCATGTCAGACAACGTAACAGCAATATTCTAAACAGTGACAAAAGCATTAGAAAGATAAGAGTCTTCATCTCATTCTATTTGTCTATTTAATGTGATCATTTAATAACAAAATAAATTTATTACAAATATCTCCTGATAGAGCTGATTGTCACTTCATAAACAAGAATGTCAAATATTTTTGGAGGTTTTAGCAATCTTAATAAGGTTGTTAAACTGAACAAAATCTCTGGACAGTGAATAAATAGGGAAATAAATATCTTATGGTTGAACTAAAATTCAGTTACTCAATAGCTCGCTCAGCCAGGAACTCCAAATTCACAACTCCAGCCTTTTATTGTCACTGTGTCGTCTTCTATTTTGAACACCAAGTTTCATCAAAGTATTGAGTTAATTAAACTTTCCCATCCCAGCTCTCCCAGGCCAGCTAATATGCATGGTAAGTCAGATCCAATCAAACTCAGTTTTTCCTATGCTACTCATCATTGCAGTAGAGAGCTTCCTTAATATTGCTGAGACAATGCATTTTGTTTTTATACTCAATGACAGCAGCAAGCTCTCCATTGCCAAATGCTATATAATACAGACAGAACCATGAGCCAGGCTGCCTCCTCTTTAACATTGACAGTGTGCCTCATCTTTTAAAGCAAATGAAAAATCAGGTTCATACTAACCTTGGCTAAAATACAAATTTATTAATTTCTCTGACATTAATTCTCTCAGCTTTTTAAGAACACAAGATCAGCAAATATTTCTGGACTTCATCTTTTAAATGATAATGTATTCAAACAAAGGTGTGTCATTTTGCTCTTGTTCACCAACACCAATGGGCCTACGTAAGGGCAGGAATGATTCAAGAAAAGTTGATCAATTTAGCAGAGAAAGGCTCTTTTGTATAATTTGGGTCAGATACAGTTCAGAGCTCTTCTCTATTACTCTGACAACAAGCCTTATCCTCACACTCCAAAGGGCATCTCTGACTGCACCAGTGTTAGATTACTAATTCCCACACTGCTTTCTTGAGCCATATCTCACTGAACTCGAGCTAAACTCTGGCAGTTTACAACCTCATTAGAATCCCTCAATTGTATTACAACCTTGCAATGTACTTCAGCCTATCTATTACCTCACATGTGATACACTCTCAAGAAGGCTCTATACAAAACCTACTGTCCTAGCTCAGTTGCAGTGTTGCCCTGAAGGCCAATGTTTGTTGAGGAAGAGCGTCTAATTTTCCATTTAGGCACTTCACAACCTTCTGGACTCAACATTAAATTCAACTCTGTATTCTATCTGTCCTCCATTTTATTTTCCTCAACCTCGCACCCCACCCCCTCCAACTTCCCTCCCATTTTCTGGCTTTCTTGGGTTTGCTTTCAGTGCAGCCGGCCTGGAATTTGCTATTAACACCTACTCAGGATCTGTCTCACTTCTCCAAAACCATTTCAACTCCCTTTGCTCTTTGCTCTGTGACACCAGTGATCTTTAATCTCATTCCCTAACCTTCCCTGACCTCCCTTCTGTTCCACTCTCCACTCTCCACCTTTAGCTAAAGTGTAAAATCCATCACTTTTCCACCTCCCTCTTCTCTTCCGAAGAAGGGTCATAGTTGACTTAAACCTTCATTCGATTTCTCCTCCACAGATGTTACCAGATCTGTTAAGATTCCCAAACATTTACTGTTTTTGTTTTGGGTTTCCAGCTCCTGTAGCATTTTATTTCTGCCAATGAAAATTAAAATTTCTGTTGCCACCTGATGAAATACTTTCAAGAACACTTTACTACTTGTCCTACTAAGGACCACAAAAGCATGGAACAATCCAAATTGATTATAGAAGACAAGAGTCTCAGAAAGATATTGAATTCATTTTCCTCTGGGAATGTTCCAAGTGGGCTAGAGTGAAGGGTAGGATGGATTGTGGACTTGTCTCCATTAATAGGTTCCTTTTCTTGTTCTGTTTTCTTAGGCAACAAACTAAGATTCCAATACTCAATTAGTGCTATGCCGTATCTCTTCAGAATAACATCAATTTTTTTCCTTCCCTGTGGTTTTCTAGCTAAAAAAGCAGTCTTTTAGACTGCTCATTATAGCTTTATCATAATACACAGGCATATTCTGGTGAATAAAGAAGACATGCATTTATGTAGGAATTTGTCATATTTGTTACAAACAAGATTGGGCCACACAAATAACTTCAAAGTATAGACACTGTTGTTTGGGAGGTAACCATGATGCAGAGATGCCAGTGTTGGACTGGGGTGGACAAACTTAAAAATCACACAACACCAGGTTATAATCCAACATGTTTATTTGGAAGCACTAGCTTTCAACGCACTGCTCCTTCATCAGGTGGTTGATGACCTGGTGTTTTGTGACTTTTAGTTTTGTAGGTAAACACAGCAGACAATCTATCCCCAACAAGATTTCATCAATCTCAGAGGTGAAGGGTCTGTTAATTTGTTTTTTGGGGTGTTATTGAAGGAACGGTGATGAGGCAAGAGACAAAATTCCCTGCTCTGAGTTGAAATGTTGATGTCAGATTATCAAATCCAACAGAACATGTAAGCAAAGTCTGTATTTCTATATTTTTAAGATAATACAACATTTAACTCAATATTTAACGCTCATTTAACAGCACAAAAATAGTTGATCTGATCATTATCTTATTGCTGTTTGTGGAAGCTCTCCATGCATAAATTGTTTGTCACATTCCCCACATTACAACAGCAACTACATTTTAACTGGACACCAGTGGCTACAAAATTCTTTGAGGTGCTACAAAAATTCAAATTTTTCTTTACCTTTCTTCCCCTATTGACAGCTCCTAAACCATTGTTTACTCAGTGCAGTCAACACTAGCAATGTTACAACTGTGCAATACAATGTAGAGAAATCTGGTATTGACTGAATTCTGTTACGTGGTCTCGATAGTGAGAAACACATGGGAAAAGTAGCAGAATGAAAATAACCTAACAACTGGGAAAATAAAACAGGCCTTGGGAAGAGATAGCTTTTGTCCAAGTAATCTCAAAATAGAGGAGCTGAATATTATTTAAATGGAGTGATACACAAAAAGATACAGCACAAGAAGGATTTAGGAGTCCTTAGAAAAGAGATTAATGTCTGAGTTCAGCAGATCATAAGGAAGGCAAATGAATGTTAGTCTTTATTTCAAAGGAAATTAGTATAAAAGTAGGGAGAAAAAGATGCAAAGAACTGTGTATGCTGAAAGTCTGAAACAGAAACAAAATTTGCTGGAGGTTTGGCAGCCTCTCAGGAGAAAACGCAGAGTTAATATTTTAGGTAAGGACTGAAGAAGGATGACTAGACCTGAAACGTTAACTCTGCTTTTTCTCTTTAAAGTGAAAAATCACTCAAAACCAGGTTACAGTCCAACAGGTTTATTTAAAAATGCAATGTGTCCTATGTATCTTGTCCCACTAGCTACCTAATGAGGAAGCAGCCCTTCGAAAGCTTGTATTTTCAAATAAACCTGTTGGACTGTAACCTGGTGTGTGATTTTTAACTTTGTCTACCCCAATCCAACACTGGCACCTCCACATCATTCTCTCTATAAAAGTAGGGAGGTTTCACTAGAATTAAACAAGGCACTAATTAAGAATGTTGTGAACAGCTTTGAACCCTTTACCTAAGGAAAGGCAGTTCAGAAAGAGTTCACTAGATTGATCACTAACGTGGAGGGACTGTCTTATGAGGAGAGGTTGAGCAGGCTGGGCCTGTAGTTTAGAAGAATGACAGATGATCTTAGTGAAGCATATACGGTTCATTGGGGGCTTGACAGGTTATATGCAGAATCATTACTTCCTCATGTAGGAGAATCAAGGACCAAACGGCATAGAGTAAGGGGTCACACATTTAAGACAGAAATGAGGAGGATTATTTTTCTCTCAGAGGGTAGGGAATCTGTGTAATTCTTTTCCGCAGAGGGCTGTTGAGGTTGGGTCATTGAGTATACTCAAGACTGAGATAGACAGATTTTTAATCAGTAAGGGAATCAAGAATTATGGGGAAAAGGGAGAAAATTGGAATTGAGGATTATCGGATCAGCCACAAAGCAGACTTGATGGGCTGAATGGCCTACTTCTGCTCCTAAATTTTATGATTTTGGCAAAAATACTGACCTGTTTATTCCAAATGTAGCCGCTTCAAGAGTGAAGAGAATAACTTGAGACAAGCACATTTCAATTGTACGTCACACTGAAATTACAACACCACTGTTTCCTTCTGAAGAAATTATACCTCTAATCAAATCCATCTGATGTCATGTGCCTGGATCTCTAAAAGACCGTTTGATAAAGTACACATAGAGACTTGTTTACAAACTGAAAAAAAAATGTGGCTCAGTGGTTAGCATTGCTGCCTCACAGTGCCAGGGACCCAGGTTCGATTCTAGCCTCGGGCAACTGTCTGTGTGGAGTTTACACATTCTCCCCATGTCTGTGTTTCCTGGGTGTGCTCTGGTTTCCTCCCACAGTCCAAGGATGTGCCGGTTAGTTGGATTGCCCATGCTAATTTGCCCATAGTGTTCAGGGAAGGGTATGTTAGGTGCCTTAGTCAGAGGTAGGGAAATGGGCTTGGGAGGGATACTCTTCAGAGGGCCTGTTTCAACTCTAGGGATTCTATTCTGTAAAAGTACATGGATCAGGAACTGGCTATAGGGAAAGAATAAAATAATTGACCAAAGGGAATCTGACGCAATGGGATAATTCCAGGAACTGCTTGGAGATCTTTCCTTTTCCTAACACACATCAACAATCTGAGTGAGTGTGAGTGAATGACTCTAGGAGAAAGTGAGGACTGCAGATGCTGGAGATCAGAGCTGAAAATGTGTTGCTGGAAAAGTGCAGCAGGTCAGGCAGCATCCAAGGAGCAGGAGAATCGACGTTTCGGGCATGAGCCCTTCTTCAGGAATGAAGAAAGTGTGCCAAGCAGGCTAAGATAAAAGGTAAGGAGGAGGGACTTGGGGGAGGGGCGTTGGAAATGCGATAGGTGGAAGGAGGTTAAGGTGAGGGTGATAGGCAAGAGTGGGGGTGGGGGCGGAGAGGTCAGGAAGAAGATTGCAGGTTAGGAAGGTGGTGCTGAGTTCAAGTGTTGAGACTGAGACAAGGTGGAGGGAGGGGAAATGAGGAAACTGGAGAAATCTGAGTTCCTCCCTTGTGGTTGGAGGGTTCCTAGGCGGAAGATGAGGCGCTCTTCCTCCAGCCACCATGTTGCTATGGTCTGGTGATGGAGGAGTCCAAGGACCTGCATGTCCTTGGTGGAGTGGGAGGGGGAGTTGAAGTGTTGAGCCATGGGGTGGTTGGGTTGGTTGGTCCTGGTGTCCCAGAGGTGTTCTCTGAAATGTTCCGCAAGTAGGCAGCCTGTCTCCCCAATATAGAGGAGGCCACATCGGGTGCAGCGGATGCAGTAAATGATGTGTGTGGAGGTGCAGGTGAATTTGTGGCAGATATGGAAGGATGCCTTGGGACCTTGGAGGGAAGTAAGGGGGGAGGTGTGGGTGCAAGTTTTGCATTTCTTGCAGTTGCAGGAGAAGGTGCCGGGAGTGGAGGTTGGGTTGGTGGGGAGTGTGGACCTGACGAGGGAGTCACGGAGGGATTGGTCTTTTTGGAATGCTGATAGGGGAGGGGAGGGAAATATATCACTGGTGGCGGGGTCTGTTTTGAGATGGCGGAAACGACGACGGATGATACGATGTATATGGAGGTTGGTGGGGTGGTAGGTGAGGACCAGTGGAGTTCTGTCCTGGTGGTGATTGGAGGGGTGGGGCTCAAGGGCGGAGGAGTGGGAAGTGGAGGAGATGCGGTGGAGAGCATCGTCGACCACGTCTGGGGGGAAATTGCGGTCTTTGAAGAAGGAGGCCATCTGGGTTGTTCAGTATTGGAACTGGTCCTCCTGGGAGCAGATGTGGCGGAGACGAAGGAATTGGGAATATGGGATGGCGTTTTTACAGGGGGCAGGGTGGGAGAAGGGTGGCAGGGTGAATGACTCAGTGAATGTGTATGAGTGAGTCAGTAAGGGTGAGTGAGTGACTGAGTGGAGTTTGGGTGAGTGAGTGCCTAAGACTGGGTGAGTGAGTGCCTGAGACTGAGTGAGTGAATGAGTAAGGGTGACAGTGAGGGGGAATGAGTGAGTGAGAGGGATTAGTTGGAAGTGGCTGAGCGAGGCTGAGTGATGAGTGAAGGTGACTGACAGAGTGAGAGTGAACCCTGCAGTGAGACCCCAGCTCGCTGGTTACCTGCCTCTGCAATTCACAAGGTGGTCACAGTTGGTCTCTGCTTATATACTCAGGTGCAAAGTTATTTCTGGTTAGATTTACTGGTTTTACTGGGGCTTTTTTTGCAGCACAAAGCAGTTGCTCTGGTTAAAGGACAAGTGGACATAATTGAACTTGTCGCCCAGTTTCAATTGATTTGTCTTTCTGGGCTGGAATCAGTTCCAGTGCGGAATATATAAATTCTTGCAAATGAGAACGTAAATGTCAAAGCCAAGATCTTACAACGAGAACCTGACAAATATTCATCTGCCTTTATTAATAACAGCTGAAAGTTCAATACAAAGACATGCCAGGCTTAAAATATAGCATGTATAAAGCATCATTAAATGGAACAGAATATCCTAAAGCATTTCAGAAACCAGGAAGAAGAAGGATCTGAGGAACGGTCACTCGACCTGAAATGTTAACTCTGATTTCTCCCCACAAACGCTGCCAAATTTGCTGAGCTTTTCCAGCAATTTCTGTTTTTGTTTCAGAAACCAGGAGAGACTGCTACTAGACCAGGATTGAAAACAGAGAAAAGGGAGGACCCGAAATCGTCATGCTGAGGAGAAAGCAAATTATTGCAGATACTGGATATCTGAAATAAAAACAGAAAGTGCTGGAGAAACTCAGCTGGTCTGGTAGCATCTGTAGAGAGAGAAACAAGAGTTAATGTTTCGACTACAATATGAATTTTCTTCAGAACTCTGTTTCTCTCTGCATAGATGTTGCCACCTGCTGAATTTCTCTAATGTTTTGGGACCATAAGAAATAGGAACAGGAGTAGACCATTCAGCCCCTCAAGCCTGCTCCACCATTCAATAGGATCATGGCTGATTTTCTATTTTTATTTAAACTTTTGGATAAACCCTGAAAAGGTGGCAGAGTTAAAGCCAAGTGACAAAAGTTCTAAATGACAAGGCCACTTGTAAGAAAAAGCAATATCAGTAAAGTTAGGAACAAAGGAAAGGATTCCATATGGAGGTACTAACTGGGAATAGCTGAAGGTGCAGGTGGTGGGTAGAAGTTCAGGATTTTGCAGATGCAGCCTGCACAGTGTGCCATTGTGAATTCATAGCTCTGGATGAGGATTGTGAAGTCACTATAGCAGGAGGTGCAAACAAGTGGAATTAGCGGATAGGTGAACGGACAAGGATCCGTGGTCAGCTGATCAGATGGGCACAGAACTGGTTTGGTCATAAAAGACAGAGTTGCAGATGAAGGGTGTTTATCTGACTGGAGATCTGTGACTAGTGGTGTTCCACAGGGTCAGTGCTGGGATCCCTTTGTTTGTAATATGTATAAATGATTGGGACGGGGATGCAAGTGACCTGATTATTAGGTTTGCCAATGACACAAGAATTGGATGAGCTGCAGATATTTTCTCAGAGGAAGGGTTACGCGACCTGAAATGTTACCTGATTTCTCTCCTCAGATGGTGCCCGGCCTGCTGAGCTTTTCCAGCAATTGCTGGTTTTGCTTCTCATTTACAGGATCCACAGTTAAAACAAAGAACAAAGAAAATTTACAGCCCAGGAACAGGCCCTTCGGCCCTCCAAGCCTGACTGGTCCAAATGAACTGTCTAAACCTGTCGGTCCAGTCCTAAACATCTGTATCCCTCACTCCCCACCTATTCATGCATCTGTCCAGGCGCATCTTAAATGAATCGACTGTGCCTGCCTCTACCACCTCTGCTGGCAACGCATTCCAGATGCCCACCACCCTCTGTGTGAAGTACTTGCCGTGCATATCCCCCTTAAACTTTCCACCTCTCACCTTGAAAGCGTGACCTCTTGTTATTGAATCCTTCACCCTGGGAAAAAGCTTGTCTCTATCCACCCTGTCTATACCCTTCATGATTTTGTAAACCTCAATCAGGTCCCCTCTCAATCACCTTTTTTCTAATGAAAACAATCCTAAGCTACTCAACCTCTCTTCATAGCTAGCACCTTCCATACCAGGCAACATCCTCATAAACCTTCTCTGCACCCTTTCCAAAGCGCCCACATCCTTTTGGTAATGTAGTGACCAGAACTGTACACAGTATTCTAAATACAGCCGAACCAATGTCTTGTACAATGTTAACATGACTTGCCAGCTCTTATACTCAATAACCCGTCCACTCTATCCACCTGTGCAGCAACCTTCAGGGTACAATGGACCTGCACTCCCAGACCTCTCTGCCTATGAACTTTCCCCAAGGCTCTTCCATTCATTGTATAATTTGCTCTAGAATTAGACTTGCCTAAATGCATCACCTCACATTTGTCTAGATTGAAGTCCATCTGCCACTTTTCCGCCCAACTCTCTAATCTACCTATATCCTCCTGTATTCTTTGACAGTCCCTTATGCTTTCTGGTACTCCACCAATATTTGTGTCATCTGCAAACTTGCTGATCATACCAACAGTGCCCTCTTCCAGACCATTTATGTATATAACAAACAACAGTGGCCCCAGTACTGACCCCTGTGGAACACCACTGATCACCTTTCTCCATTTCAAGAAACTTCCTTCAACTACTACTCTCTAACTCCTGTTGCTCAACCAGTTCTTTATCCACCTAGCTGGAACACTCTGCACACCATGCGATTTCACTTTCTCCATTAGTCTACCATGGGGAACCTTATCAAATGCCTTACTAAAGTCCATGTATATGACATCAACAGCCCTTCCTTCATCTATCAACTTGGTCACTTCCTCAAAGAACTCTATTAAGTTGGTAAGGCACGATCTCCCCTGCACAAAACCATGTTGCCTATCACTGATAAGCCCATTCTTTTCTAAATATAAATAGATCCTATCCCTCAGTACCTTCTCTAGCAACTTTCCCACCACTGGCGTCAGGCTCACTGGTCTGTAGTTACCCGGAATATCCCAAATACCTTTCTTGTACGGGGGGACAACATGAGCAACCTTCCAGTCCTCCAGCATCTCACCTGTATTTAAGGATGCCACAAAGATATCTATCAGGGCCCCAGCTATTTCCTCTCTCGCCTCCCTCAGCAACTTAAAAAAATACCATCTGGTCCTGGGGATTTGTCCACCTTAATAACCTCTAGCCTACCCAACACATCTTCCCTACTTATGTCAATGTGATCCAGACAAATCAAACTTCTATCTCTAATCTCAAGATTCATCATGTGCCTCTCCTCAATGAACACTGATGCAAAGTAATCATTCAGAATCTCACCCATTCTCTTAGGTTCGACACACAGCCTTCCTTCATTATCCTTTAGTGGACCAATCCTTTCTCTAGTTACCTGCTTGCTTCTGAAAAAGAATAAAATGCTTTGGGATTCTCCTCAATTCTGCTTGCTAAAGCTATTTCATGACTCTTTTTAGCCCGCTTGATTCCTCGTTTAAGACCTGTCCTACTCTTCCAATATTCCTCCAGGGCCCATTCTATTCTAACTGCCTGGACCTAATGTACGCTTCCTTTATCTTCTTGGCTAGTCGCACAATTTCTCCTGTCATCCATGGTTCACAAATTTTGCCCTTCCTATCCTTTGCCTTCAACATGACATGTCTATCCTGCATTGCCGTTAACCTATCTTTGAAAGCCTCCCACATCTCAAATGTGGACTTCCTTTCAAATAGCTGTGTCCAATCCATATTTCCAAGCTCCTGCCTAATTTTGATATAATTGGCCTTGGCTCAGTTTAGTACTCTTCCCTTAGGACCATTCTCATCTTTATCTACAAGTATTAGATGGCTGGTTCTTTCGGTTTTTCTTGGGTTTACCTGGGCAATGGAGTTCAGAGGGAAAATGTGAAAGATATATTTATTGACAGCAGCAAGAATGATTGTCAGGAAGGGTAACTAAGGTCAGGATCCTGAATGTGGACAATATCATTTTTAGAAACAGAAACTTGGAGTAGGTGTAGGCCATTCCGTCTACGGAATGGAATGGGGACAGCCAGTGGGCCCAATACAAAAATAGACAGGGGCCTGAGGAGCCCTGGCAGACCACTTGGAAGCCTTTATAGAAAGCTATAGTATCTAACTTTTTAGCTTTTTTTCTTATTTTCCAAGCTTATACTATGTAAATCTGTAACGTAGTGCGACTTTTTTTTGTTTATTTTCTCTATTTTTTTTTAAGATTTGTACCTAAGATGGTGCAGTGTGTTGGCAAAATTGTACTTTTCACTCAGTCCTTTCTTTTGTAACTTGAGTACACGTGAATAAGTCTAATTTTAATTCTATTAAGATCTCTCTGCCATTCAACATGGCTGCCACTCTCCCTCAACTCCTGTTCTCTCCCCATACCCTTTGACAACTTTACCCTCTGTATATCTATATGCTACTTTCTTAAATATATTCAGTGACTTCACAACCTTCTGTGGTAGAGAATCCCGCAGGTTCGCCATTCTCTGAGTTTCTCTTCATCTCAGTTCAAAATGGCTGATCCCATGTTGTGAGAAAGTGACCCTTTGTTGTCGCCCCCTAGGCCTGGGGAAAAAAATCCTCCCTGCATCCAGTCTGTCCAGCCCTGCCAGAATTTTATATCTTTATGTTTATTTTTTCATATTTTTATTTGTTTACATGTTTTCTTATATGCCCAGCAATTATGTCAATTTTGGTAAAAATAGGATAACATCATTTCTTTAAAAACTGCCTTTAAATAAATTATAAGTGGGAAAATACACATGCATACACAACATGCTAATGTCACGTTTATTCAGTCATATGAATGAAAGGAAAATGCTGACAGCAAATTACAAAGTGCTAATGCAACATAAAGAGTTCTGATAATATTCATAAGCCATCACAGTCAAGCTTAAGTGCTTTGATTGATAATTGAAACCAAAGGCAGGGTTTTTGCCAGACATGGAGTATTTATTTTTTTATAATAGGTGTATGTAATGTTTTCTTCACTAGTTAGAGCCAAAACATGATCTGACTGTATATCAAATTGTGATATGGAGTTATAATGGACACTTTGAGTTATATTATCAACCTCAAAGTTGGTTTGAACAAATGTACCATGAGTCATTTGACACTCCACTTAGACATAATTAACTATATTGTGAATCACATGACAAATCCGACTGCAGTAGTTATCACATGATACAACAATGTACTTCTGTCCTGATTTGGAAATCCAGGAGGAAGGAGCTCACTCTCTCTCGAGATAGGGTTTAATGAATATGTAGATGAGCTTCTGAAGTAAGCTGTGATGTAACTGTGACCTCAGTTGTCATTTGACAGTACTTTGCTGGAAGGTTGGAATCTGTATATTTGATTTTTGAAAAAAATGTTATTCATTCACAGGATGAGGACATTGCTTGCCAGGTCAACATTTATAGCCCATCCCTAATTGGCCAGAGGACAGTTAAGAATCAACCACATCGATGTGGGTCTGGAGTCACATGTAGGCCTGACCAAGAAAAGATGACAGATTCCTTCCCTGCAGGATATCAACGAACCAGATGGTAATGAATTCATGGTCATTATTAGACTCAACTCCAGATTTTTATTAAATTCAAATACCACTATCTGTGGCAGGTTTCAAACGCAGGTCCTCAGGAACATTACTTGGGTTTTCTGGATTAACAGTCCAGCTATAATACCACTAGGACATTACCTCCCCTATGCATCAAAGCATGCTGCTCTGTATTCTTCCCATCCTGTACAGTGTGTTGGTAAACATTGTTTCAAAGAAACTTTGAGCTGTAGCCTGAAGTTGGATGAAGATCCTACACTGGAACACACAGGTCTGATGAGAAAGGTAATTTACAGGATTTCCCAATGTTACAGGGCAGGACAGCAGACACACACATTCAATCATGCAAACTGTCCAGGTGCATAACATCTTGGCATAGCAACTGCTCTGCCCAGGGTCAGATGAAACTACAGACGGTGGTATACACAGCCCAGGCCATCACAGGAGCCAAACTTCCATCCGTTTACACCACTCACTGCCATAGAAAGGCTGTCACAAAGACCATTTGCACCCTGGTAATGCTCTCCTACAACCTCTTCAACCAAACAGAAGATAACAGAAACCTGAACACTTGCACCAGTGGGTTCAGGGACAGCTTCTTCCCAGTCATTAGGCTATTGAATGGGCTCTCTCGCCTCAAATAATGCTGATCTTGCTAACATTGTAGAGGGCATACAGGAGAGATCAATGTTAACTGTACGCCTCCGTCTAAATCTTTTGTTCTGTACATCCTTGTTTGTTATGATCTGCCCTTGCTGCTCATAAGAGTTTTTCACTGTACTTCAGTATACATGACAGTAAATCAATCAATAAGCACTGCCCACTATCTTGTTGTCTTATCGATTTGTTGGCTGAACAGCTCAAGATCTTGAAGGAGTGAATCCACCATCTGATCCTCCTCAAGGTCTCTGTCACACTATCTATCATATTCATGTAATCTATAATTAGTCACTAACATACAATAAACTAAATCTTGTTTTCTAGTTAGAGTGGTAAGTGTTTTCTCTCTACAACATGGTACCAAGCAGTCTTGTAGTTTTCAATACTTAGAGGTTGGTGGTATTACTCTTTTATCGTGCGATTTGAGTTTGAGTTCAAGACAGACTGGCCAAGGAGAAAATACAGACAAGAAATGATCTTCAGGCTTAGACTTCAAAATAACTATTTATTATACATTAATGCTAAATACTGATAATCACAGATATTCCTGGCTCTGACATAACGACTAATTAATCTTATTTGTATGTTCATGCCGTTGTGCTCATGTGAGTCTCCCAGAGAGTTCTAATGATGTCCACACAGTACTATTTATATTCGATGATGTGCAGCTCTGTAACATCATCGCAGGTTCACTCCAAGGTCCTGAATCCCTTGCACAATAATCATGAGCAGCAGCTCATACAGTGTAATGAGCTGCTATGTCCCTACAATGACCTTTTGCCAAGGTCTCCTTCTGTGATTGAAATAGTCTTTACCCCACCCCCCACAACTCCATGGTCAGCTTCAATTAAAATTTTATGCTGCCCTGCCTCTTCTCAGGCAGGAGCTTCCTTACTTGTTTATATTTCCGGTCTGTCATATACTTTCCCATGTTCACTTTCACTTCCTGGATTGTGCCTCTTTCCTAATTTCTGTCTCTTTTTGTTCTTTTACCTCATACACGCTCACTCTCTTCAGTCTTTGTGATTCAGGCTGTATGCTGATTAGTTCAGAAATATTGATTCTCCATTGGCCTAGATGTGACAAACAGGGAGCAATGTTTTTATAAACTTTTATGGTTGGGAGGCTCAAATGCTTTTGCCCAAATCCTCTATGTATATAACCTTTAGAGAGTGATACTGACAGGGCACGGGCATCATGTCATATGGGGGAAAGTAAGAGGGTCAGTAGTATTAAATGAGAGAAGGTTTCAGTTGTGTCAATACAAAATTTGTATATGGTATTCTAAAGTATGTGGTTTACAAACTGTCTCTCCTAGTATCTGTACAGTGCAGGATCTATGATTAAAGAATTTAGGTCTTTATTTTGAAAGAGAAAAATCTTGCATTTATATTGCAATGTCACAACCTCAGGATGTCCAAAATAACTTTGGAGCCATTTAAGAGCAGATTGTTCTGCTATAGTGCACATTTCATTAACACAAATTTGTTATAACGTGATTGAATCGGGGACACTGTTTCTAAAGCACAAAATTTTAAAGCATGTATTGATTTTAATGCGATTCCACCCCCATTAGTTTAAATGGTGCTGATATTACACAATTTTTTTACAACACGGGATTACACGCCAACGGAACTACCATGTCATAATAGAACTGACTGTACTGTTGAAGTGTGGCCATATTGGAGTGTGGGGAAAGGTGGCAGGAAGATCTCACTAACAAGACTATAGCTCTGCCAATTGATGGTGGATTTCCTCAAATGTTCTGCAATACTCCTATTGTAACAGTGTTCAGAGTGCTGCAGAATTCAGTGGAAAAATAAGAGAAGACTGGAGGGGGCATGAGTGAGGTGTAAAAGAATATGAGGGATACGGACAGGGTGGATAGAGAGCAGCTGTTCCCCATGGTTGAAGGGTCAGTCACAAGAGAGACTAGTATTAAGGTAAGGAGCAAGAGACTCAGAGGGGATTTGGGAATAAAAACTTCTGCACTCAGTGGGTGGTGGGAATCTGGAACACACTGCCTGGGAAGGTAGTGGAGGTCAGAAACCTTAAAATCTCTTCAAAAAAAAAACGAGTACTTCAAATATCATAACATTCAAGGATATGGGACCAGTGCAGGAAATTGGGATTAACACACTTTTAGTGGGAGTTTTGTCTGTGCAGACTCGATGGGCCAAATGGCCTGATCTGCGCTGTATGATTCAATGAATAAGGGCATTTTGGTCATCCTGGGAATTGACTGACTGGAGTTGGAATCGGCCTTGTGAAGGGTGGGACCTCTGTTCACCCTTTGTAAAACCATAACGGCAGAGCCAAGGGCAAGGACTCATTGTATTGCCGCCTTGTTCCATTGGTTTAGACTAGACACAGTGTATCACAGGAGGCTGGCAAACTGAGACAGAAGAAGTGTCCAGATGGATTTATGTGGACCTCATATTTTGATGGAGAATGATGGGTCCAGGTTAAAGTAGCTGCCAGGACCCCCAAAAACAGGTTAGTGGATTTTTAAAAATAATTTGGATCTGCCTTACTCTCTAGGGAGGATGAATTGAAACTTGAAACTCAACTTAAGCTCAGAGAAGACCTTGGGCATCTCTTTAGTTTTCCAGTTGTCAGGTACTGGGCATGTACACATGATGGTGCAAGCAACCACTGGCCTCACAAAGATGGCAGATCTACAGAGCACTCCCTAGAAACTCAAGCATAATGATGGCCAACAAAAGGTTTGGTATTTATTCCAAAGAATCAATTTAAGCTGAAGAATAATAAGTTAATAGATAAAGAGGAATACACTGCATACCTTGCACTGTTTTGGAATAAAAATAACAAGTGAATTTTTGGGATCTATTTTAGAGATCTTAAAACCGTATCCTCTAAACATTCTACATGGAGAACAAATTTTCTGTCGTCAAACTCTGTCTCACTACAGCAATATCAGTAAACTACATCACCTAAATATATTGGAAACACAAGCTATATATTCCAGACACTCGCTCAAGCATCAATTAAAGGGATGGGAGGTGTCCAATGTCCCTTGTTAGTGAGAACTCAGATCCAGAGCCTGAATCAGAACTATTGATATCGACACAAAGTGAAAATGTCTGTGAAATAATGGTGTATTTTCACTGCCTCCAGCTGTCAGCTCACAAAGATACCAATCTGATGCAACTTTATCATGACTCATTCCTATTGGGCAATAAGATGGGAAAATATTTCATTTCGCAGCACTGATTTCCTATAATGGAACTCTAAAACTCATCCCGCTAAAGCACAGAAATATAAATTGACCCATTTACCAGTCATGATGAGCCTGAAAGAAATGTTATTGATCTTTGAAAGAATTAAACAACTAACTGCATCATTAATATAATTATGGTTATTTGAGAGATCATCTGTTGAAATGAATAAAGTTTAAAACAGTCAATATTTATTTCTGTCTTGTTTTTTCTTTTCATCAACGTGAGGAATGTTTGGGCTGAGAAATGATGCACTTTTCATTTAGGATTTAGTGTAAACATTGAATATTCTTAAGTCAATTGAGGAACTACAACATGCACATATTTTTACTTGTTCGTCTGTTGTGGGTGTCATGGGCAAAGCCATCACTTATTGTTCATTCATAAGTATCTTTGAGAAGACAGTCCTTGTGGTGTAAGTATGTTTATAGTAATGGTAGTGAGGGAGTTCTTGGATTTTGACTGAGCAACAAGAAATTATTAGATTAGATTCCCTACAGTGTGGAAACAGGCCCTTCGGCCCAACAAGTCCACACCGACACTCTGAAGAGTAACCCACCCAGACCCATTTCCTTTTGACTAATGCAACTAACACTATGGTCAATTTAGCATGGCCAATTCAGCTGACCTGCACATCTTTGGACTGTGGGAGGAAACCGGAGCACCCAGAGGAAACCCACGCAGACACAGGGAGAACGTGCAAACTCCACACAGACAGTCACCCAAGGCTGGAATTGAACCTGGGACCCTGGTGCTGTGAAGTAGCAGTGCTAACCACTGAGCCACCGTGCCAAGTCAGACTGATGGGGGCGGCTGGAGAGAAACTTACAAGTGATGGTGTTTCTATGCACCTCCTGCCCTTGCCTTTCTAGGTGGTAGAGTTTGTGACATTGGAAGATACTGTCAAAGACATTTTGAGTGGCTGCTGTGGATCTTGAAGGTGGTACCTTTCAAGAGTGGACTACCTGGGTGGAGGCGAGAATGATTTTATTTTTAAAATTGTGGATGGGGTGCCAATTAAGTAAGCTGCTTTGACCTGGACAAAGTTGAGCTTCAAGTGTGTTTCGGACCTACAATTATCCAGGCACATTGAGAGTATTCCAATAGATTCCGGACTTTCAGAAATAGGTCTGATTCTGAGCTGTCAGAAAATGAGTTACTCCCAGAATTCACATCCTTGATCTGCTCTTAATTGACTAGTTCAATTCAGTTTCTGATAAGTGCTGCCTACTCCCCAAACTTTTACCAGGATGCCAATGGTGTTCCAGCAAGGTATCTCAGTCCTAGCTTCACTTCAGTCACTTCAACTACATAAGGAACACTTTTTACCATTTCTCTCGCTAACCATCTCTGACACTTCCAAATGGTATTATTAACTGAACAGCCATTAGCTAGAGTTTGTTCTGGATTGATGGGACCACTGAAAGCTGTCATTTTCTGAGACACATTAATGTCAGCAACTACTTTGGAAACTGGTGAGGGTGGGTTTCTTAGGGCAGTTCCAGCATAACACCACAGGCAATTCAGCTATACAGGGGAGGAGGAAGAAGACTGGAAGGGTAATACTGATTGTGGGTGCCATATCAGGGATCAGACAGATGTTTCTGTGTCAGTAAACCTGACCCTAAGAGGATGTGTTGCTTCTTTGGTGCCAGGGTCAAGGATGCCACAGAGTGGTTGCAGGGCATCCTTCATGGGAGGGAGGGATCAGCTACAAGTTATGGTCCACATTGCTACCAGTGTGACAATGCTGTCCCTTTAACCAGGTTATTTTGTCCTTGGGTTTTCTTTAAGAGAGGTTGTAAAGGCAGAGGTGCCAAAATGTCTGGGAAAGAGTATAGTTTATCAATGGCAGGGGAGTGACCAGTTCTCCCAGTTCAGGGTTTTTCTAGTCTCTTTTTAATTGTAACAGCGAGAAGCCATTGCAATCCAGAGAAATATTCTAAGCTTCAGCAGATGATTCTTGACTGGCTTCTCTTTCTGAAATCCTCCCTGCCTGTAAGAACCTATGTTTGAATATTCCTTTTGCCAAGGGGTATGTTTATGGGATGTGGTGGGAATTGGAACAGCTCCTTTGTTAAGTTGTGGTATCGAGTCGGTTGACTTTTCATACAGTTAAGTTATCCTAATTCTGTTTTCTTTTGTTCATGTTTCAGCTGTAGTGTTTAAATAAATTCTGCTTTGCTTAAAACCGAGTGGTTTGACCAGCTGCATCACACCTGAAGTATCCACTACCCATCTGCCTTTAAAATAAGAAGTTACAGACTGGGCTATCTTCTTAACATATCTTGAGAGGGTCTGGCCTGAACCATAACACCAGCAATATATTAGGAGGAGGGATGAGGACTTGAACACAGATTTCAAGGAATTTGGAAGGAAATTAAAATGCTGGACCTTAAGAGCAGATAGCTCAGAATCACTCCCAGTGCTTCGTGTTTAGTGAGAATAAGAACAGGGGAATTGATTGATTGAAAATTTGACTGGAGAACTGGTGTAGGAGGGAGAGCACCATGAAACATAAGGACTGGTTCTGGAGTAGGGGGGACCTGTACCAGCTGGGCGGGTTACACTTTAAGAGAGCTGGGATTGATATTCTCACTGGGAGATTTGTTCATGCTGTTGGAGTGTGTTTAAATGAGGTTACCAGGGAGGATGCCCACCTGAAGGGCAACATGAAAGAAGCAAACTGGGAACAGGAAGTCGAAAAATGTTAGGGTGACTAGAAGATAGGAGAAACAAAGATAAGCATTGAGAATACTTTGAAAGAGGAATGATGTTGAAAGACAAAGAAAAGGACAGTCTACCTGAAAGCATGCCACATTCACAATAAGGTAGATGGTAAAGATGGCTGCATTGGGAACTAAAAGCTCAAGGATACCTTATCTTTAGGAAGGACAAACAAGGTGGTAAAGGAGGTGGATTGCACTGGTAATAATGAATGGGATCAGTGCATTGGTAAGTGAGAGTCTCAGATTGGAAGAATTATGTGTAGAATGTGTTGCTTTCTGAGGGTGCAGCTAAGAAACAGCAGACATTGATTGGAAGCCACCAGGTAGCCAGGGTAGTGTAGTGCATGTTATTAATTGGGAGAGGATAGAAGGATGCATTGTGGACAACTCGGTCATCATTGGTGACTTCACTCTGCATGTGGAATGGATAAACCAATTCAACACTTTAACTGTGGATTACAGGCTTCTGGAGATTGTTAAGGAAGGCTGTCTAGGGCAAGAATCAACAAGAGGACATGCTATTTCAGCTCTATTACCAAATGATGAATAAATACTATTTAACAATTTTATTGCAAAAGAACCTTTAGGGATGACTGCCCACACTATGGTAGAATTTTACATTATGCTTGAAAGTGAGGTCATTCATTTTGAAGCAAAGGTGCCAAATTTAAGTAAGAAAACTTATGAAAGCACAAGGCACACATTGGCTGAGGTGGATTTGGAAAATATATTAAAAGGCATGACTATACATAGGCAATTGACAGTCTTTAAAGAGCTATTGCATCCCTTAGAGTAATGATACATTCCTTCAAGGTGCAAAACCTCAAAGAAAATTCAATCAACTAACTTTGTTAGTCAGCTAACAAAAGAAAGTAGTAGACTGAGATTTTCAGAAGGCTTTTGATGAAGTTTCCCACAGGAGGCTGGTTAGAAAAGTTAAAGTACAGGTAAAGAAGGTAACGTACTGGCATGGATTAGGATTGGCTAACAGACAGGAAACAAGCAGTAGGAATACGTGGGTCATTCTCACATTGGCAGGATGTGACTCATGGGGTACCACAAAGATCAGTCATTGTGAACAGTCCCAGGAGTTCACAAAATATAATCAATGATTTGGGGACCAAATATGATATTTCTAAATTTGTCGATGATACAAAGCTAAGTGGGAATGTATGTTGTGAAAGAGATGTAAAAGCAGCTTCAGGAGGTTTAGTGAATGGACAAGAACATGGCAGATGGGATATAATGTGGAAAAATGTGAGTTATCCATTTTGGTCAGAGAACCACTTTGTGCTGAGTATTTCTTAAATGGTAAGCTGTTGGAAAGTGTAGGTGCACAAAGGGATCTAGATAGCCTTGTCAATAAGTCACTCAACACTAACATGTCAGTGCACCAAGCTATTAGGAAGGCCAATGGCATGTTTAGGGTTCATGAATAGAGGATCTGAGAACAGGAGCCATGAAGCTTTGCTTCAATTGTACAAGAGCTTGGTTAGACCTCCCCAAGAATATTATGTGCAGTTTTTGTTTCCTTCTCTCAAGAAAGATATTATTGCCATAAACAGAATGCAGTGAAGGTACACTAGCCTTGTTTCAGGATGGCCCAATGCCCTATGCAGAGTGATTGTGCAAAATAGACCTGTATTCTCAAAAAGAGAGGTGATCTCATTGAAACATGCAAAATGCTTAAAGGGAAAGACAGTGTTGATGTAGGTTAAATGTTTCTCCTCATTATGGAGTCGAGAACCTGGAAGGACAGTTTTCAAAATAATGAACAATGCCACTTAGATCTGGGATAGAGAGAAAATTATTTACTAACAGAGTTGTGAACCTTTGTAATTCTCTACCACAGAGAGTTGTGGAACCTCAGACTTTGAGTGTTTAAACTAAAGATCGATAAATTTCTGATTACCAACAGCATATGGAATTATGGGGGTGGGATGGGTAAAAGGCATTGATTGTATTGAATGGTGGGCCTACTCCTGTTCCTATGTTCTGACAGACTCTCAGCCTGGATTTGAAACCATCGCTTAGAAAGCTAGTTTCAAAACCATTACATATTCTCAGTCCCAAAACGATTATTGGGAATAAGTAATTCCGCAAGTTCAAACAAATTCCTCCCACACTGATTTAAAAGCAGGGGTGGTTATTTGTATAAATATGTTTGCGATTGGCCTTGGTATTTTCTCTGTGTGATATGTGTGATTAAATCCTAAGCCCATTTTAAAATAACAAATTTTTAATTTTTTAATATAACCTACAGGGAAGTAACTTGGTAAATTATTACTTGTGAAATTCTCAGGTTCTTATAGAATCATAGAGTCCCTACAGTGTGGAAAGACGCTATTCAGCCCATTGATTCTGCACTGACCCTCCAAAGAGCATCCCACCCAGAACTTATCCCCATAACCCGCATTTACCATGGCTAAGCCACCTAGCCTGCACATCCCTGGACATTACAGGGCAATTTAGCATGGCCAATCCATCTAACCTTTAAATCTTTGGACTGTAGGAGGAAACCCGGAGCACCCGGAGGAAACCCACGCAGATACAGGGAGAAGTGCAAACTCTATACATATACTGAAGGGTGGAATCGAATCGAGGTCCCTGGCACTGTTACGCATTCTTTGAGAAAATTATTCTATATATTTAGTTATTTATAAATTTTACTTTCCCAGTGTGAGTTTGAAGTTCAATAAATGTATTGTTAAAGCATCGAATCACAGAATTGTTATAATGTAGAAGCCATTCTGCCTACACTGCTTCTATTACGTAGTGACAATCTCCTGCCTTTCCCCCCATCCCTGCACGTTATTTCTATCCAATTCCCTCTTGACTGCCTCAGTTGAACCTGCCTCCACCACCTTTTCAGCCTTATCCTGGACCTTTGGATCTCAAGAATGTGTAGGGAGTAGATTTTCTCTAAACGTACAACCAGCGATAGCGAGCAAATTCGCTGCCTTCACTCCCCTGCTCTGTGCTGTGGGAGTGTCACTAATGTATTTGCATCTCTGATTCCTACTCTAGGGAGAAGAGAGAGAGAGACGTTGGAGCAGAAATGCTCAGTCGTTGCCTATTATTTTACAACTGCATGAGGTGCAAGCTATGTGGCTGCTGGTTTGCTTAATTTCTGCTGTAGCTGCAGCCGTGATGATGTGAGCGAGTCGTTCCTGAATTTCTCTCTCAACATTGACTGAAGGCAAGAGGGGAAAGCGTAAAAACAAAGATTTAAAGTGAGCAGGGCGGAAAATGTTTTACGTGCAAATCTCTCTCCTGCAAAATCTCTGGACCCTGTTGATTTTTTTAAAAACAATCAATATCTATAGTTATTAGCCTAAGCTATTAAAACAGAATTGATGTGTGTCAAAGTGGCTATTTTGCTTACTGCACATTGATTGGGTGCCTGAATCTTAGGCTGCTCTCTTGGCTTTTGTGTGTGTGTGTGTGTGTGTTCACAGAGGGAGAGAGAGAGAAGGAAGCTCTCAGTGCGGAGCTCACAGAGCTAAAGCGAGGACCCAGCAAATACCAGTCGCTCACAGGAGAACCCCGTGGAACACTCGGGTGAGTAAAAAAGCGTCTTTGCAATGGGTGGCGACAGAACAGAGAGGAATGGGGAGAGGGCTGGCGAGAAGAGAACCGGGGCTAGCTCAGGGTGTGTATATAATGCAGAGGGAAGAGAGAGAGAAGTCAACAACTGGACAGTAAACAAGATGCTGGGGGAAGGGAGAAACAGTCCTTTTTGTTTGGGGAGGGGAGCTGGTGGGTGTAAGGATTTTAATAAGATTCAGCATTTCAGTTCTCTGACGGTAGGATTACTTTCCAGTGCAGTTCGCATTTTAAAACGAAGTAATTGTTCGATCCTCCTGTACCTGCGCGTTTCACCTCTTGAAATGTGTGTTTGTCTGATTTTAATGCATGCTACAGGGCCATGTTTATAAATATGAGCGACGCATAGTAACTAGCACAGCTTTTAATTCCAATCAGATTCGCTCTGAGCTGAGGTTCGTGGGGGTTTTGATTTGTTTTGTTTTATTGTGTGTGCATGTTTTATAAAGAAAAATCTGCAGTGGATATATCATCGGTCTCAAGGTTTCCATATGCACTCACCCTTTCTATTGTAGAGCCTTGCTAATGTGCAGCTTTGAGAATCCTGAATACATAGATGTAAAGTGATGCAGGGAGATGTTAGTCTAATACAATATTCAGGAGCAGACACATTTCACCCAGGGGTTCTCCAATGCTCAATCCAAGCCAACAGGATTTATACACTGCATTGGAATCTCTATAGATATTGGTGATGGGTGGCAGGGGGTATTGTTTTGTGTTCACACTATAGTATTTGGTACTGGGTATCACGGGCACAGTGTATGTCTTTGTGAGTCATGTTGAAGTTACTGATAATTCTGAAGCTACCACTGCAGGTTTATCAAGTGTTAACTTGTGCTTGTTTACCAGTAAATAGCAAACAGTTTTGTGTATATATCTGTTTTTGAATATGCAGAATTGCATAACATAGCTAGCCATTCTGCTAATGTTGGTTCTTGTGAAAGGGCTATCCCAATGAATCCCAATCCTCTGCTCTTTCTCCTTTGACCTGAAATCATTTTCTTTTCATGTTGTAAAGTCTGTACCCAATATATGAGGGATGGGGTGCTTGTGGGGATGGGGAAGGTGGTGGTAGTTGTGTTAGTTAGCTGGATTATCATGTCAAGTGATGCCAACTGCATGGGTTCAAATCCTGCACCACCCTGAAGGGATGTCCTTCTCAACCTTTCCCTCGCCTGAGACATGGTGACCCTCAGGTTAAACCAAAAGATAAAATGCTGGAAAATCTCAGCAGGTCTGGGAGCATCTGTAAGGAGAGAAAAGAGGTGACGTTTCGAGTCTAACTGACCCTTTGATAAAGCTGCTTTGTCAAAGGGTCAGTTAGACTTGAAAAATCAACTCTCTTCTCTCCTTACAAATGCTGCCAGACCTGCTGAGATTTTCCAGCATTTTCTCTTTCGATTTCAGATTCCAGCATCCGCACTAATTTGCTTTTATCTCCAGTTAAACCACCAACCTCTAATGAGAGAGCAGACCTATGGTGGTATTATATCCAAAACTCTTGTATTTAGAAAAAAAAACACAAATTGCTGGAAGAACTCGGCAGGTCTGGCAGCATCTGTGGACAGAAATCAAGAGTTAACGTTTCGGGTCTGGTGACCCTTCCTCAGAGCGGTCAATCACTTGAGCTGAAATGTTAAATTTGATTTCTTTCCACAGATGCTGCCAGACCTGCAGAGTTATTCCAGCAATTTTTATTTCTGATTTGCAGCATCTGCAGTTCCTTTGGTTTACCCTTTCACTTAGGATTGGTTGAGCAGCCACGCAATGGACCATAGAACCCATGTCCGGTAACTTGGAACTTTCTTGCTGCGCGAGTGTACTCATTAGCAAGTGATTGCCAAAGACAACAACCTTTTTCAAAGTGACCATTGAATCTGCTTCCATCAACTTTGCAGGCAGCACATTCTCAATCATAAGAACTCATTGTCCAAAAAACAATTCCCATTGCCTGTCAGGATATGGCATTTCCCTAACTCTGCATTCTCTGTTCACCAACCCTCCTGCCAATGGAAACTGTCTCTCCCTATCAATGTAGTCAAATTATAATTTGTGTGTAAATATATATACAACAATTACATATTACAAATGAGACAATACTTATAATAACAAGACAAAGTGAACAACATCTGATGATCAATTTGAATTAATCTTTCAGGGCAATTCTTCATATAAACTGGTTTTGTGTTATTTATATAGATGTTATTGTCTTCAAAAAGTTAAGAAGCACGGCCAAAAGAGAAAATCCTGGTCACCACTTGGGATACCATATTTTTTCCTGAAGGCATTAGCCTCTGATGGAATCTAGATCTTGGATCCTGTACACTTGCATAGGTTGTTCTAAAACCAAACAATGCAGATCTGGCAGCATCTGTGGAGTAAGAAACAGAATTAACATTTTGGGTAGATGATTCTTCATCAGAACTTGGAAAAATTAGACATGTGATAGGTTTAAACCAAATGAACAGAGGAAGAGGGTAAGAATAAAAGGACAAAGGGAAACATCTATAATAGGGTGAAAGACAAGACAGAGTAAATAACAAAAAAGTTTTCTGATGCAAGACCAAAGAAAATGATAATTGGACCAGTGAAAGAAAGAAAAGATTTATCTACATGAGGTTTGAATAGAAAAATAAGCTACAGGAAAACAAGTGAATGGATCAAATTGAAGACAGAGGTTTCAGTTGGAAATTGTTGAATTCAGTTGAGTCTGGAAGGCTGCAAAATGCCTAATCAAAGGTTGAAGATCTGTTCCTCAAATGTACTTTAAGCTTGATGTTGTAGTAATGCCTGTTAGTTTCTCACCCAAATGGACTTTCTTTGTGTGCAACTTTAGACAGTGGAATGTTTACTTCCTGATAATCACTGGCACTGACTACTCACACTGCTGGTTATCCAGAAAGTGGCCTGCAATAATCAGAAATGATTTGGAGGTGCCAATGTTTGAGGTAACCTGGTGTTGTGCAATAATTGGAAATGCACTGATGGTAGGTGGGATTCTTTTACCAGTCATCTTTGGAGAGTTAAAACTTGAGTTTACGATATTCAATCATCAGGAAAGAAATATGTCCATTCTGATACTGTCCTTGACTAAAATCCATCTAAAAAAATGGATTCAGGATCAGGAGTACAACCTCTGCAACTTTTCCCTTTCTGAACCAAGGTGCTTGAAGTCAGTTTTGTCACATTGACTTCTCTCCGTAACCATGAACAAATCACCAAATACAGACTATCAGTTGGGACAAGATGAGTTTCATGGCTCTGATGTCTTCCACTGAGGAAAGTGGAAATGACCGAGGTGCTCCTCTTGATACCTGTTGTAATTCATTTCATTTCTTTACACTAAACAAAGCATTTTCTCTTGTTTTTGACTGAGTGGAAATTTCGGTGCTGAAAATCAGAATACACCTTCGAGAGTTACGGTTTCCTGCCTTTATTTTAAACTGCTTCATTCAGAATTTAAGGAATGCATGTAGAAACAAGGTTGTCAAAATGTGAAGCGGGGACAAAGAAGCTTAGCACAAACCAAACATCACATCCAGTGTGTAACTGCTGCCAACAGCAAGACACAGCATTGTTCTTAATCTTATTGTTAATCTGTTCATCAGATGTACAAATATGAACAAGTGAGGTTCAGGAAGGTGGTTTTTGTAGGTTTTTGGATGTTTTGACCAGAGTGCAATCTTCCTTTGTACTGTTTTTGTTTTGATTTTTGGAGAAAAGAAAAAAAGTAATGTTTGTGTGTGGACGGCTGGGAAGAGAATGAAAAGACAAAATGCCTCCTATTGCTAGCTCATCTTGTTTGCTACGTTGGAGAGCTGTTACAATTTTGCATGCTATCCAGATGGTGCCTGTGTGAGATTTGAGCTGTAAACAGAGTCAAATCTGTAATCTAGGGAAAAAAAACACAATATTCTCTTAACAGCTGAAATGATTTGGTAAACAGAGGCATTAATAGTGAACTCGAACAAAGGATGGTTTTGATTTTTTAAAAATGTCTGTTTACTTAAATTAATATCTTATCAGCAAGTGTTTAAGGTAAGTGGAGCTGATTGTATCTTGCAATTTATGCAGCACAGGCTGGAGGGAAAGCTAATTTTAACCCCAAACCTATTGTGCCCTATAAAGTAGAAGACCTAGCCACCGTTACTTAGTCTGGCCCATATGTGGCTGCAGTCCCTCAGCAACCTAATTGGAGTCTTTAATTTCCCTCTGACATGGGTGAACAATCTAGGCAGTTGAACCAAACATTTGGTATCCAAGGATTGAAACATCGGAGCAGCAACAGATCATTTAACCACCTGACCCATCATTTGGGATCATTGGCTGATTATCTCCATTATTGCCATCTTCTGACATTACTGCTATATCCCTGGATGTCAGCAATATCTAGAAATCTCTCATCCTTGCACCTTGAATATTTTCATGATTGAGCTTCCACATCCCTTCTCCATTAGAGAATTCCAAAGGTGCACCCTCCTTAAAATCCCTACCATAGGAAAGCAGGCCATTCAGCCCATCGAGTCTGCACTGACCTTCCGAACAGCAAACAACCTAGACTTAGAACCCAGACCCCAACCGCCATCCTCTCCTTGTAACCCTGCATTTCCCATGGCTAATCCACCTAGCCTGCTCACCTTTGGACTGAGAGGAAATTGGAACACCCAGAGGAAACCCATGCAGGCAAGGAGAGAATGTGCAAACAGATGAATGAATGTCCATATAGACAGTCACCCGAGGGTGGAATTGAAGGAGGATCCCTGATGTTGTGAGGCAGCAGTGCTAACCACTGCACCACCGTGCCGACCCTTACCTCAGTTCTAAATTGCCTCCCCCTTATTCCGAGTCTGGATGCATGTTAAATGCCAACCTTACTGTGAATACCCACACCAACAAAATAAATGGTTAGAACTTTCATACATTTTTGTCTGGTTGTGAATTTTTTCAAGGCATGTCAGCCTGTTGTTGCAGTTGGAATTTAATTTGAAGCAAATCTGCAGAAGGCAACACGATGTTATTTCTTGATCTAGACACTGTTCATTTTAGGTTTATCTAAATGCACCGCTATTGGAGATAACTGGAGCATCTGTGGGGTAGATACAGGGCAAGAATATGACTTTTTAAATATCTAGTAGAATAGAAGATGAAACCATATCACTGGGAGCTCACTGGGGAATATGTATCCTTTTCCTTGGACGTGGGTCCATCAGGCATTGAGTGTCTCTTAGTTTCTTTGTTAATCCAAGGTGAGGATTCCATTTATTATTTGAGTCTATCACTTTGTGGTTTAGATGAGGTAAGTGTTTTCCTATATCGTACTAGTTGGAGTTGGGGGATAGAGGTGATATATCGATGGATGGAAATGAAATGTTTGGTTTCTGCTTCAGGCAGCTTTGAGATTGCATGTGCTCTCTTGGGAAAACTTCAAAGAAACAAAGTCAAGAGTCAAGCAAGTCAAGTCTGATCAAGAGCAAAAACAGTATTCAGTGTAACTAGTCCCTAGATTTCATTGTTGTCAGTGTCATTGGTAGGGCCAGTATTTGGTACATGAAATGTAGAAATAGAAGTAGGCCATTCAGTCCATCAAGGTGGTAAAAATAATGACTGCAGATGCTGGAAACCAGATTCTGGATTAGTGGTGCTGGAAGAGCACAGCAGTTCAGACAGCATTCAAGGAGCATGCTGCCTGAACTGCTGTGCTCTTCCAGCACCACTAATTCGTTCAGTCCATCAAGCCTGCTCTGTCGGTCTGTTTAGATCATGACGGATCATCCAACTCAACACCATTTTCCCACAATCTCTCCATATCTCTTGACGTCATTAGTCTCCAGAAAGTGATCAAACCAGTCTTGAACCTGTTCAATGACTGAGCTTCCACTGTCCCCTGGGGTAAAGAATTCCAAAGATTCACCAGTCTCTGAGTGAAGAAATTCCAATCTTAAATGGTCTACTACTTATTATGTGACAATATTCCCTGTTTTAGATTTGGGGTGGCATGGGGGAGGCAATGATGTAGTGCCATGTAGTCACTGCAGCAGTAATCCAGCACTCTAAGCTATTCTCAGGGGACATAGTTCAAATCCCACCATGGTTGATGGTGAAATTTGAATTCAGTCAAAATCTGGAATTAAAACTGGAGTTTCTAATGGCAACTATTGTCAATTCTCATTAAAAACTCACAACTAATGTGCATTATAGAAGGAAATCTGTTGTCCTTACCTGGTCTGGCCTGTGATTCCAGACTCACATCAATGTGATTGACTCATAACAGCTGTCTGAAGTGGTCCTAACAAGCCAGTCGTCTCAAGTACAATTAGGGATGGGTAATAAATGCTGGCCCAGCATGTGAACCCCACATCCATGAATATTTTTTTTCTTTAAATTCAGCAACCAGAGAAAACACCTTATCTGTATCCAGTCTGTCACACCTTATAAGTAGTTTGTACACTTCAAATCAGAGCAGAGGAAATAGTGTCAATCTGAATGTGGATAATAGGGACAAGCAGGAAGCAACAATGCAATTGGGCCAGCCTGAAACAAAAGGTTTGGTTTGTCTGGGTGGGGACAAAACAGAAGGAATTCTGATGGCTGCATCAGCAATGTCTTTCTACAAAGGTAAATTACTCTCTCTTTCTTATTCAACTGGGGACAATGGCAACTGTAATTAATTTCAGCTAAAATTGAAAAAAATCTTTAATAGAGAGAGTTGGTGAGTGAACTGAGTTAATGAGTAGATAAATGCATGATTGAGAAAGGATACACTGAGTTTGATGGATTAGAGTGGCAGGTGGTTTGTGTAGAGCATAAAGACCAAAATAAGCCAAAATGGCCTTTTGTGTACTGTAAATTCTATTTATCACAGATGATAGAATATGGACTAGTACAAAGAATCAGTGATCACACTGTTCAAATCTGGTTGGTGGTGAAGGTAGCAATACTAGAATATTTGGAAAGAGACCTTGGAGTGCAGGTTCATAGCTCCTTGAAAGTATAGTTGCAGGTAGATAGAATAGTGAAGAAGGTGTTTGGTATGCTTTCCTTTATTGGTCAGAGTATTGAGTACAGGAGTTGGGAGGCCATATTGTGGCTGTACAGGACATTGGTTAGGCCACTTTTGGAATATTGCGTGCAATTCTGGTCTCCTTCCTATCAGAAGGATGTTGTGAAATTTGAAAGGATTCAGAAAAGATTTACAAGGATGTTGCTAGGGTTGGAGGATTTGAGCTATAGGGAGAGGCTGAACAGGCTGGGGCTGTTTTCCCTGGAGCTTTGGAGGCTGAGGGGTGACCTTATAGAGGTTTATAAAATGATGAGGGGCATGGATAGGGTAAATAGGCAAAGTCTTTTCCCTGGGTTACTAAAAGGCATAGGTTTAGGGCGAGAGAGAAAAGATATATAAGAGACCTAAGGGGAAACCTTTTCACTCAGAGAGTGGTACGTGTATGGAATGAACTGCCAGAGGAAGTGGTGGAGACTAGTACAATTGCAACATTTAAAAGGCATCTGGATGGGTATATGAATAGGAAGGGTTTGGAGGGATGTGGTCCGGGTGCTGGCAGGTAGGACTAGATTGGGTTGGGATATCAGGTCGGCGTGAACAATTCGGACCGAAGGGTCAGTTTCCATTTTGTACATCTCTATGACTCGATCTCTCTTCAAAGCTCTGAGGAATACAGACTCAGTTTATCCAATCTTCTGTATAAGACAGTCCTGCTACCCCAGTAGTTAGTCTGGTTAACCTCCATTGCACTCCCTCTATGGATATATCCTTTTCCATTTCACTCTGTCAAACGTGGTCTTGATGTCAATGGCAATCACCCTCGCTACCCTTGGAGAAACTACACCTGCAGTGCTGTGCAAACTTTTGGTCTCCTTTTCTTGCATTGTCCAGTCCACAATAAAAAAAAGTACAGGGCACATCCATCCCAACCAACTACCATCCATTAGTCCATTCTCAATTTTCAACAAGGTGTCACCAACACACTTATCAAATAGCACATGCCCACTGACCCCCCCATTTTGTTTCCTCTAGGGTCACTCTGCTCCTGACCTCAAAACAGCCAATACAGCAATACGTGAAAAATGATAACATCAAGGAGCTTTAGCAAAATGAGTCCATTGGAATAGAGGGGCCAAAAGTCTCTGGTGGTTGGAGTCATACCTGGGAGATGATTTTGGTGGTTGAAGGACAGTCATCTCAGCTCCAGGACATCTCTGCAGGAATTCCTCAGGGTAGTGTCTTCAACCCAATCATTTTCAGATGTATCATCGATGACTTTCCCTCTATTATAAGTTCAGAGAAGGAAATGTTGACTGACGACAACTGCAGGATGTTCAGTAATATTTATGACTCCACTAATAGTCAATCAGTCACAGAGTCATACTTATACAGCTTGGAAACAGACCCTTCAGTCGAACTCATCTGTGCTGACTGGATATCCTGTACTGATCTAGTCCACCACTTCCTCTGGCAACTCATTCCATAGACACACCATTACATAAAAATATGTCCCTCAGGTCCTTTGTAAATCTTTCCCCTCTCATCTTAAATCTATGCTTTTCAATTTTGGACTCCCCTACCCTGGGAAAAAGACCTTGGCTACTCTCCCAACCCATGCCCCTCATGATTTCATAAACATCTACAAAATCGCCCCTCAACTTCTGATGCTCCAAGAAAAAAAGCCCCAACCTATTCAGCCTCTCCCTAAAGCTGAATCCCTCCAATCTCAGTAACATTCTTGTAATTTCTTTCTGAACCCTTTCAAATTTGACAACATCTTTCTATACCTAAACACAACAAGACATGGACAGTATCTAAGCTTGGGCTGAAATACAGTAAGTGATATTTGTATCACATATGTTCCAGGCAAATGACCATTTGCAACAAAAGAGCCACTTGACACCCAGTGCAGTGACCATTGCTGAATCCTCCACTCTCAGCATCCTGGGGAGTGGGGCAGGGGTGGGCAAGAGAGGGTTAGCCATTGACTAGAAGCTGAGCTTGATAACCATATAGTAAGATGTTTGCAAGAGTGAGTCAGAGGCTGGGAATTCAATGGTAAGTAACTCACCTTCTGACTCCTAAAAGCCTGTTCCCATCTACCATGGACAACTCAGGAGTGTGACGGAATACTCTCCACTGGGAAAAGAGCAGCTCCCACAAGCAGCGACTTTAGAAGCTTGACACCAAAGCAGCCCATTCCATTGCTCCCGTTCATCGCCTACGACACTTGTTTTTTCTACGGCTAATGCACAATGAAAGCAGTGTGCAACATCTACAAACTGCAACAAGTCACCTAGACTTCATAGACTATTGTGCTATCGTAAGGACAGACTGACGGGCAGAGGGGGTGGGGTGGCCATGTTGGTAAGGGATGATATTCAGTCCCTTGTGCAGGGGGACCTATAATCTGGGGATGTAGAGTCAGTGTGGATAGAGCTGAGAAATTCTAAGGGTAAAAAGACCCTCTTGGGAGTTATCTACAGACCCCCAAACAGTAGTCTGGATGTCGGATGTAAGTTGAATCAGGAGCTGAAAGTGGCCTGTCGCAAAGATGTTACTACAGTTATTATGGGGGATTTCAACATGCAGTAGACTGGGAGAATCAGGATGGTATTGGACCTCAAGAAAGAGACTTTGTGGAGTGCCTCCAAGATGGATTCTTAGAACAGCTGGTGCTGGAGCCTACCAGGGAGAAAGCAATTCTGGATCTGGTATTGTGCAACGAACCAGAATTGATCAGGGACCTCGAAGTGAAGGAGCCATTGGGAAGTAGTGACTATAATACAATAAGTTTCAATCTGCAATTTGAGAGGGAGAGGGCACAATCGGAAGTGACAATATTTCAGTTGAATAAAAGGAACTATGGAGCTATGAGGGAGGAGCTGGCCAAAGTTCAATGGTGCAATACCTTAGCAGGGATGACAGTGGAGGAACAATGGCAGATATTTCTCTGTATAATGCAGAAGATGCAGGATCAGTTCATTCCAAAAAGGAAGAAAGATCCTAGGAAGAGGCATGGGTGCCGTGGCTGACGAGGGAAGTTAAGAAACATATAAAGTTAAAAGAGAAAAAGTATAACATAGCAAAGATAAGTGGGAAAACGGAGGACTGGGAAGCTTTTAAAGAACAACAGAGGATTACCAAGAAGGAAATAGCAGAGAAAAAAATGAGGTACAAAGGTAAACTGGCCAAAAATATAAAGGAGGATAGTAAAAGCTTTTTTAGGTATGTGAAAGACAAAAAAATGATTAAGATTAAAATTGGGCCCTTGAAGACAGAAGCAGGGGAATGTGTTACGGGGAACAAAGAAATGGCGGAAGAATTGAATTGGTACTTCAGATCTGTGTTCACTAGGGAAGACACAAGCAATCTCCCTGAGGTAACAGTGGCTGAAGGACCTGAACTTAAGGGAATTTATATTTGCCAGGAATTGGTGTTGGAGAGACTGTTAGGTCTGAAGGTTGATAAGTCCCCAGGGCCTGATGGTCTACATCCCAGGGTACTGAAGGAGGTGGCTTGAGAAATCGTGGATGCGTTGGTGATTATTTTCCAGAGTTTGATAGATTCGGGATCAGTTCCTGCGGGTTGGAGGGTGGCTAATGTTGTACCACTTTTTAAGAAAAGTGGAAATTATAGACCAGTTAGTCTGACCTCAGTGGTGGGAAAGATGCTGGAGTCTATTATAAAGGATGAAATTATGAACATCTGGATAGTAGTAATAGGATAGGTCAGAGTCAGTATGGATTTATGAAGGGGAAATCATGCTTGACTAATCTTCTGGAATTTTTTGAGGATGTAACTCTGAAGATGGACGAGGGAGATCCATTAGATGTAGTGTACCTGGACTTTCAGAAAGCTTTTGATAAAGTCCCACATAGGAGGTTAGTGAGCAAATTTAGGGCACATTGTATTGGGGGCAAAGTACTAACTTGGATTGAAAGTTGGTTGGCTGACAGGAAACAAAGAGTAGTGATAAACGGCTCCATTTCGGAATGGCAGGCAGTGACCAGTGGGGTACCGCAGGGATGAGTACTGGGACTGCAGCTTTTTACAGTATATATTAATGATATAGAAGATTGTATTAGTAATAACATTAGCAAATTTGCTGATGATACTAAGCTGGGTGGCAGGGTGAAATTTGAGGAGGATGTTAGGAGATTACAGGGTGACCTGGACAGGTTAGGTGAGTGGTCAGATGCATGGTAGATGCAGTTTAATGTGGATAAATGTATGGTTATCCACTTTGGTGGCAAGAACAGGAAGGCAGATTACTACCTAAATGGAATCAATTTAGGTAAAGGAGCAGTACAAAGAGATCTGGGTGTTCTTGTACACCAGTCAATGAAGGTAAGCATGCAGGTACAGCAGGTAGTGAAGAAGGCTAATAGCATGCTGGCCTTCATAACAAGAGGGATTGAGTATAGAAGCAAAGAGGTTCTTCTGCAGCTGTACAGGGCCCTGGTGAGACCACACCTGGAGTATTGTGTGCAGTTCTGGTCTCCAAATTTGAGGAAAGACATTCTGGCTATTGAGGGAGTGCAGTGTAGGTTCACGAGGTCAATTCCTGGAATGGCAGGACTACCTTATGCTGAAAGACTGGGCTTGTATACCCTTGAGAGGGGATCTGATTGAGACATATAAGATTATCAAAGGATTGGACACTCTGGCGGCAGGAAATATGTTTCTGCTGATGGGTGAGTGCCGAAACAGAGGACACAGCTTAAAAATACGGGGTTGACCATTTAGGACAGAGATGAGGAGAAACTTCTTCACCCAGAGAGTGGTGGCTGTGTGGAATGCTCTGCCCCAGAGGGCAGTGGAGGCCCAGTCTCTGGATTCATTTAAGAAAGAGTTGGATAGAGCTCTCAAGGATTGTGGAATCAAGGGTTATGGAGAAAAGGCAGGAACAGGATACTGATTGAGGATGATCAGCCATGATCATATTGAGTGGTGGTGCAGGCTCGAAAGGCAGATTGGCCTACTCCTGCACCTATTGTCTATTGTCTATTGACTGCAACTTCCAAATCATTAATCTCTATCATCAAGAAGAAGGGCAGCAGATGCCTGGGAACACCACCGCCTCTAAGCCACACTTTATCCATTATCCTGACTTGGAACTTTATCACCATTCCTTTACAGTTTACTGTGTGTGCGTTTGCACTAAACAAACTACAGCAACAATATGATGTGGATCCAACCAGGGATCAAGCTATTTTGGTGGTATATAATGAGATAGGTTTAATAAATGATTCTAGAATAAAAGATATCCTTGGAAACAGTGATCCTAACATTGTAGAATTAAATGTATAGTTTTAGGAGGAGGAATTTGGGCAGAACCAACTTAAATAAGGGTAATTACAAAAAAATGAGTATAGTGCTGGTTGGAGTGGATTGGGAAAGGAGTTTAGCAGCAAAGTCAGTTGAACAATGGAAGACTTTGAAGAAAATAGTTCATATCTCACAGCAAAGACACATTCCAGTAACGAAGAAGGATTCTAACAAAAGGATAACCCAACCAAGGTTTGCCAATGAAGTTAAGGATAGCATCAGATTAAAAAAAAAATGTGTGAGAAAGACTAGTGGTAAGCCAAAGGATGGAAATGTTCTAAAAACTAACCAAGGACAATCAAAGCAAAGAATAAAGAGAGAGAAAATAAACTCTGAGAGCAAACTTGCAAGGAATATCAAGACAGACAGCAAGAGCTTCTTTGAATATATGAAAAGGAAGGGAGAAGCTAACGTGAACATGGGCCCTTAGAGAATGAGGCTGGGGAAATAGTAGTGGGGAACAAGGAAATGAAAGAGGAATTGAATAAATACTTCAGTCTTCCCAGAAGACCCTAATAACATTCTCAAGGGACAAAAGGAGGAGAGGGAAGAAGTCCAAAATTGTCACTTGACATGAAATGCTAGGGAATTTAATGGGTCTAAAGATGAATAAGTGCCCTAGACCCATGGGATATATCCAAGGATATTATGTAATTCCAGAGATAGTGGATGCACCAGTGGGTTTCTTCCAGCAATCCTTAGATTCTGGAAAACTCCCAGAAGTCTGGAATCTGCCAATGTAACACCTTTATTTAATAAGGGAAGGATACAAGAAAAAGGTAACTTTTGGCCAATTAGCTTAATGTCTGTTATTGGGAAAATATCTATTATAAAGAATGTAAAAGCAGAGTAAGTTAGAAATTCACGGTATGATCAGGCACAGGCAGCATGGCTTCATAAAAAGGGAATCATGCCTGACAAATTTACTATAATCCCTTTGAGGAGGTTACAAACAGGATAGATAAAGGGGAAGACATCAAGATGAGATAAGGGGGATGTTTTATGGATGGCAACCTGTAACTAGTGGTGTGTCACAAGGATCAGTGCTGGGGCCTAAGCTATTTACAATATATAGATGACTTGGATAAGGGTAGTGAATATACTTTCGCTAAGTTTGTGGATGACACAAAAATAGGTGGGCAAGCAAGTGGTGAGGATGCCACAAAGAGTCTGCAGAGGGATATAGACAGGGTAATGGGCAAAACCTGACATGGAATATAATGTGAAGTTATGGACTTTAGCAGAAAGACTAGAGGAGCTATATTTTATTTAATGGGGAAAGACTGCAGAAAGCTGCAGCACTAAGGGATTTGGGAGTCCTCATCCATAAATCACAAAAGGTAGTATCTCAGTTCAACAGATAACAGGGAAGGCAAATGGTGGCCTTTATTTCAAAAGGTATGGGGTATAAGAATAGGGAAGTCTTGCTAACGGTATATACCTGGGATACTGCAAACAGTTTCGGTCCCCTTATCGAAGGAAAGATATACTAGTATTGAAGGCAGTCCAGAGCAGGCTCACTAGTATGAAGGTATATATACAAAGATTGTCTAATGAGGAGAGGTTAAATAGTTTGGACCTGAAGTCAATGGAGTTTAAAAGAATGAGGCAACCTTCTTGAAACATACAAGATTCATAGGGGGCTTGACGGGATAGATGCCGAAAGATTTCCCCTTGTGGGAGAGTCTATTACCATTTTAAAATTTTAGAATAAACTGTCAGTTAGTTAGGACAGTGATCAGAAGGAATTTCTTCCCTCAGAGTAGTCAATGTGTGGAATTCTTTACTGCAGACAGCTCAAAAGGTTGTATTGCTAAATATATTCAAGGCTAAGATAGACAGATTTTTAATCAACAGGGGATTGTGTGTTCTGGAGAAAAGGCAAGAACGTAGAGTTGAGGATTATCACATCTCATTGAATGGCAGATTAAACCCGATGGGCTAAATAGCCTATTCTGATCCTACGCTTTGTAGTCTTACCATCTTCCAGAATTTGTGTATGTGAACACCAAGCAATCTTTGCTATCTGTACCTTTTCAAAATTGTGACATTTATGATGTACAGTATTACTTACCATGTTAGTCTTCCCAATGCGTACCACATCACACTTCTCTGCACTGAATTTTATCTGCCACATTTCTGCCCATTTCTGTTTGTTAGCCTGAAGTTTGTAATTATCACCATCACTCTTTTTGCCAAGTTTTGAATCATCTGTAAACTTTATAATGCTACTGTCTGCATCCAAGTCTAAGTCATTGCTAAAAATTGAAAAAGAGCAGTGGCCAAAGATTGAGGAGTGGCAGACTAACCACCTCCCAGGCTGAAAAATGTCTGTTCACCAGCTTGCAGTTACTGAGCCAATTTTGGATTCTTCCTGCCACTTCCCTTTTAGTTCCAGGGGCTTCTATCTTCTTAAGTGTCCTCCTATATGGCAGTTTATTCAATGCCTTCTGAAAGTCAAATATCTTCCCATCATGTGGCTGCCCAGGAATCTCTCTTGCTCCATTAGCAGGACCTACATGTAAATAATTTGTCAGTGTGGCCTCAAATCCTGGGGTGGGTCGTGAACTTTTGGAACTTCTGGTTCAGTGGCGGGGATATTGATGACTGCACCACAACAGCTCCAAATTTTATTTTAATTGACCTTGTTTGAGCATGTTATAACACACGACCATTGCTCGCTGATCCTCAG
The DNA here is from genome assembly GCF_037043375.1 of Chiloscyllium plagiosum. NCBI lineage: Eukaryota > Metazoa > Chordata > Chondrichthyes > Orectolobiformes > Hemiscylliidae > Chiloscyllium > Chiloscyllium plagiosum. The sequence continues at coordinate 8,402,140 of NW_028270164.1, forward strand.
GTGGGAATTGGACATGGACCCTCATTCTCAAAGGCCATAGATACATTTGCTGCACCACGTTGATCAATCTTCGTGAAGAATTGTGTCAAGTCAATGAGACATTGTATGCCTTTACCAAATCCATGCTGTCTCTCCCTGAGTAACCCATGCTTTTCCAAATGCAGGGTTATTTGATCCCTCATGATTGTTGTCAACAAACTCCACTGGAAGAGTTACTGGACCTAAACCATTAACTCTGTTTCTCTCTGCACAGATGCTACCAGATCTGCTGAGTTTCTCCAGCAATTCTTATTTTTGTTCCACCAAGACGGAGTTGTTTCATCCCTTTCCCCTTTCTTGGACAATCATAGCACGTCAGCACTCCTCGAAAGAGGACAGAAAAATCGTGAGCAACTCCTGTACTCTTTCTTCGTTTATTTCTTTTTCAGTAATTAGGATAGATCCTATCTAAATCAGGTGACTTACCTATTTTCAGGCATGCTAATCTTTTCAACAGATCTTTCTTATCTGTTAGTAGCTCTCTCGTCTTTTATGGAACCATTACATCACCTACTCCTATTGTAAAGAAAATTCAGTTCATGAGCCAGGCTCGGCTTCGATATGGAAATCTAGAAAATAGGAGCAAGTGTAGGCCATTTGGCCGTTTGAGCCTGCTACTCCATTCGATATGATCATGGTTGATCATCCAACTCAGTCCCCTGTTCCTGCTGCCTCCTCATACCCTTTCATTCCTTTAGCCCTAAGAACTGCAGGTATATTAAATTCCCTCTTGAAAACATTCAGTGTTTCAGTGTCAACTGCTTTCTGTGGTAGGGGATTCCGCAGGGCTCTCTACTCTCTGACTGAAGATATTTCTCCTCATCTCAGTCCTAAATGGCCTACCCATGTACTGAGACTGTGACCCCTGCTTTTGGACTCCCCCCATCACTGGGAACATTCTTCCTGTATTTGCCAAATGATCTCCCTTTGGCTGCTTAATAAAGTGATTTGTTTTCCACAAACATACTTTGTTTGAAATTATTTTCAGGATTAGCTTAACGGTGTCCAATACGTCTTTTCTTGTACTTTTTCTTTGCCTCCTGTGTTCATGTTTTAGATTTCTTCCTGCACTTTCCATGTTTTCGGGTTATTAACTGAATCTTCTCGCTGATATTTGATATACGCCTTTTCACTATTAAATGTTCTTTTTTTTTGGCTGCTAAATCTTTACCCAGTTTTCCCCGGAACTATATTGTCCCTGACTTATTTCTTTCCTGAAAGCCTTCCATGGTCATTCCCATGGAATCATACCTGACAGACAATATCCCAGACCCCACTGTCACCATCCCTGGGTATGTTCTGTCCCACCAGCAGGACAAACCCAGTAGAGGTGGCGGCACAGTGGTTTCGAGTCGGGAGAGAGTTACCCTTGGAATGCTTGTCATTGGCTCCAGATTCCATGAAGTCTCACCGGCTTCAGCTTAAACATGGGCAAGGGAATCTCCTGCTGATTACCACATACCGTCCTCCTTCGGCTGATGAATCAACACTGCTCCATGTTGAACAACACTTGGAGGAAAAACTGAGTGTGGAAAGGACACAAAATGTACTCTGAGTAGGGCATTTCAATATTTACCACCAAGAGTGGTTCAGCAGCAGAACTGCTGATCGGGTCCTAAAAGACATAGCTATTAGACTGGACCAGGGGCAGGCAGTGAGGGAACCAACAGGGTGGAAAAGCATACTTGACCTCATACTTACCAACCTGCTGTGGCTGCAGATGCAATGGTCCATCATGGTGTGGGCAAGCGAGCCAAGCACTGTGTTCAGAGAACCTGCTCTGATTTACTTGTCAAGTTTTCCCAAAGGCTAATTTTTATGGTGAGTTTAGTGAGATAACAACCAGTGGCCAAATGGACTGTTAACGGGGCATTTAACAAGCAGTGATAAAAGTCAATTTGGAATTCCCCACTGCCTAGTGTGAATCTCACCACACCACTTGAGAAAACAAACAAGATGCAGCAGGATGATCTGGAAGGGGAGATAGGCCTCGCTGATTCTGCCAGACATCTCACCATAGCCATGTCACCCAGAACCTGGTAAGGTGCCATCCAATGGTTGAGAACATTTTCCCCTGTACACATATATCAGAAGTTCCTTTGCCTTCCTATCCTTAACAATATGTGTTCATTGCGCATAGGGAAATGAACATTTCTTAACACTATTACTTGATTTTAGTTGCATGTCTGAGAGATTTGTCAATAACTTTCTGTCACTTGAGAAGGTGGTGGTGAGCTACCTTCTCAAGCCGCTGCAGTCCACCAGATGTAGGAATACCCAGAGTGCTGTTAGGAAGGGAGTTTCAGAATGTTGGCTCAGTGATAGTCAAAGAATGGCAATATGTTTCCAAGTCAGGATGGTGTGTCTTGCCGGTCATGGTGGTGGTCCTATGTATCTGCTATATTTTTCCTTCCAGATGGAAGTAGTTGTGGATTTGGATGGTGCTAAGGATGAGTTATTGCAGTGCATCTTGTAGACAGTACATACTGCTGCCACTGTGAGGTGATGGTAGTGGTGGGAGTGAACATTGAAGGCTGTGGATGTGGTGCCAGTCAAGGGACCTATCTTATCCTGGATGGTTAAAGGTAAAAGAAAAACTGCAGATGCTGGAATCCAAAGTTGACAAACAGGAGGCTGGAAAAACATGGCGAGCCATGCAGCATCAGGAGGTAGAGAAGTCAGTGTTTTGGGTATTAACCCTTCTTCAGGAGTCCTGAAAAGGGGTTAATACCCAAAACGTTTCTCCATCTCCTGATGCTGCCTGGCTTTCTGTGTTCTTCCAGCCTCCTGTTTGTCTACTTATCCTGGATGGTGTCATGCATAATGAGTGTTGTTGGAGCTGCACCCATCCAGGGGATGGTGGGGAGTATTCCATCACACTCCTGATTTGTACTCATCTATAGTCTTCTTGCTTCTTAGAGCTTTATATTGTAAAGAAATCAAAGCAAAGTAATAGGTACTCCTCTGTTCCAGAACTCAAGCCAACTAGTTCCATTCCCAGTTCCATTAAATAATCCTGTAGAACTCTAACAAAACAGTAATCAATGCTGCAGCATGTTATTGGAATACTTGGCAAACAGGAGTATTAGGAAGCCATCTCCCTAAATGCAATTTAATTCCATGGTAAGTAATGTCTGCAGCTCACCAACCACATTAGGTATATACAGAAATTGAGGTAGTGTCTCCTTAGTCACTTCACCTCAGATCTCAGTGTTCTGCACTGCTGTCTTCTTTGACACATCCACAGGAGTTGGATGTTGTTGGCTAAGCCAGCATGTATAACCCATCCCAAATTGCCCTCAAGGCAGTAGTGAGCCATCTTCTTGAAGTTGCTGCCCTGTGACATAGGTGCTGTTAAGAAAGGAGTTCCAATATTTTGCGCCAGTGAAGAAATAGAGATATATTTCCAAGTAAACAGGGTGTGTAGCTTGGAAGGGAACTTGCAGTTAATTGTGTTCCCATATACTGTGTCTGCTGCCCTTCTCCTTCTAGAGGTCACAGGTTTGGAACATGCTATCGCAAGAGCTTTGAGTCACTGAAGTGCATCTCCTAGATGGTACACACTGATGCTGGCTACTGGCTGATGGTGAAGGAAGTAAATTTGGAAGGTGTTATGTGAGGTGCTAATTAAATGGCCCACTTTGTTCTGCATAGTGACGAAGCTCTTCGCGTTGTTGTGGCTGGACCCATCCAGACCATTGGGGAGTATTCTATCAAACTCCCGAGTTGTGCCTTGCAGACAGTGGACAGAATTTGAGGAGTCAGGAGGTGAATTGCTAACTTAGGATTCCCACCCTCTGATTTGCCTGTGGAGCCACAGTATTTGTTTGGCTCATCCAGTTCAGTTTCTGGTTAATGGAAACCCTCAGAAGGAGTGATTCAGTGATGTTAATGCCTTTGAATGTCCATGAGAGATGATAGGATATTTTTGTCTTTGGAAATGGTAATTGTTTGGCTGCTGTGCAGTGGATACATTACCTGCCACTTGACATTGGTCTGGCCTCTATTCAGATGTGATCCATGCAGCCTGTCTAGGTTCCCTTTGGATTTGGTCTCAACACTTCTCAGATTGCATCTTCCAATGTAAGGTGAAGTCCTGCCACCTCAGCTGCTATCTAATTGAAGGCTATATCCTCCCCCCCCGCAACCCCGCGCCCCCACCCACTACATGAGCCAATATATGGGCTGCAAGTCTTCGATGAGATTGTTTCAATGGCAACATACCATTAAAAACAGGTGGATTGATGTAGGATGCCAGATTTGGGGGGGGGGGGGGAGGGGTGGCACTCAACCGACTGTAGAATATAAACCCTGCTTTATCTGGAAGAATGCTCATAAAGATGGGAAGTGGCCCTGAATTGGTCACTTGATTTGAGTTGGCTCTGCAGCCATTTTTCCAACCTATGGCAATATGTCAGGGCATTCACTTCCCATCCTGACCTCTTCTGCTGCCATCTTATTGCCAGTCCTCTCACCTGCCATGCCTGTTGCCTTTGCTGTAAGGATCTGAAACCCTTCTTCTTGCACCAAGTCTCCAGTTACTGATTAACCTCCTTTAACTGTAGCCCCAAGCACAAAGCTTCTGGAGTCATCCTGAGATGACATCATAAATGTGCTGATTTTCTTAAGCTCCTGAAATTCTGCATGAAGGACCTCAGTACATTTCTTACCCATGATTCCAACAAAAACCACAATTCATGTGCATTTCCAACAGCTTGTAAAATGTCCTCAAGTTACACAATTTTTTTTGTCAAATCTGCAAATAAATATCCTATTGTTCCACTGCCAAGAACTGGGCCTTATCCAGTTCATTCTTGGTGTGTCGGCCGCTGAGGCTGTTGAGAGGCTGTACAACCTGCTTGAGTCCATCAGGAACTCAATGTTCTCAGCAGGTGACATCCGAAGGCCCTTCTGAAGGTTCCTCTTTGTAATCTGAAGCATCCTGATGTGTTGAGGAACACCTATTCGCTAAGTACAGTTTGTTCAGCTTCGAAAAGTGTGGTGCTGGAAAAGCACAGCTAGTCAGGCAGCATCCGAGAAGCAGGAGAGTCAGCGTTTCGAGCATAAGCTGTTCCTGTTCCTGCTCCTCAGTTGCTACCTGACTGGCTGTGCTTTTCCAGCACCACATTCTCGACTCCAGCATCTGCAGTCCTCGCTTTCTCCTTATTGGTCAACCTGTCTGCTCCTTTCTCTCTCAGTCTACGTAACAGTGGAGAAGAGGGGAGCTGGCCTGAGGGGGGGAAGCACAGCTGAAGAATTTCAGTTGGCATCAGCAACTCAGACATTTACAATACAGAAGGAGGCTATTTGGCCCATCATGTCTGCACCTGTTAACAAAGATTTGACGTCACTAACCCTATTTACCAGCTCTCCTCCGCACCCTTGGAGCGAAATGAGTAAGACAAAGCATTAGGTGATTCATATACATCAGTTTAAAGCTCGAGTCCTTAATCCTAACAAGCATTTCTCATAAAATGTTATATATACAACTCATATTTACGTGCTTCCTTACATGTCAGGATATTCCAAAGTTTTTTACAACTAATGAAGTACTCTTTTTTAATATCCTGTTGTGATGAGGGAGACACAGCAACCCATTTGCACATAGCAAGCTCCCACAAGCAATAAGAGCCAATTAATCTGATTTTGGTAATGTTAGTTAAGGGATCAATTCCCTTCTCACCTTTGACATTATGTTATGGACATTCAGTGCCTATTTGAGAGGGTAGACGGCACTCAACTTGACATTTGGTATGAACGAGAGCATTTCTGATACTGAAGCACCCCCTCAGTGTTGTCCAAGATCTTTTTGATTCAGAGCTGACTCATGTTCCTGAAGAGAAGTGACCATTTCCATGTTCTAAGTCGTCCCTTGAATTTATAACCCAGTTAAATATCTGTAACAGGATGGGGTTTGGGATTGCATTTTGAATCATCATCACTGACGCTGATGAAAATCAGATTTCCAACAATGTAATTCCAGTTGACATCTTCACTTGATGCCAGGGGAAGATACAAATAGGCCAACAATCTTAGAAGTCACATGACTGCCATTGCCATTGCCAAAAGCCCAAGATATATTAGGCCAGTGAGTGAGTGACTATCGTTTCCTCTGTGGTCACTCTGTCCATGGAAGTATGGCAGGAGAATCAACCATCACCACGTCCCTTGATCCAGTGTAGTACCGCCACGTTTTTCCATAAGCATACACTTGTCCAAAGTTCTGTCATACCCATCCTAATTCTTAGCAAGTATGTCACCCATCATCCATGTGTGCGCTAACCAACACTGGCTCTGACTGAGCAACAATTTGGTTTTAAATTTCTCATTGTCCCATGATCTTGTCCCCTCCCAATCTCTACTGACTCCTCCAACCGTGCAAACCCTCTGAACACTTCCATGATAAGTCAGGCCTCCTGCAGGTCTCCAACCTTAATGGCCAAGTCTTCATTTTGTTCACCCTAAGCCCAATCTTTCCTTCGCTGAACCTCTCTGTTGTGACTCCTCAATTTCCTTCATTGACCAAACTTTTGGTCATCTTCCCCACTGTCCTTTTACATGGTTTTGTGTTGAATTTTGTTTGATAGCACTCAATGAAGCATCTTGGGATGTTTTACGTTGAAGGTGCCATACAAATGCAAGTTGTGGTCACCTAGTTAATACCACAGTCTCCTCTCCAGAGGGAGGGGTGACTCAGTTTAATCAATGCTTTGAACTGTGATGCTTTGCTCCTGACTGTTAGAAAACTTTAACTCCACAACACCACAAGGTGCGGAGAGGAAGGAATAATGACATTGATGTGTGTGCAGGTTTGGTTTAGGAATACTTGGACGAACCAATCAACAATGATTTTGCACAACGCATTTCTCAGTTAATAGGCTGGAGAAAGTTAACAGAAAAAAAAAGTGCAGTGCACTTAAAATGCATAGTACAAATGGAACTCAAGGTGGGTTACATGCTTAATGAGGATGGCATATCACTAATGGGTGATTAAAGGCGCCTGTGATTTCTGAGATAAGGCTGGCTCAGTAGAGATTATAGTGTCTTCATGCATTTCCATTTGCTATTCTCTCAATATCACAGAGAGGGAATGTTTATTCAGCTACTTAATTAGTTCAAATATTTTGCCTGCTGTAAATCCACTGAGACAGTCCCAGGTGACAGAGACAGTGCACGCAAGGAATACCGTGTTCTCCCTTGGATTTCTGTCAGGCACATCGATCGGTCTGTGGAAGAGTTGGTGCTTTGTGTTCCCTGGGTCAATACGAAGAACCTAGTAGTATCATTTTGGAAGTTTGTTTCCTGGTTGCTTCAGATTAATGATTTGAGCTGTATGATGGGAATCTCATTGTAGGTGATTGCAATGGAAACATCTTGTGATGATTCATTAAAGGAAAAGTTATTGCAACAGCAGTAGAGTGGAAAAAGTTCAATACACCTGAAGCCAAGCACAAGTAAATGACCACTCACCTGAAATGCATGAAAAGTCAAGCACATCTGACCTCTAGCAACTAGATACAAACTGAGGCCAGACAGAAGAGATGGAAATCTCCAATCAGAGCTTTCTGTGCTTTAGAACTCAGTCTTTGTGCACATGTCTCGTGGCTTTGACAATTTCTAAAAGGGATCCTGTTATCCTTTCATCCATAAGACCCAGGGTTAAGTTCAAGACAGTGTAATATTTCTCTCTAGACATGGCATGAGATATCGATGATCTAGGAACAAAGTTCTTGAGGTTCTTGTTATAATGAATTTTATGAGTCTTGACAGAAATTACAATCTATACTGCACTAAATTCACTTTCTATCTGCTTGTAAATCCTTCCTCTTACTTTAAGTTTAGGGTCATAGAAGCCATAAAATTCATTATTGAAGGTACCACCATTCAGTCTATCATGGCTGCACATGCCAAATCTCTACAAGAGACATTTAATTAGACTCAGTCCCTTGACCTTCCCTCTGCAAATATTGCCAATTTCAATTATAACTTAATGTGCTGTTGAAATTAAATTGTTAGTACAATTAGAAATAATGGCGCATGTATTGGCAACTTGTTTTTTAACTCCAGTAAAGACATTGCTGTCTGGCTGAGGTATAGGTCCGTTAATGTTGTGCACTCTCGGTGCCTGCTGTTCAGGTATGAACTCTGAATGCTATCAATGCAGTTTAATTGTAAGAAGCTTTCACAGCAAATCTCCAAAATCTGCACACTTCCCTTTCAATTGGGATAGTAACTCTCAACATTGGGGAGACAGAACACTAGCTTGTGGATCATTTCAGAGAACATCTCTGGAACATCCGCACTGATTAATCCCACTGCCCTGTGGCTGAACTCTTTAACTCCCCCTCCCAATCCGCCAAGGACATGCAGGTCCTGGGCCTCCTCCATCGCCAAACCCTTACCACCCGATGCTTGGAGGAAGAATGCTCCATCTTCCACCTTGGGACCCTCCAACCACGTGGGATCTATGTGGATTTCACCAGCTTCCCCATTTCCACGCCCCTCCACCTTATCTCAGTAACAACCTTCCAACTCGGCACCACCCTCTTGAATGGTCCTACCTATTCATCTTCCTTCCCACCTATCCGCTCCACCCTCCTCTCCGACCTATCACTTTCACCCCCACCTTCATCTACCTATCACATTCCTCGCTACCTTCCCCCCCCCCCAACCCCTGCCACCAGCTCCACCCCCCTCCCATTTACCTCTCAGCCCCCTGGCCCACAAACTTCATTCTTGATGAAGGGCGTATGCCTGAAACGTTGGCTTTCATGCTCCTCGGATGCTGCCTGACCGGATGTGCTTTTCCAGCACCACACTCTTCGACTCTGATTATCCCCCTCCAATTATTTGAGAACAAGGGCCTATACCTCAAATCAGCCAGCTCAGCATAGCCTGGACATTGAACCTGCAAGATACTACCTGGTTCAGCCACTCACTGGCAAAAGTCATTGAGCCATTAGCAATCAGATTGGACTATTATCTGGAATGGGCAGCTTCTCTCATGAGGAAAGACTGGAAACCTTGTCTTTATGCGTTGGAGATTAAAAGAGTGAGAAACTACTTGATTGAAACATTAGAAGATCCTGAGGGGTCTTCACAGGGTGATGTGGAAAGGATGGTTCCTCTTGAGTGAGAATCTCGAACTGTTTAAGGGTTAGGTGGGAGGGTCAGCCATGTAAGGTAGAAAAAAGGATAAATTCCTTTTCACACAGTGTCATGAGCCTTTGAAACTCTAATTCTCAAATGTAGTAGAAGTCGAATCTTTGAATATTTTTTAAGACAGGTACTTAATAAGAAGGGATGAAAGGTTATAAGGGTTGGGCTGAAATATGAAGTAATCAGATTATCAAAATCCTAGTGAATAGCAGAACAGGATCAAAGGAATAAACAGCCTACTCCTGCTCCGAACTCATGTTCACATGAATGTTCCTAACAATGTCAATTTTTACCAACGTCTAGAGGTTACAAGCATCTGGAGTAAAATCTAGGGCAGCACAGTGGCTCAGTGGTTAGCACTGCAGGCTCACAGCACCAGGGACCTGGGTTTGATTCTAGCCTCGGGTGACTGTCTGTCTGTGTGGAGCTTTCACCTTCTCCCTGTGTCTGTGTGTGGCTTACCTCCAGGTTCTCTGGTTTCCTCCCATAATACAAAGATGTGCAGGTCAGATGAAATGGCCATGTTCAATTGCCCATAGTGTTAGGTGCATTAGTCAGGGGTAAATGTAGGTGAGTAGGTCTGGGTGGGTTACTCTTCAGAGGGTTGGGGTGGACTTGTTGGGCCGAAGGGTCTGTTTCCATACTGTAGGGAATCTAATCTTAAGAAATAACTTTTGGATAGTGAGTTTCCACTTGATATTCCAAAAGGTGTTTGACGTCAACTTGAGAATAGAGTTGCACAATTTACATCAAAGCCATAGTTTTCCCATATAGTTGGTTTATCTTCCTTCATGTGGATTGAAAGCTCTTATTCAAGGCTGTCACTCCAGTGCTCCACTATTGGGAATGCTGTCCCTTTGATGCGACTAAACAAAGTCCTGCCATCTTGGGTAGATGTAAAATATTCCCTGTATTATTTCAAAGGAAAATCTAAGATTGCCATAGTCTTCCAGACCACAAGACTGCTGTCCCATTGGAGAGAGAGAGAGAGAGAGAGACACACACACACACGGTAGGTGGTGGTCTAACCTAAGGGTTGCAACATCTTAAGAGAGGGAGAGGTTGAGCAAGTGAGTTCTTCAGTGCTAACCTCAGCCAGTATGGGAATTGAACCCCTACTGTGAGTGTCACCCTATGTCACAAACCAGCCAACTGAACTAACTAAATCCTGGAAAAGGAATTGATTCATCATTGGTGTCTTGGCCACTTTTTGTCCCTTAATCAAGATCACAAAACATGATTATTTGGTCATTGTCAGTTTGCTTTTTGTGGAAGCCTGCAGTGCACTTTGGCTACCACGTTTCCTTAATGGCGGCAACTTCAGTCATGCTCATTGATTGTTCTGAAATGCCTAGTACTCCCAAACAATATTACATTAAATGGAATCGATTTCTCTGTTTCACTCTCCTGAAGAGGTTGACCCTCTCTTCAAATGGCTTTTAGATGCCAGTCAGACTCTTATTGCTGAGTTATAAAGGTTGTGAATTCAAGCCCATTCCAGAAATTTGGAGCATTAAATTGCGGCTGGTTGGTACTGAGGTCAAGGATTCTCACCAGAAGCCGTAACTCAGCAAGCACAGAGATGATGGATGAATTAGACTTGGTACAAGCAAGGATCAGGCTGCAGAATTTTGATTGAGTTAAAGTTTATGATGGATGAGAGACTAGTCAGGAATATCTTAGTACCGTTAAGTCTAGAGGTAACAAAGTGATGGGATAAGGGTTTCAGTGGTACACGAGGTGGCAGACTTGGAAGTGTTTTTTTTTACTCACTCGTGAGAGTTGGGCATTGCAGAATGGGCCAACTTTTATTCCCCATTCCTAGCTGCCCTACAGAATGTGGGGGTGAGCTGCCTTCTTGAACTGCTGCAGTCCATGTGCTGTGGGTAGACTCACAAAGCTGTTAGCGAAGGAATTCCAAGATTTTGATCCAGCGACACTGAAGGACCAGTGATATATTTCCAAGTCAGGATGGTGAATGGCTTGGAGGGGAACTTCCAAGGAGTGGTATACCCATATATGTCCTGCCTTTGTCCCTCTAGGTGGAAGTAATTGTGGGTTTGGAAGTTGCTATCTAAGGATCTTTGATAAATTTCTGTAGTGCATTTTGTAGATAGTACCCGCTGGTGCTACTGAGCATCAGTGATGAAGGGAGTGGATGTTTGTGGATGTGGTGCCAATCAGGTGGGCTGCGTTGTCCTCGATGGTGTTAAACTTCTTGAGTGTTGTTGGGGCTGCACCCATCCAGGCAGGTGGGGAGTATTCTATCACATTCCTGACTTGTGCCTTGTAGATAGTGGACAGGCTTTGAGGAGTTAAGAGGTACTGGATTCCTAGTTTCTGACTTGCTTTTGTAGTTATTGTATTTCTTTGGCTAGCCCAGTTCAGTTTATGCTCAATGGAAGCCTCCATGATGTTGATAGTGGGGATTTCAGTGATGGTAACACCATTGAATGTTAAGGAGTGATAGTTAGATTGTCTCTTATTGGAAATGATATTTGTTTAGTGTTTGTGGAGCACTCATTTTACTCGCCACATCTCAGCCCAAGCCAAGATATTATCCAGGTCTCGCTGCATTTGTATGTGGACTGATTCAATATGTGATGAGTTGTGAATGGTGCTGAACACTGTACAATCATCAATGAACATCCCTATTTTTGACCTTATGATGGAGGGAAGGTCATTGATGAAGCAGCTAAAGATGGTTGGGCCTAAGACACTACCCTGAAGAACTCCTGCAGAGATGTCCTGGAACTGAGATGACTGACCTGCAGAATCACAACCGTCTTCTTTGATCAGAGTTTGCCTCACTCCCCCCACCCCCGATTCTATTGCCTCCAGTTTTGCTCAAGCTTCATCATAGCACATTCAGTCGAATACGGCCTTGATGTCAAAGGTGGTCATTCTCCCCTCCCCTCTGGAATTCAGCTCTTTTGTCCATGTTTGAACACATGGCTGTAATGAGGTCAGGAGCTGAGTGACCCTGGTGGAACGGGGCGTCACTGAGCAGGTTATTGCTGAGCAGGTGCTGCTTGATGGCCCTGTTGATGACATCTTCCATCACTTTACTCAAGATCAAAAATACACCGATGGAGCAGTAATTGACTGGGTTGGGTTTGTCCTGCTTTTTGTGTATTGGTCAGCCTTGGTGATTGAGCAACTATAAGACAGGAAGCTTATTTAAAGGCTAGCTGTGCAGTCAAGGTTGTGACCAGTCTGGTTCCCTCTCACAATGTTAAAGTGCCAGTAAAGCTACAACATACAAACAGGACCAGTCAATCCAACTCCTCCATATCATTGTTTATTCTCCACTAAAGTGTCATTCTATCTAATGTAGAGATGCCAGCAGGTTCTGCTGAGAACCTCTTTGGGTAGGACTGCTACGACAACCCTTCTTGTAGCTCTGCTTTACGGAGTTACCACTATTAGCGATAGAGGATTGACTCCGAATAAGTTTTCTACTGCTCTGTATGCATTGAATTTTGCATCCTCAATACACTGAAAACAAATCCTTTCTATATTCCAAATCTGACCAGTTGGTGGTTATCTTATATTTTTGTGCTCTTCATCTCAAATTGCTCCCAAGTGGAAACATTGAGATGTGATTTTGACCTGGCCTTTTGATTGGATCATGCAGCAGTGAATCGGCTACATTTTTTTCCACTCTGCCCAATCACCTTTCCCTCCGTAAGGCTGGTGAAAACCCTGAATGAATGAGCGGACACAATAGTTTGGAAGTCCTGATCTGGCTGGAAGACTGCTCGCGGTCTGTTTGATTTCTATAAGACTGGCTTGTCCAGACACTGGCCTAGTTTACTAAAAGATAACAGTCAGCATCATCAAGTTTCATTGCTGTAATGTTTGCTGCAACTAACAGCCATTTGCCAACATCTCCCCCCAAGTGTCCGTTATGTCTCAGTGGTAGCGCTCACACATTCTGAGTCAGGAGGTTGTGGGTTTAAACCCTATTATAGTGACTTAAACACATATTTTAGGCTAACACTTCAATGCAGCATTGTCAGAGGTGTTGTTAAATAATCAATATTAGACAGGAGCCCCATTTTCACTCTCTGGTGGACATCATGGTATTTCATGAATACAGGAATTCTTCCTGGAGCCGGAACCAGTTCCCATTGATTAAGCAAAGCGGCTTAGCTGGTCGTTGTCTTACTGCTGTTTGTGGGATTTTGCTATGTACAAATTGGCAGAGTGCTTGGCACTCTGGAATGTCCTGAGGTTGTGATAAGTGCGATATAAATGCAAGTCTTTCCTTCTTTTAATCTCTTCCAACTTCTTCCATCGGGCAAAGGATACAAAAGTTTAAACACATGTCCCAACAGGTTCAAGAACAGCTTCTTCCCCACTGTTATTAGACTTCTGAATGGACCTCTCCAATATCAAATCTAATGTTGATCTTGATTTTTTTTTGCGCCTGTTTTGCTGCCAAAACTTTGTATTCCTCACTCTTTCTATCGCCCTGTTGACCTTGGTATGGTATGATCTGCCTGTACTGCATGCAAAACAAAACTTTTCAATGTACCTAGGTACATGCGACAATAATAAATCACATCGAAAACAATGGGAGAAATCAGCTCTTCAGATATAAGCTCTCCACAAAGCTAGAAGCACCAACAGTACCGCTGAGAGTGATGTATTTACCATCGCAGTTTTCATTTTGTTTTCAGGTCGTTGGTGATCTGGAGTCCTAACTCCCGTAATGGCACTACCCCTTCCTCCATTCGTTGGTAGATTATTAACTAGAATCTGGATTCTCACAGTTCCAGTGAGGTTGCAAGAATTGCCTGTAGCCTTGTAAGCAAATTTGTCTTGTGATGGGGAGGCCAGTCACCCTGCTGTTACACAGGCTCAAGAGTAAATGAGAGTTTTTCCGTCTCGACATTAAACAAAGCGGACAATTTGTGTGTATGAGGGCAGCTAATTAAGAGATAATGAACATGGCCAATTAAACTACAATTATTAAAAGTCTGCATTAATTTTTGAGTGACAAATACATTGAAAGGTCAGGTCAAGTCAGGTGGAAGGAATGCATGCTGATTTCAGCAAACCAGAACTCCAGCTATTGTGTTCTCCCCCCCCCGTTCCCACCCCACCACCCTTTCAATTAATTGATGTAATTACTTTTGTGTGTTACGTAACTGAAAAGCCTAATCCTGGTCCAAAGTGAATCTATCACTAGTGACAGTGAGTGAGGTTCGTCAGGACTGCACAAGCATGTCCTTTTGTTCACTAGAAAGGGCAAATTGTCAGCTGATAGATATTTGAGTCTCAGGTCTGAGTAAAGAGCTGGAACAGAATCAGAGAATCTTCCTGCACAGAAGGAGGCCATTCTAACCATTGTGCCTGCATCGAATCTTTGAAACAGCTGCCCAATTAGTCCCAGTCCCCTGACTCTTTCCCCACAGCCCTGCAACTTTCTCCCTTTCAAGTACATGTCTCATTCTCTATTGCAGCCCACTATTGAATCTGCTTTCACTGCCTGTTCAGGCAAAGCATTCCAGATTGCAACAACTCACTGTGCAAGAGAAAAGAAAGCCTTCATTCCCCCCTTGGATCTTTTGCCAATTAATCTTAAATCGATCTCCTCTAGTCATTGCTCCTCATGCCAGTTGAAACAATTTCCCCTTGTTTACTTTCATCGAAACCTTTTGTAATTTTAAACAAAATCTCCCTCACCCACTCCATCACCCCGAACACCCAGGCAAATCTTTCCCCCTGACTTGCAGATGAAAAGTAAAGATGCTTACATTTCTTTGAAGTTGCATTGCTTCTGCTATCATTCCCAAGTCCATTCCTTGAGTCCTCTCAATGTACATTCACAGTAATCAGCACAGATTCTGGAACTGATTTCAAAAGGAGGTGGCACATTAGCTCAGTGGTTAGCACTGCTGCCTCACTGCACCAAGGATCTGGGTTTGATTCCAGCCTCGAGTGATTGTTTCTGTGCTGTTTGCATATTCTGCCCGTGTCTGTATGGGTTTCCTTTGGGTGCTCTGGTTTCTTCCCACATTCACAGATCTGTGCAGGTTAGGTAGATTGGCCATGCTAAATTGCCCGTATTGTTCAGGGATGTGTAGGTTAGGTGCATGAGTCAGGGGTAAATGTAGAGTAACAGGCATGGGGAATTGGTCTGGGTGGGATACTGTTTGGGCCAAATGGCCTGTTTCCACCATTGTCGGGATTCTAATTTGAATTTAGTCGGTAGAGTCAATATTTCAGTGTGAAAAAGATCAATCTATTGAACAGACCCACATCAAGAGGGTGGAAGTAGTTAGTATTGATTCATTCCAATATAAACACTGTAGTCATTATAACAAGGTCAACCAAGTGGACTTCATAGAATATGAGTTCCCTAATTGGGGCTGTTAATCTGGTCTCATCAGGGAGGCCTGGCTGACAGATAAGAACAGGAATGTTAAACATCCTGGCACTCTGAGAGCTGGCTCAGTCTCAAGGACTTTCCGTGTATAAATAGAGAGTGATGTTGTGATGGGATTTATTTCATGGAGTTATGTTTTTTTGAAATAGGTTTCACTATCTGAGTAATTTAAGACATAATTTGTGATGAGTATAACATGGCTTAGAAGAAACAGATGACTTTGGTTTATAGAATCCGTACAGCGCAGAAAGAGAACATTTTGCCCATCGACTTTGACAAAAATATCTCACCCAGACCCACACTATCCCCTCATGGGACTTTTACCATGGCTAATCCACCTAGCCTGTGCATGATGGGCAATTTAGCATGGCCAAGCCACCTAACCTGCACATCTTTGGACTGTGGGGAGACATGGGGAGAGAATGCAAACCCCACACAGACAGTCACCCAAGGCTGGAATTGAGCCCAGGACCTGAGTGCTGTGAGGCAGTTGTGCTAACCATTGTGCCACCATGCTGTTCTTAAAGCATTTCACCACTGTGGTGTTTTCTTATACGCACGTACAAACAGATTCAAGAGCAGCTTCTACCCTGCTATTATTAGACTTCTAAATGGACCTCTCAAATTTCAAATTTAATGTTAATCTCGCTCTTTGTACATCTTCTCTGCAGCCATAACATTATATTCCTTGCTCTGTTCCATTGCCTTAATGTAGTTAGTATAGTGATGTCTGCCTGTACTGCATGCAAAGCAAAACTTTTCACTGTATGTGTGACAACAATAAATCAAATCAAAATCTTCACCTCATCTGGGTCTACTGTGACTAAACTGAAACAAAGAATTACAGATGCTGGAGATCTGAAACAAAAACAAATGCAGGTGGAAACTCAGCAGGTCTGACAGCATCTTCAGGAAGAAAGCAGAGTTAATGTTTTGAGGCCAGTGACTCTGTCAGAACTGTTAGTAGCTAGGAAGAGGTGGTATTGATGCTGAAGACGAAATTGGGTTGCTGGTGGGGATGGGGAGGGGGGGAAGTTGTTGGTGACCAATTAGGCGGAGATAGAGATACATCAGAGGGACAAGTAAGCAAGTGGATAATGGGTAGCAGGCCAGGGCAGAAGAAAAACTGAATAAGAGATAATGAGAGGAAGAGTGTGAGAAAATGGGTGAGCTGTGCTGAAAGCAACTGATATAATATGATAATGAGATGAGGGATATGTGAGAATGGGTGACTCTGCTAACATCAATCCATGTCATAACATGACCAGGTGTGGGGGTAGGTAAAACACATGGAAGATTGGAATCAGGCTCTAGATTTTCCCACATCCATTTTCTCATACTTAGACCTTATTATCTCTTATTCAGCTTTTTGTCCGTCTTGGCCTGCTATCCACTATCATCTTGTTTACCTAGCCCTTTCATATCTCTCTCTCTCTCTCTCTCTCTCTCTCTCTCTCTCTCTCTCTCTCTCTCTCTCTCTCTCTCTCTCTCTCCCTCAGCCCCATCTCCATCTATCCACTGACCTGTCCTCTTTCCTCCCTCCCCCCAACCCATTTCAGCTTCAGCATAAATAGTCTTTATCCCAGCTACTAACAATTCTGATGAAGAGCCACCAGATTTGAAATATTGACTGGGCTTTCTTCCCAGCCATGTTGCCTGACATGATGTGTTGAGCAATAATGGTGACATGAAGAACACAAAACCAGTTCATGGCTGGTTTTATAGCAAGGAATACAAAACCACTGAGAGAGGAAATTTATTTGAAATAGGAACGGTTCATTATGGGACTGTATACACTTAGTGCACATTAGGAAAGAAAGGGTTAAGCAATGGATATACAATAGAAATTGTGGATTAAACAAGGGGAGCAGAATGAAAGAAATGGAAGACATTGCACATATGTAGCACCTGGTCAGGAACTATGGACATCTCAAAGTGCATTACTGCCATTAAGTGTAGTTTTGTTGTTATGTACGGAATGGACAATGGACATTATTTTTAATGAAAGGTAGATATTAAGGAATTGTGGATTATTCTAGAATTGCACCACAAAAAAACGTGGCTACATTGAGATTAGGCAAATGAGAAGAGTAGATTGCATTAAGGTTATGCAGGAAGGATACTGGTGTATGGCAGTGACAGCAAATGATGTGAAGGTTACCCAGTAGGCAATGAAAACTGAGTAACAAGGGAGCATTAGTCACTGTATGGAGCTAAGTGGTAGGGAACATTTGGAGATTAAAACTGATCATTGTATGACCTTTGAATATTTCACTGATTGTCATTCTTTGTCCTTATCCCTGGTGAGACCTCATTAATGGAATTATGTACTCAGATGTCCCAATCTTAAACTTGCATGCTACCCTGAATATTAATTTTGGTGAAAAACGTGTGAAAAAAAGAAAATGGGGTGTGTGTAGCTAACTGGTGATTGTTTTCATGCATATTTTTGACTAAACTGATCTCGTTCTTCGCTTGGGCAGACTGTTGAATGAATGACAATGGGACCTAGCTCCAGTACTGAGGGAAAAGTAACTGATTAACTCTCAATTACTGTGATTGAGCAAGGAAGGGACAGAACCTGCCTTCAGGCAGCATAAACATATGTATGTGTTTTTAAAAAATCATCTGATTATTTAGGTTATCCCAGTGTCAACATCAGTTAAACAAGTCAGCCAGTCAGCCCTCATGAGAAGCTAAATTAATAAATTCAAACATAAAATCTGTTTTAAACAAAATTTGTGCACAGCAAGCTCCCACAAATAGTGATGTGATAAATACCAGATGAGGTAGGGGAATGGGTCTGGGTGGGTTGCACTTTGGAGAGTCGGTGTGGGCTTGTTGGACTGAAGGGCCTGTTTCCACACTGTAAGTAATCTAATCTATTTTGTCACCTTGATTGCAGGATAAAGGGTGTCCACAGCGGTCAGGATAATACCCCTCTGCGGCTTTGAAACAGTGCCATAGGATATTTAATGTCCACCTTGAAAAGGCAATGGCACCTTGATTACTCCAACTTGATTACTCGTTCCCTAGTGTTGTATCACTTTGCTATCAAGATTTTGAGCTTGGTTTTCTGGAATGGGACCTCATGCAAATGGTGACAATCCCCAAATAAACTTACCGGATCTGTTAAACGTGTCCCACATGAAGACACACTCCCAACAGGTTTTCCAAGCAGTTGTTCTCTAAGTGAAACCAGGAGAAAGTGAGGACTGCAGATGATGGAGATCAGGGTGAAGAGTGTGGTGCTGGAAAAGCACAGCTGGTTAGGCAGCATCCGAGGAACAGGAGAATTGTGTTTCGGGCATAAGCCTTTCATTAGGAATCAATTCCTGATGAAAGGCTTCTGCCCGAAACGTCGATTCTCCTGCTTCTCGGATGCTGCCTGACCGGCTGTGCTTTTCCAGCACCACACTCTTCGACTCTAGGTGAAACCAGTTAGTTTCGTTTTGGGGGTTACCACTCATTGCATGAAGTTCATGCCTCAGGAATCAGGCTGTACTGATGACTTGTGATATAAAAGCAGCTTGAATATCTGCCAAGAGAAGGATAGAAGGGACAGCTTTTATGTGCCCTTTAAGTAAATACCAGAGTTGGCTAACCTAACAGAGTTTCGATGAACAGAATGAATGCAGCACTTTACCAAGAGATCCAAGAATTTTTGAAGTCATCCTTGTCATTTCAGGAAGATAAGAACACAGCAAAGCATTGAGTATCCTGAATTGTGAAATCTACCTGTCTGGAAAAATGCAGTCTACTCGAATCCCATAATCAGTTTGGGCAGATACAAAGGGTCACTTAGACAGTACAAGCTCTGATACAGCAAAACTGAAATGTAATTCAGTTCTTGCAATGGTGACTGAGACACAAAGCTCTGTACAATCAAGTATTACTTCCCCCATTATCACCCTGCAAAGGGGAAATAGTCTATTTTATGCATCACATTCATTGTTTCTACATAAGGTGAGTACCTGAGTTACTGTTGGGTTTGTCTCTATCTATGAGCCTTTTAGAACCTGTTGATGTGGTGTAGGGTGTGCTAGGGAAGTGGGGGCATGGGTTTGATAAGCTCCCTGAAGAAAATATATTTTTTCTTTCAAATATCAATTGATCTCACACCTAGAGAGACACTACCAACCCCATTAATGAGTAGATAGGGGTAGACAACCACTGGAAAGGATCTGCCCCAGTTTTCTGATGCCTGTCATTTTGCTGTTAGTTTTTCTGAACTTGTAAGAACATGCGAAATAACAAAAGTAGACCATTCAGCCCATCAAGCCTGCTCCCACATTGGGTCTCACCTCCACTTGTCACCCACTCCTCATATCCCTCGATTCCTTGAGAGACCCAATACCTGTTTTAAATACATTAAAGATGTTTATACATCCACATCTCCCAGGAACAGAGAATTCCAAGCATTCACAACCCATGAGTGAAGTAATTTGTCCTCACCTAATTTCTGAATTATTATCTCCACATCCTGTACCGTGTTCTGGATTTCCCAACCAAGGGGAACAATGTCTCAGAATCTTTCAATATGATCGCCCCCCATTCTTCTGAAATCCATCGTAGGACTACTCTCTTATATCAGGGGCCAGGGGAATATACCTTTGCTGCACTGCCTCCTGCACCTTCCCTTGAAAAAATGGAGAACAAAATTCCATACAATATTCTACAGCAACAGCAAAGCCTGAGCAATACCTGGACAACTGTAACAAGATCTCCTTATTCTTATATTCCAATCCCCTTGCAATAAAAGCCAAGCTTCCATTCTCATCACTTTGTGTACCTGCACACCAGCTTTTTTTTAATGTTTCTTGACTCTGAAGATGTTATTTATATGGGCTGGTCCAATTAAGTGCTGAAAAATGTGTTGCTGGAAAAGCACAGCAGGTCAGGCAGCATCCAAGGAGCAGGAGAATCGATGTTTCGGGCATAAGCCCTTCTTCAGGTATTGGTCCAATTAAGTGTTTGGTCTCTGGTGACTCCCAAGACATTAAGTTTCGGTGAATGCAACGTAAAGGTTCCAGATTTTTTCCATTCTTTTGCTCGGAACCTTCAGCAAGACTGACTGCATCTGTGAAGAGAATCGAGGTCTAATCATGGATCAAAATGGAAATCGCAGGAGAAACTCAGCAGGTCTGGTGGCGTCTGCGGAGAGAGAAGGCAGAGTCAACGTTTCAAGTCCAGTGACCCTTCTAGTTGTGGATCAGTGGTCAGAGCACCGAGCTACGACCCGAAATGGAGAACATTTAAAATGGATCAGAAGAGAAGGTAGGACAAAGATACTGACAGGTTCATGTTTATTAATATGTTGCACATGCACAAATGGGTAAGTGCAAGTGGCCGCACGATTGCATACAGTGCTAAAGTTCAATTAGGGTGAAGTAGCAGAAGCGATATTGGAAGGAAACAATAGGGTCATGATGTGAGATATCAAAGAAATATAAGAGGGAAAAATAAGAAACAAAGTAGGATTTAATGTCGTGGGTGGGTGGGAGGGCTACATTCAGCTCGATTACCAGTGTCGCCTCTTTTTGGGAATGTTCCAATCAGGCAGCACCATTGTGGAAAATGGGGAAGAGCCAGTACAGACCCTGTGTGCCGAGTTGCCTCCCTCAGTGCTCTGTGATTCTCAGTGCAAAAACCAATTCTTAGCAATTAAATTCCACTAAATGACAGGATATTTGGCTGGGTAAAAGACTTAATATTTTTTTAATGTTAATGCATGTTAGTCAGGGCCATCAGAGGATGCATCGCTGAACCTAGCAAGACCTTTGGCCCTCAGACAAGGGCAATGATGATGGCTTAGAAACACTAGCCTCACCAGTGACACTCCCATCTCATGAACAAAAATAGTAAAAAGAAGTCAAGGAGAAGGGAACACTTCAAAGCTGTCTGTATGCTCGCAGTCTACGTTTCCGCTTGTTTGTAAGTCTGGAATGTTAATCCTACTTTGATAAATGGGTCGACCCCGTTGCCTCCCATATATCTCTCAAACGACCCCTGCTCCTCCCATCCCACCATTCCCACTTTGAGGAGAATGTGCTGTAACTTGGGAACAAGTCAATATGTACACTGATCACCCATCTCAAACCGATCTGTTGACTACTTTCGCTCTGGGAACAGAAGAAATGAATAAGTGGCGAGTCTGTCTTGTAAAGCCTATTAGCTTCCTCAAGACACACTGCTGCAGGATCACGTTAAGATTAAATTTGTGTGGCATTGGTAGTGTTTCTGCATGACCAGAAATACAGAGAAGATAAATAGTGATTTGGTTAATTAGAGAAGGGAAAGAAAATATGTGCAGTCACTGTGAACAATGGTCGTATAGATCTGTGTGCCAGCTAATAACGGAGCTCTCCTACACTGCAGTGTTTATATTTAATCTCACGAACTGCCATTATTGCAGACATCCAACATCAATGGGCCAGCAGGGCTCCCCAGCAATACCCCCTCCAACAGTTAGTGTTGAGCCAGTGAAGTATATACAAGGGTTTTCTACTTCACAGACCAGAAACGCTTTGTAATCAAAGGATGCTTTTGTTCTGCGGCTTTATAAAATCTGGGGCTTGGCAAAGAAACCTGAGATCGGGTGGGTTAAAAACAAATTTGCGAGTCCAGCAGAGGTGCCCATGCTGAGACAGAGAGGTTTTTGCTGCTGCTCATGGATCAACAGTGCAGTTGGCTGTCAGCAATCAAATTATTTTCGAACCTCCTTATTTTTCATGTTCCTTACTTAATTTATTTAAATAAGTTTGCCTTTATCCTAGTTTACTCAATAGCAATTTGAGTTATATGTCAGGTGTACCCTGTCGTGGGGAATTCTCTACTTGTAGTCCTGGGTAAGACATTGACTGGTCTTCATTAGGTGACCTGCGACCTCTGACGTTTTCTACCCTTTCTAATGGGATATACAATGCCTTCACTATGCAAGAAAGGGAGCATGAGATATGGGAGCAGCAATAGGCCATTCAGCCCATCGAGTCTGCTCTGCCATTCAAAGAGTTCATGGCTGATCCGATAATCCTCAACTTGTCTCCTCCCTTTTCCCCGTAATCCTTGATTCCCTTACTGATGAAAAAATCTGCCTATCTCAGCCTTGATTATACTTAATGACTCAACCCTAATGGTCCTATGTGGTAAAGAATTCCACAGATGCACTACTTTCTAAGAGAACAAATTCCTCCTCATCTCCGTCTTAAATGTGCAAACCTTTATTCTGTGGTTATGCCCTGTGGTCCCAGTCTCTCCCATGAGGGGAAACAACCTCTCTGTAGCTACCCTGTCAAGCAATCTAAATAAACAATATCTCCTCATAACACAGTCCCTCCACACCCAAAAACACCCAGTGAACTATAGTGATTGGAACTCGGTGGATCTCGTTGACTTCAAGATCCTTGATTGGGCCAATTAGGAGGCACTGGCTGACCAATATTAACAGATGCCTAAAATATAAGCATTACCACAATTAGGCAGTAGTGTGGGGGAGAAGAAAAAAGAAAAAAAAGTAAAAGAATTAACAGATTCCTGATGAAGAGCTTTTGCCCGAAACGTCGATTCTCCTGCTCCTCAGTTGCTGCCTGACCTGATGTGCTTTCCCAGCACCACATTCAATACTTTCAGGGATTCCAGTGCTGGAGCCTGGGGCCTGCTGATGCCCTGGACTGTTGCTTTAAAAAACTTAATAGGGGATTTGGGAATCTCCTCCATTCAGGGCTCTGAGCTGGCTGGCTACAGCCAGTGTACTGTGCACATTTAAATAAAGGGTGACTTGGTGATGGGATACTGGCCTCTGTGCATTAATATCATGAAGCTTCTATACTGACCTCCAACGCCAATATATCTCCCCTGAGGTAAGGGGTCCAGAATTGTTCACAATATTCCAAATTGGTCTGACTTGTGCCTTGTTTAGTTTTAGAAAAAGCTCCCTGTTTTGATATTCATTCCTTTTGAAATAAAAATTGACATAAAAACCACCTTCCCTATTACTGGCTGAACTTGGACGGTACTTCTTTGTAATTCATGGACAAGGACGTCCAAATTTCCCTGTTCTATAGCTTTCTGCAGTCTTTCTCTATTTTTCCTCTATTTTCCTCTATTTTTCCTCTATTCTTACATTCTCGCATAATCTCACATTTCCACATCTGCAAAGTTTTTTCCACTCACTTAACTTGTCTATCTCTGCAGACTTTTCTCACCTACCATGTACAAACTTGGCTATAGTAAATCATTTTCCTCATCCAAGTCATTAATATGTATTGCAAATAATTGCAACTCCAACACTGACCCCTGTAGAACACCACTTGACATGGGTTACCATCCTGAAAATGCCCCTTACCCCTACTCCCTGTAATCTGTTTATTAGCTAACGCTCTAACCGTGCTAATCACAGAATCGCTACAGTGTGGAAGCAGGCTATTCAGCCCATCAAATCCATACCGACCTTCCGAAGAACATCCCATCCAGACCCACTCCATCCCTCTAACCCCATATTTCCCATGGCTAATCCACCTGGCTTGCACAGCTTTGGACTATGGGGGGAAACTGGAGCACCCAGAGGAAACCCACACAGACACAGGGAGAATGTGCAAATTCCACACAGACAGTCGCCTGAGGGTGGAATCAAACCCTGGTCCCTGGTGCTGTGAAGCAGCAATGCTAACCACTGAGCCACCATACCACCCCAACTCCTACACCTTGAGCTTTTATTTTATTAAGTAGCCTAATTTGTCTCAAAACAACTATGTCTCAAAATCCAAAAATATTACGTCCACTGCTTTGCCTTTATCTATCCTGCTTGTTAACTCCTCCAAGAAGTCCAGAAGATGTGTCAGGAATGATTTGTGAAAGATTTTCATTTATATCGTGCCTTTCATGTCCTCAGATTGTCCTGAAGCACTTTGAAAACAATGAAACATATTTGAATTGTGTACACTATTATAATATAAGAAATGTGGCAGCCAATGTTAATCCAGTAAACTCCCATAAACAACAGTGTGATGGTGAAAAAGTTTTCATTGATGTTGATTGAGGGATATATATTGGGCAAGACATCAGGGAGAACTTTACAGCTCTTCTTCAAAATAACGCTGTAAGGTCTTTTGTCTATTGGAGAGGATACATAGGTCCTCAACTTGACATTCAACCAAAAGGTGGCATTGCAAGCACTCCAGTACTTCCTGAATACTGTATTGGCTGTGTCAGCTCAGATTACCATGCTCAATTCTCTGCCAATGGACTTGAAATGTCAACCATTTGACTCAGACATGTGTGGTATCTACTGAGCCTCAGCTGACATCCATTGGCTGGACCAAGTTGTGTTTGTGAACTTGGTGCTGCATGAATTTACAGGCTAAAATAGTCCATGTTCTTCCACAATTTCCATTCCCTGGTTGTAAAATGCTGCATTTATCATGCAGTGCTAATGCTGACTGAAGCAACAAGTTCAGTGGCAGAAAGGTCAAAAAGGAATATTGCTGTCGAGGTCTTGCCTATAGATACGGTTTTACCTCTTATACCTATTGTCATTGCATTCTCTTCCCCAACATGATAACAAGGTAGTTATAGGCAGCCCATCTCTGTGGCTGGAAATAGACTGGGTTTTTTGACCCTTCGGGGCGTATATTTATTGACCTCAATGTGTCTTCAACCATTGGGGAAAATGCAATAACCAGTCACAAGAAGAAAGACTTGCTTTCATGTAGCCCCTGTCACAGCTCAGCACAGTCCAAAGCAATGTACAAACAAATCAGTACTTTTGAAATGTAGTCACCCCAGATCAATATACAGCAAGCTGAAACAACTAACCATGAAATATGTTATATCGAGTATTGAGTCTTAAAAGGTTAACGTTGGACTTCTCCACTCAATCTTCCATTGGGGAAAAAGAGGAGTTTAATTCAGAATCCTGATGGAGACAGATGTATCAACAGTGACTCCTGATAGTCTATTGTTATATATTGTAATTTGTGCCTGGTGCTACCATCTTGTTAACACAAGCACCTCTCCTTGCTAAGACTCGCTTGTGGTTCATCCTTTACCACTGTTAACCAAACAGGTCTTTGGACTTGAATTGAAAAAGTGGATTGATGGCAGCAATATACTGTAGCCATCAGCAGTAGCTTTGTGGGAAGCTAGGGAAGAGATTGCTGGTCCCCTTGCTGCGATATTTGTATCATCGATAGACACAGATGAGGTGCCAGAAGACAGGAGCTTGGTGAATGTGATGCCATTAATGCTGTATGAAAAAGCCAGGGAACTATTGGCTGGTAAGCCTTATGTCAGTGGTGGGGAAGTTGTTGGAGGGGATTATGAGGGATGAAGTTTACATGTATTTGAAAAGGCAAGGATAGTCACCATGGCTTTCCGGCGTAGGTAATTGTCTAACTAACTGAGTCTTTTTTGAAGAAGTGACAAAGAAGATGGATGAAGACAGAGCAATAGATGTTGTCTATGTGGACTTTAGTAAAGCATTTGACAAGGTTCCATATGGTAGACTGGTTAGTAAGGTTAAATCACATGAGATCCAAGGGGAGCTAGCCAATTAAATGCAAAATTGGTTTGAAGGTAGGAGACAGAAGGTGGTGGTAGAGGGTTGTTTTCAGACTGGAGATCTAAGACAAGTGGTGTGCCATAAGGATCAGTGCTGGGTCCACTGTCGTTCATCATGTATATAAATGATTGGATGTGAATATAGGAGGTATGGTTAGTAAGTTTGCAGATAACGCCAAAATTTGTGGTGTAACAGACATTGGAAAAGGTTATCTCAGAGTACAATGGGACCTTGATCAGATGGGCCAATGGGCCAAGGAATGGCAGATGGAGTTTAATTTTGATAAATGTGAGGTGCTGCATTTTAGGGAGGCAAACCAGGGCAGGACTTATGCACTTAATGGTAGGGCCCTGGGGAGTGTTGCTGAATAAGGAGATCTTGAGGTACAGATGTATAGTTCCTTGAAATTTGAGTCGCAGGTAGAGAAGGTGATGAAGAAAGTGTTTGATAGGTTTGCCTTCATTGGTCATAACATTGAATGCAGGAGTTGGGACATCATGTTGTGTCCCCAAATTGGTGAGGCCAATTTTTGAATACTGCATACAATTCTGGTTGCTCTTCTATGGGAAGGATATTGTTAAATTTGAGATGGTGCACAAAAGATTTACAAGTATGTTTCATGGATCTGGAGGATTTGAACTATAGGGGGAGGCTGAGCAGGCTGGAGCTTTTTTCCCGGAGCGTCAGAGACTGAGTGGTGACCTTATAGAGGTTTTTAAAATCATGAGAGGCATGGATAAGGTGAATAGCCAAAGTATTTTTCCCTGGGATGAAGGAGTCCAAAACTATAGGGCACAGGTTTTAAATATTTAAAAAGGACCCGAGGGGTAACTTTTTCGCATAGAGGATGGTGCATGAATGGAACAACCTTCCAGAGGAAGTGGTGGAGGCAGGTATAATTACAACATTTAAAAGGCATCTGAATTGGTATGTAAATAGGATGGGTTTAGAGGGAATTGGGCCAAATGCTGGCAAATGGGGCTAGGTCAGATTCTGGTGGGTGCAGATGAGTTGGACTGAAGGGTCTGTTTCATGCTGTATGAATGAATAACAGTAAGATTAATTCTTGAAATACTGCACATTTAAAGTAGCTCTAAAAGAAGAAAGATAAGTAATCACATTAAGAGGAAATTAACAGGAGAAATAATACTGCCTGAAAGATTCAATGTTGGAGATGGGTCGAAGAAAACATATGAGTAAACAACTCAAAAAACAATTGTTAAGATACAGAATTGCTTTAAAATTAAATACAAAATCTCAAGTCAAACTAGATTATTATATTAAATCACCGTAATATAAAAGACACAGATGATTATGAAGCAGTTCTTGAAGATCTTCACAATTATGTTAATATCTGAATAAATATAGCTATTGAAAGAGAAAGATTTAACAAAACAGTTCAGCATCCACAGGAATCTGTAAATAATCTAATTGATAATCTCTACATGTTAATGGAAAACTGTAACAATGGAGCTTTAAAATTAAAATTTCATAATACTGTAGATAAAAGTATTGTTAGAAGTACTGATGAACCTTTGTCAGATTTATCACAATTCAAAGAAAATCTGACTTTGGAGAAAATTATTCAAAATGTGCTAGAAGCAGAAACCAGGAAGAGTCATAGATCATTTTGAGAGGAGAGATATAAAATCTTATCACAGGTGAGCAACAGAACCTATCCACTTTTTAAGCTACAAGCAATCTACAGGCACATGTGACAAGCCAACAGAAAGCATAGGCAAAATAGCAGATACTAAGAGTCAGTGTCAGCTCTAGAACAAAAAAAGTCTCACATGCACAATCAGTGCCCAACTATGACAAAAGAATGCCACATCTGTAAAGCCATAGTTCACCTTGAGAAGGTCTGCAGATTAGATTAGATTAGATTAGATTCCCTACAGTGTGGAAACAGGCCCGTCGGCCCAACAAGTCCACACCGACCCTCCGAAGAGTAACCCACTCAGACCCATTTCCCTCTAACTAATGCATCTAACACTGCAGGCAATTTAGAATGGCCAATTCACCTGACTGGCACATCTTTGAACTGTGGGAGGAAACCGGAGGACCCGGAGGAAACCCACAC
The DNA here is from genome assembly GCF_037043375.1 of Chiloscyllium plagiosum. NCBI lineage: Eukaryota > Metazoa > Chordata > Chondrichthyes > Orectolobiformes > Hemiscylliidae > Chiloscyllium > Chiloscyllium plagiosum. The sequence continues at coordinate 8,430,376 of NW_028270164.1, forward strand.
AGACATGAAGAGAATGTGCAAACTCCACACAGACAGTCGCCCGAGGCTGGAATTGAACCTGGGTCCCTGGCCCTCACTGTACTGCCCATGTAGGATACAGTTTCAGAGGAGTAATAAGCCAAGTGTTTACACACTCAAAGGTGTTAATGAACTAGAACTTACATCATCAGGAAAGATCCGGAGACATTCCTAAAGGAGGTTTGTGAGTTTGATTGGACCTGCTGACTTTATAGGTTTACAAAATTATGAGGAGCATGGATAGGGTAAATAGGCAAAGTCTTTTCCCTGGGGTTGGGGAGTCCAGAACTAGAGGGCATAGGTTTAGGGTGAGAGGGGAGAGATATATAAAGAGATCTACGGGGCAACGTTTTCACACAGAGGGCAGTACGTGTATGGAATGAGCGGCCAGAGGAAGTGGTGGAGGCTGGTATAATTGCAACTTTTAGAAGGCATTTGGATGGGTATATGAATAGGAAGGGTTTGGAGGGATATGGGCTGGGTGCTGGCAGGTGGAACCAGATTGGGTTGGGATATCTGGTCAACAAGGATGTGTTGGACCGAAGGTTCTGTTTCCATGCTGTACATCTCTATGACTGTATGACTCTATGCTCATGCCCATTGACATCATATTAGCTTTAAGATTGAAACGGTGGTGTGTCATTGTCCAATCACAGCAAAGATCTTGACAGAAAGATTTACACAAACTCAGGTTGGGGGAGAAGAACTCGCAAGAATAAAAAATAACCTACCAGTAACACTGTACAACATAGAGTGTAAGAGAGTTATCAATGTATATACGATTCACAATGAACGTTTCTCTCTTTTGAGCCTGCACACATCTTGAACTCAGCACCATTGAGATAGTAGAAACAATTCAAATAGAACAAGGGAACAACTAGTCCAGAACAGAATGTTATTAATGAACCAGTCAAGGGGCAACCTAGAGAAGATCTCATTGACTCTTCCGAGACTCTTGGAGGAGCTTTAAAAGCATAAAGAATATACTGACATTCCCAATTTGGCAGAAGAAAATTGTTTCATACTGTAAACAAGGAGGAGGTGTTGGTAATATTTTCCATTCCTATCACCACCGAAGAACCTTCAGATGTCAAAATTTAGTAAAATTTGCCAAGAATCATCAAAGTAAATACTGAGAAAAATAATGAGCTGTCCAACCCACAACCTGATTGAGGGACCTTTAACTGAAGCTGTTCAGATAGCAAAATGCAATCTGGTAAACTGATACAGTAGATTGTTGAATTTAAATTTGTTGAGCTGACTCAGTTCAAGAGCAGTATCATAATCTTTTGTCTTTCAAAGAAGAATTATCAATACCAGTGACAGAGATATTGCAGTTGTGCTACAGTTAGGTGATTGAGGTTGTGAAAGTGCCTCGTCCACCAGGAAAACGTCCATGGAGGGTGAATGAATGAAGATGCCCAACCTACTCAACAAGTTGGAATAAGGAGCTTACGTATTTCAACACAGACCCATCAGCAAATTGAGAATAAAGATTTGTTTGAACAAAATGGAGAAGAGCTGTGTGCAACTCCATGGAAGACAAACTAACATGCATAGGTTCTGTACAGGGTCAAAAATGACAAATTGCCTGGTCTAAAAATCCAGAATACAGAATTGCTTTAAAATTAAATACAACATCTCAAGTCAAACTCTATTATTGTATTAAATCACCATAATATTAAAGACACAGATGACTGTGAAGCAGTTCTTCAAGATTTTCTCAATTATGTTAATCTCTGAACAAACATAGCTATTGAAAGAGTAAGATTTAACAAAACAGTTCAGCATCCACAGGAATCTGTAAATAATCTAATTAATCAACTCTACATGTTAATGAAAAACTGTGACAATGGAGCTTGTATTGCTATTTTGCCTATGCTTTCTGTTGGCATGTCACACGTGCCTGTAGATTGCTTGTAGCTTAAAAAGTGGATAGGTTCTGTTGCTCACCTGTGGTAAGGTTTTATATATCTCTCCTCAAAATGTTCTATGACTCTTCCTGGTTTCTGCTTCTAGCATAATTTGAATTCACAAAGCCATTAAGACAGCCAAGGACCAATACCGATCCAAACTAGAGACCCAGACAGACACCCGGCGACGATGGCAAGGACTGAATGACATCACAGGTTCTAAAATGAGACTTAGATTAGATTACTTACAGTGTGGAAACAGGCCCTTTGGCCCAACAAGTCCACACTGCCCCGCCGAAGCGCAACCCACCCATACCCCTACATTTACCCCTTACCTAACACTACGGGCAATTTAGCATGGCCAATTCACCTGACCTGCACATCTTTGGACTGTGGGAGGAAACCGGAGCACCCGGAGGAAACCCACGCAGACACGTGGAGAACGTGCAAACTTCACACAGTCAGTCGCCTGAGGCGGGAATTGAACCTGGGTCTCTAGCGCTGTGAGGCAGCAGTGCTAACCACTGTGCCACCGTGCCACCCACAAGACAGTGCAAGATAGCAGACGATGACGCCTCCCTCCCAGATCGTCTCAATGCCTTCTATACCCGGTGAGGCATGACTTAGGATGTGTGGCTTGGAAAAGTAGACTCCAATATGTAGACAGGCCAACAAGAGGTGAGGCCATACTGGATTTGGTTCTGGGTAACGAACCAGGCCAGGTGTTAGAATTAGAGGTAGGTGAGCACTTTGGGGATAGTGACCATAATTCGGTGATTTTTACACTCGTGATGGAGAGGGATAAGTGTGTACTACAGGGCAAGAATTATAGCTGGGGTAAGGGAAATTATGATGCGGTGAGGCATGACTTAGGATGTGTGGCTTGGAAAAGTAGACTCCAAGGCAAGAGTGTAAATGATATGTGGAACTTGTTCAAGGGGCAACTATTGAGTGTCCTTGATAATTATGTACCTGTCAGGCAGGAAGGAAAGGGTCGTGCGAGGGAGCCGTGGTTTAATAAGGAATTGGAATCCCTTGTTAAATGGAAGAGGGCGGCCTATCTCAAGATGAGACGTGAAGGTTCAATTGGGGCGATTGAGAGTTATAGGGTAGCCAGGAAGGACCTGAAGAGAGAGCTAAAAGCAGCAAGGAGGGGACATGAAAGGTCCTTAGTAGATAGGATTAGGGAAAACCCTAAGGCTTTCTATAGGTATGTTAGGAATAAAAGAATGACTAGGGTAGGAATAGGTCCAGTCAAGGATAGTAGGGGGAAGTTGCGTGTGGAGGCGGAAGAGATTGGGGAGACACTGAATGAATACTTTTCTTCAGTATTCACTCAGGAACAGGGCATTGTTGTCGATGAGAATACTGAGGCACAAATAAGTAGAATGGATGGCTTTGAGGTATGTAGAGAAGAGGTGTTGGAAATCCTGGAAAAGGTGAAAATAGATAAGTCCCCAGGGCCTGATGGCATTTATCCTAGGATTCTCTGGGAAGCAAGGGAGGAGATTGCAGAGCCATTGGCCTTGATTTTTATGTCCTCTTTGTCTACAGGAGTAGTCCCAGAAGACTGGAGGATAGCAAATGTGGTTCCCTTGTTCAAAAAGGGGAGTAGGGATAGCCCTAGTAACTATAGGCCGGTGAGTCTCACTTCTGTTGTGGGCAAAGTCTTAGAGAGAATTGTAAGGGATAGGATTTATGCACATCTAGATAGGAATAATGTGATCAAGGATAGTCAGCATGGTTTTGTGAAGGGCAAGTCGTGCCTCACAAACCTTATTGAATTCTTTGAAAAGGTGACGAAGGAGGTTGATGAGGGGAAAGCGGTAGATGTGGTATATATGGATTTTAGTAAGGCGTTTGATAAGGTTCCCCATGGTAGGCTACTGCAGAAAATACGGAGATATGGCATTGAGGGTGAGTTAGAGGTTTGGATTAGGAATTGGCTGGATGGAAGAAGACAGAGGGTAGTAGTTGATGGCAAAGTTTCTTCATGGAGTGCCGTCACTAGCGGTGTTCCGCAAGGATCTGTTTTGGGACCATTGCTGTTTGTCATTTTTATAAATGACCTGGAAGAGGGGTTAGAAGGTTGGGTGAGCAAGTTTGCGGATGATACGGAAGTCGGAGGAGTTGTTGACAGTGAGGAAGCATGTGGCAGGTTACAGCAGGATATAGAGAAGCTGCAGAGCTGGGCAGAAAGGTGGCAGATGGAATTCAATGTAGCTAAGTGCGAGGTGATTCACTTTGGGAAGAATAACAAAAAGATGGGGTACTGGGCTAATGGTCGGATACTTGGTAGTGTGGATGAGCAGAGGGATCTTGGTGTCCATGTACACAGATCTCTGAAAGTTGCCACCCAGGTAAATAGTGCGGTGAGGAAGGCATATGGCGTACTGGCTTTTATTGGTAGAGGAATTGAGTTCCGGAGTCCTGAGGTCATGATGCAGTTGTATAAGACTCTGGTACGGCCGCATCTGGAATATTGTGTGCAGTTTTGGTCGCCATACTATAGGAAGGATGTGGAGGCATTGGAACGGGTGCAGAGGAGGTTTACCAGGATGTTGCCTGGTATGGAAGGAAAATCGTATGAGGAAAGACTGAGGCACTTGGGGCTGTTTTCACTAGAGAAAAGAAGGTTTAGGGGTGACTTGATTGAGGTGTACAAGATGATTAGGGGGTTAGATAGGGTCGACAGTATGAACCTTTTCCCGCGTATTGAGTCGGGTATTACAAGGGGGCATAGCTTTAAATTAAGGGGGGGTAGATATAGGACTGATGTTAGGGGTAGGTTCTTCACTCAGCGAGTCGTTAGTTCATGGAATGCCCTGCCAGTAACAGTGGTGGACTCTCCCTCTTTATGGGCATTTAAGAGGGCATTGGATAGGTATATGGAGGATAGTGGGTTAGTGTAGTTTAGGTGGGCTTGGATCGGCGCAACATCGAGGGCCCAAGGGCCTGTACTGCGCTGTATTCTTCTATGTTCTACCCACTTCGGGCAGACGTCCGGTGGAGAGGTAACACCAATTCCGACAAGTCCTGACAAATCTATCCCAACAGTCACTGCAATAGAGGTCAGATCAGTTTTCTTTCATGTGAATTCAAGGAAAGAGATGGGACCAGACAGAGTATCAGGCCATGCACTCAGGGCATGTGCAGATCAATTGGCAGAGGTCTCCTTAGACATCTTCAATCTCTCTCTGCAGCAGGCCTCTGTCCCTGCCTGTTTGAAGAGGGCCAACATCATCCTGTGCCTAAGACGGCTTATGCAGCATGTCTCAATGACTAGCGCCCAATGGCCCTACCTTCGGTTGTCATGGAGTGCTTTGAAAAGCTGGTCATGGCATTAATCAACTCCAGCCTCCCCACTATTGACCCACTCCAATTTGCCTATCGGACCAACAGATCCACGCCAGATGCCATATCACTTGCCCCTCATTCCTCCCTAGAGCATCTTGACACCAAGAATAGCTATGTAAGAATCCTATTCAATGACTACAGTTCAGCCTTCAACACTATTATCCCCTTAAGACTAATTACTTAACTTAGTGATCTCAGACTAAGCCCCACTCTCTGCAACTGGATCCTCAGTTTCTTGAGCCACAGGCCACAATCAGTGAAGATTGGTGACAATATTTCATCCTCACTAACACTCAACATTGGAGCCCCCCAGGGGTGCGTACTCAGCCCCCTACTGTACTCACAATATACCCATGACTGCGTTGCCAAATACTAGACTAATGCCATTTACAAGTTCGCTGATGACACCACCATAGTCGGTCAAATCTCAGATGGCAACAAAGCAGACTACAGATGGGAGGTGGAAGACCTGGAAAAATGGTGCACTGAGAACAACCTAGCTCTAAATGGCAGCAAAACCAAGAACTCATTATTGACAATTGGTGGGAGTTACTCATGCCCCCTATACATTAAATGCACAGAGGTGGAACGAATGAAGAGTGTCAAGCTCCTGGGAGTGGTCATCCACAACAAGCTTTCTTGGACTTTTCATGTGGATGCACTGGTTACAAAGGCCCAACAACATCTCTTCCTCAGGCAGCTGAGGAAATTTGGCATGACGGCGAATACCTTGCCAACTTTTATAGGTGCGCCATCGAGAGCATTCTGCCTGGATGTATCACTACCTGGTATGGCAACTGTACCATTCAAGATCGGAGACGGTTACAGATAGTGATGAACTCTGCCTGGACAATCATAAAGGCCAACCTCCCATCTATAGAATCCAGCCGGTTTTGAAACAGTTTCTACCCTACTGTTGTTAGAATACTGAATGGACTCACAAACTCTTAACATTCACCTGTACCTGTGTTTTTGTTTTTGCTGCTGTTTACTTATTATTTACTTACCTGTGCTACTTAACTCTGTGATCTGCCTATATTGCTCGCAAGACAAAGCTTTTCAGTGGCCTCAGTACATGTGACAATAAATTCAGTTCAATTCACTAAGGAAAGAAGTCTTGCTTTGACAAAGAAGCCATCTTCATGGACGTTGAGGAGCTAAAGATTTCCCCAGATGATATTATGGGACAACCACATGAATCTTCAGGGAAGAGCTCCTATGCAAAATGAATTCAGGAAATCAAGTGTCCAGGTAAGATAATGGACCAACCACTGGGTTTAGGAGGAAGAACATTCTCTGTGAAGGACCTCAAAGAGATAAAAGAATCTCTACCAGAAGAATAATTCACAGAAAGTCAGAATTAATCACATTGTCCTCAAGACCTACCAATCTTCCAAGTATAAAGAGAAGCCATTCTGGAAGTGGGACCATCTGAATTTGTGAATATAGAGACTCTGGAAGATGGGGTAGTGATAAATGTAAAAATAGCTATGTACCTGAATGGATAGATGTTAACTATGTGGGGAAGCAAAGGTTAGGAGGTTACACAAGGTAACGATTCTGAAAGGGTTAATGTTGGAGACTGTATTCATCTCCACCCAATCTGATGATATTAATCTTGCCTGTGGGAAAGAGAAATCTTGCTTAAGATCCTAATGTGCCAGATGGCTTTTTATAGCTTTAGTAATTACGCTGAAAAGGCCAATGTAAGATGTAATTGTTGCCACAATGCATTGAACTGCACCATCTTGTGAAAACAAGGGACTCTTCCTGTTAAGACTCACTAGTGGTTCATTCTCCCCAACTGTTAGCCAAATGGATCTTAGACATAGTATAGAAAAGAGGATTGATGACAGCACTGACCCCAACTATTAGTTGCTAGTGGTTGGCTCCACAATCTACCCAACAAAGTAAATACCATTTTCAATATTTGTTCATAGATAAGTATTGCCTGGGCACTAAGGAGAATACCCAAGCTCTTCTAGTAAAATCTTGGGTGTAGAACTTGACTTTTGATTCCAGTAGAGAGATACATGTGTTACGACCCTATATCCTGCATTAGCACACTGTGCTGTATGGGTATAACTTCTCCTGGGCCATTGCAATCAGATTGTTTGTTTGTTTGTTTGTTTGTTTGTTAGTTTGTTTGTGTTTTTTTTACTTTTTCTTGAGAGTTTCCTTGCGAAACAATTTCTGACTTTCCTCTGCTGTTTGTTGCTCAATTTAGGATGTGACACTTCTGATTCCTGCGTCTCTGGATGGTGGTGCAGGAGAATGCTTTCCGAGCCTGGGAACAGTGGTACTTCTGGGCCCAAATACCAGACTCCAGGCCTGTAGAGGGCTCCACTGTCTTCAGTCAAGTGTAGGCCCTCCGTGGTCTGCTCTGGGGTCAGGCCCAAGGGCCCTATCAGGGCACCCTGCCTGTGCTTTCACCAAGTGGAGTCCATTTGCACGTTATATAAATGCCTTCGCAAGCAACATAAATGGTTGTTGATGAACGCATGATTAAAAAAAACTTTGACAGTATGCATCTTTTATCAGCAATAATTAGATGTAACTAACTTGACCTGCTCTGATCCATGTATTCACTTATAGTAAGCACATGAGTCATTAGGAGTCTTGTCTCTGTGCTCTACTGGAGCTTGTTGATTGCCTTCAGAAAATCAAACAACTTCCTTCAATGGGCCCCAAGATATTTATTCCCCTCTGGATTTTTGCTTCTTGTAGATGACTGTGTGGCTGTTGAACGGGAGTACAGAGGAGGAGCTCCATCGTTGCCATGATGCAACATAGCAGCTCAGTGGGCCAGGTGTTTTCTGCCTGAATTCCAAAACTCACGTCTTTAATTCTTAATGTTCGAAAGAAAATCAAGTATTGATCTTCAGAAGGTCACACATTTCCATAGCAGTTGGGGCTCTCATATGCCACCTCATCATAGACTAAAAATGAGCTGAGAAAAGTCAATAATGTCAGATTCATTTTGGTAGGATTAGAACCAAATTAATGGATGTGAAAAATCATTATTCCCCTACCATTCCTGGCTGTATTCTTCCAACACATCTAGGAATATTGGATGGTGTTAGTGAAAATGAGGAGTCTCTACCTACACAGGCAGCTGACAGTCAGCCACAGCTCAGTTCCTTGCATTCTCACCTGTCAAATTCAATCATCATGAGACCCAACTCAGAAACTTGAATACATAATCCAGGCTCGCACAGCCATGCAGTCCTGAAGGAGCTGGAACTCTTTTAGATGAGATGTTAACTGTGACCCCATGACACTACTTTGCAGGAGATCAGGGAAATATACACCAGTGTCTCGGCCAATACTTATCCTCAAACAACATTATAAGAACCATCTAATGGCTTAACCAGTTAGGACAATTTTTTCAACAACAATGACTATGTTTCAAAGGTAGTAATCAGTTGTATAACACTTTTAGATATTGTAAAAGGTAATTCTTTATTTCTTAAACTTTTGTTGTGATTGATCATTGCCATGTAGACTGAATCTCTTTTACAAGTTTCAGAATTAGTCAACACTATTTTTATTCGCTCATTCATGGGATGAGGACATCGCCGGCTGGCCAGCATATATTGTCCATCCCTAATTGCCCAGAGGGCAGTTAAGAGTCAAACACATTGCTGTGGGTCTGGAGTCAGATGTAGGCCAGACCAGGTAAGGATGACAGTTTCCTTCCCTGAAGGATATGAGTGAACCAGTTGGGTTTTTCCAACAATTGACAATGGATTCATGGCCATCATTGGACCCTTAATTCCAGATATTGTTGAATTCAAATTCCACCATCTGCCATGGCAGGATTCAAATCCAGGTCCCCAGGACATGACCTGGGTCTCTGGATTAACAGTCCAGCAATAATACCACTAGGCCATCATTTCCCCCTATCTTTAGTTGCTTCCTCGATGACTTGATGCATGCAGAATGGAAAATCTGACCTTTGATCTTCAAATTTGGTTAATCCCAGACTTGGTTAAATTGGATTGCTGCCTGGAGAAGGGCAGAACTCTTGATTTGCTAACTATCTGGAATCAGCTGGAGTGTACAGATTGGTGAATACTGGCTTGGAACACAATACAGTTCCCCTGAAAAGACTTCCAGATTTGCTGTGTAGGTTTAAATTAAAAGACTATTTGAGCACTGTATCCTAGGATCAAAGGATATTGATTGCAAAATGAAGGCAAGTAAATGGAGTTAAGGTACTGATCAGCTTTGAATTGAATGATGGTACAGGTTTCACTGTCTTTTTGATTATGTCATGGGATGTGGGCATCATTGGAAAGGTCTGCAAATGCTGCACGTCCCTAATTGCCCTTCAGGTGCTAATGGTGAGCTGCATCCCTGAACCGCTGCTAACCATGCGGTCTAATTAATGCTGTAAGGAAGGGAGTTCCAGGATTTTGACCCAGCAATATATTTTCAAGTCAGGATGGGGAGTGGCTTGGAGGGGAACTTGCAGGTGGTGGTCCCACATATCTGCTGCTCTGTGCTCGTGGGTGGTAGAAGTCACGGGTTTGGAAGGGACTGTTGAAGTAACCGTGGTGATAGACAGTCAAATCAAATCAGTCTTCCTACCTCATAGGAATTGCGGGTTCCTACCTGTATCTGCAATGCAGCAAATTTCAAACTTTCAAAGACCCTCAAAATTGACCCCAGTAGTTCTTAAGCAGACTTTTGAATTCCAATCCCAGACTCTGTGAATAATCAATTCTAGATACCAGCTTTGTAGCTTAAACAAAAGACTTAACCATTTATTGACAGTATGTTAACTTTAGAAGAGCTAAATTAACAACAATGTAATCTAATTGGTGTCTACGACTCATGCCCAATAATCTTTGTTTTTTGCCCCATTCAAAGAGAAGTTAAACCGACAAACAAATATAGTTAAGGGATAAATAAAAGCAAATAACAAATTTGGCTAGATTACCGGAGCAGTTGTTCCACAGGCCTATATAATTGTTTCTTGGTTGGTTTTCTGAATATGTCAAGGCTAGCTTTTCAGTTCACTCAGAGGAAGTCAGTGATACTTAAACTTAGTTTCTATTCTCTGAACTTCCAGTAGCTGATAATAGGAGGTTAGAAAGGGTGCTTTCAAGTCTTCATGCTGTAGCAACAACAGCCAAACTACCTTCTCCCAGAAATACAGTTAATAGACCAGTTCAAACCCTAGCCATCCCTTTGTTGAACCATCATCTTCCCTTCCATCTGCTCTCTGGTCAAACGTACTACTTTCCCCTGCTGTCAAAGAGTCTGTGGAATCATTTTGATGAAGAATCAATCTGCAATTAACTTTCAGGCCTGGCCTCACAAACAAACAACAGCCCATTTGTTTTTTTTTTATTATGTTTTTAACCCAAGGTGCTGTTCAAGGTCCATAGGCCATCTTCAGCTCACAGCTCTCAGTTCACAGCTCCAAACCAATATTGATAAATGAATGAAATAAAAATAATGAAAAATTGACAAGGGCTCAAATACCACTGAACTAGCTGAATAACTTATTTCTGTTCCTCTACTCCACAGTGTTCAAGAGAAAGGGAATAAAGTGGACAAAACCCACTCTCTGTTATCAGAAACTCACCATGTGGGGAAGCTGGGGCTCAGAACCCAAACTGTACCAACTTGTCAATTTCTAGGGGAGAGGCATTTTGGAGAGAATTATTTGACCATATATTTGCATATGGGTAATTCTGGTATGAATATCGCCAATATTTAGGTTAAAAAGCTTGAACGTATCCTTCTTGGAACCACAAAGCTCGTCTTATTCCATTTAATTCCATCAGATGTTTTAGAGTCATACAGCATTAGAAAAAGGCCCTTTGGCCCACCATGTCTATGCTAACCAACAAACACCAAACTGCACTAATCCCATTTACCTGCAATTGGTCAATGACCATTTTAAGTGCTCATCCAGATACTTAAGTGTTGAGGGAGTACCTGCCTCTATCACCCTCTCAGGTAGCATGTTCCATATTGCTACCACCCTGTGGGTGAAAAAAACATTTTGGATCCCCTCCCAACTATAGAGGAACCTCAATTATCCGAATGAAATGGGCAGGCACTATTTCGTTCGGATAATTGATTATTCGGATAATTGATTTTACCTTCAACAAGGGAAGCCATTTGATCTAACGCTGTGCTCTACTGAAGAATTTATTTAAATATATAATTGTTATGTATTGAGAGCAGGAGGACACAGATTTCACATGATGAACAAAATAAAGAATAAGAACAAAAAACAAAGAACATTCCAGCACAGGAGCAGGCCCTTCGGCCCTCCAAGCCTGCACTGATCCAGATTGTCTATCTAAACCTGCTGCCTATTTTCTAAGGATTTGTATCCCTTTGCTCCCTGCCCATTCATGTATCTGTCTAGATACATTTTAAATGACACTATCATTCCCGCCCTTACTAGCTCCGCTAGCAACACGTTCCAGGCACCTACCACCCTCTGCATGAAGAACTTTCCACGTATATCTCCCCTAAATTTTTCCCTCCTCACTTTGAACTCGTGACTCCTAGTAATTGAGTCCTTCATTCTGGGAAAAAGTTTCTTGCTATCTACCCTGTCTTACACCTCTCATGATTTTGTAGGCCTCAATCATGTCCCCCTCAACCTCCTTTTTTCCAATAAAAAAAATCCTAATCTACTCAACCTCTCCTCATAACCAGCACCCTCCATATCAGGCAACATCTTGGTGAACCTCCTCTGCACCCTCTCCAGAGCATCCACATCCTTTTGGTAATATGGCGACCAGAACTGTACGCAATATTACAGATGTGGCCGAACCAAAATCTTATACAACTGTAACGTGACCTGCAACAGCTTCTATGTTCGCAACAGGAACGCGGTCTCATGATAGAAAGACAGAAGCACTGCCTCACGCATATGTTTATGTTCTCAGCCTTTTTTTTTAAACAAATGGCCTGGTAAAGTGATGGGAATACCTGTACAGTAACATAAACCACTTAACTTTTGCAAAGGGCTGTGGAACAATCCTTACCTAAAAAAGTATCCAGTCGCTGATGCTTGAGCTGCTTGTGTTTCTTTGTTTTTGGCAGCATTTTCATATCTTCTTCAGTGAAGGTAATCCAAGTACACTTACCTCTTTGATGTAATGTTTTTGAGTGACCTTGAAATCATCTTCAGATACTGCAAAATTTGGTTAATCGATATTCGGATAATCAAGGTTCCTCTGTACCCTCTCCTCACCTTCAACGTATGTGATCTGGTCTTAGATGTGTACCATGGGGAAAAGGCTCTCAACGTCTACTTTTTCTACGCCTCACATAATTTCGTGTACCTCCGTCTGATTCCCCTCTCAGCCTCCCTGCTCCAAGGAAAACAAACCCAGCCTATCCAGTCTCTCCTCATAACTGAAACTTTTTCCATCCCAGGCAACATCCTGATGAATCTCCTCAGCATCATCTCCAGTGCATTCATGACCTTCCAATAGTGTGGCAATCAGAATTGCATACCAGGATTTCATCTGTAGCCCAACCAATGTTTTATAGAGTTGTAACAAGACTTTCCTGTTCCCATATTCTACACCCCAACTAATGAGGCAAGCATCCCTTTTGCCGCCTTCACCACCCTGTCTACCTGTGCTAACACCTTCAGAGATTTGTGGATTTGTACACCTTTTGTTCCTCAGTACTCCCAATAGGTGTACCATTATTGCATCACCTCATATTTACCAGGATTAAATTCTATCTGCCATTTGTCTTCCCAATTTACCAGCTGATCAATAAAAGACTGTATCCTCCCCAGCATCAACAACACCCCCAATTTTCATGTCATCTACTAACTTTCTAATTATACCTTCTACATTCTCATTCAAATTGGTAATGTCCATAACAAACAACAAGGGGCCCAGCGCCAATCCCACGGTTATGCCTCTGGTCACTGACTTCCAATCACAAAAACAGTGCTCCACCTTCACCGTTTGCCTCCCATTTGTAAGCCAAGTAGCTAATTTTCGAGAGAGTTTGCGATCAAGACTCATTTATAACATCAGGTACTTATGCTGACTCCATATGGAAACATAGGAGGCCTCCTGCTCTGCTAAGCCATTTCAATTGGAGAATATTGATAATCGACCTCATGGTACATATGGATGATGCCTCTGTTGGAGTGTGCAGAGTCGCTGCTGTGCTCTATGGCTTTTTATTCCTATGTGATAGTATCTTCGTCTCACGTAGGGGTGAAAGCCATGGGATACACAGTGACAAATACATCTGCAGTTTCTGATTCCTATCATTACCAACTTTGTATTGCAGTATAACCTCAGGAGGGGCTTTGTGTGTTTTATGGGCTTTTTTTCTGGTAGTAAGTGTACTCATAGCATCTCTGTATAAAAGGTTTCTGTGTGAATTAAGCAGGGATGAAGATTTTATTTCTTTAATTCATTCACAATTTGAAGGTGTTGCTGGCTAGGGCAGCACTTTGTGTCCATCTCTAATTGCCCAAAGGGCAGTTAAGAGTCACTGACATTGCTGTGGGTCTGGAGTCACATGTAGACCAGACCAGGTAAGGATGACAAACAGGAGTCTGGAAGAACACTGCAAGCCAGGCAGCATCAGGAGGTGGAGAAGTCAACATTTCTGGCCCTGAAGAGGGGTAACACCCGAAACGTTGACTTCTCCACCTCCTGATGCTGGCTGGCTTGCTGTGTTCTTCCAGCCTTCTCCTGCTTGTTTACCTTGAAATGCAACATCTGTAGTCTTTTTTTTGTCTCTGACCAGGTAAGGATGGCAGTTTCCTTCCCTAAAGGACATTAGTGAACCAGATGGGTTTTTCCTGATAATTGGCAATGGGTTCATAGTCATCATTAGACACTTAATTCCAGATTGTTTTTATTGAATTCAAATTGCACGAACTGCTGTGGCAAATTTCGAACAGGGGGTCTTGATCTCGATTAATAGATCACTGATAATACCATTAGGCCATCACCTCCCCTTAGTGTTTGTTACTGTTTACCAGAAGTATGTGATACAGTAGCAAATTGTGTCATGCAGCGCATGTTTTAAGTTTGCTAAATGCTTGATTAACAAAGGAACCCCTTGTTAACCTCATAGCAGCAATGAGGAGTTATCAAATCATATAATGAGAGGTGTGGTGTATCGTAAAATGTATAAGTGCAAAATATATTTTTTTATCTGCATTTATATTTGAGGGGAGTGTTGATGCAGATTGCTATGTGGAGGGAAGTAACGTGTATCCTGAAAGATTGCAAAGGGCAGTGCTTAGGAGGGGTGGATTGTTGGTAAAGTCTGTGTAATGCAGTTAATTACTGTGAAGTAGGAAAGACAAATAGATTGAATTTTGCCTCCAGGGATCGGAGGCTGTTTTCAAACCAAATCTCATGGTGTTGTATGTAAGGGGCAAACACAATGAGTTTTTCTGGCCTTTTTGCATTCTCGTTGTGACATTTTCTGTTTTAGAATTTACTCTCGGGGATGTGGGCATCATCAGCAAAATTAGCATTTATTGGCTTTGAGAATATGATGGCTTGATTGATCAAAACTGAATGACTGGCTCGACGGTTTCAGAGACAACCACGTTGTTGTGGGTCTGAAGCCAGGCCCAGTAAGGATTTCTGAATCAAAAGAGCAAATTGGGGAAGGTAATGGTCTACTGGTATTAATACTGGACTGTTAATCCAGAGACCATGATAATGTCCTGGGGACCTGCGTTTGAATCCCGCCATAGCGGATGGTGGAATTTGAATTCAAATTTCATAAAAATCTGGAATTAAGAGGCTAATGATGGATATCAATTGTCAGGAAAACCCCAAGCTGCCAGAGGAAGTGGTGGAGCCTGGTCACATGTAGGCCAGACCAACTAAGGATGGCAGTTTCCTCCTCTGAAGGACATCATAGAGTCATAGAGATGTACAGCATGGAAACAGACCCTTCAGTCCAACCCGTCCATGCCAACCAGATATCCCAACCCAATCTAGTCCCACCTGCCAGCACCCGGCCCATATCCCTCCAAACCTCTTCCACTCATATACCCATCCAAATGCCTCTTAAATGTTACAAGTGTACCAGCCTCCACCACTTCCTTTGGCAGTTCATTCCATACATGTATCACCCTCTGTGTGAAAAGTTGCCCAGTAGGTCTCTTTTATATCTTTCCCCTCTCACCCTAAACCTATGCCCTCTACTTCTGGACTCCCCTATCCCAGGGAAAAGACCTATTTACCCTATCCATGCCCCACATAACATTGTAAACCTCTATAAGGTCAACCCTCAGCCTCCAAAGCTCCAGGGAAAACAGCCCCAGCCTGTTCAGCCTCTCCCTGTAGCTCAAATCCTCCAACCCTGGCAACAACCTTGTAAATCTTTTCTGAACCCTTTCAAGTTTCACAACATCTTTCCGATAGGAAGGAGACCAGAATTGCACGCAATATTCCAAAAGTGGCCTAACCAATGTCCTGTATAGCTGCAACATGAACTCCCAACTCCTGTACTCAATACTCTGACCAATAAAGGAAAGCATACCAAATGCCTTCTTCACTACCCTATCTACCTGTGACTCCACTTTCAAGGAGCTATGAATCTGCACTCCAAGGTCTCTTTGTTCAGCAACACTCCCTAGGACCTTACTATTGTGTATAAGTCCTAGGAGAAAGTGAGGACTGCAGATGCTGGAGATCAGAGCTGAAGAATGTGTTGCTGGAAAAGCGCAGCAGGTCAGGCAGCATCCAAGGAGCAGGAGAATCGAAGTTTAGGGTTTGCTTTCCCAAAATGCAGCACCTCGCATTTATATGAATTAATCTCCATCTGCCACTTCTCAGCCCACAGGCCCATCTGGTCAAGATCCTGTTGTAATCTGAGGTAACCCTCTTTGCTGTCCATTACGCCTCCAATTTTGGTGTCATCTGCAAATTTACTAACTGTACCTCTTACGCTTGCATCCAAATCATTTATGTAAATGACAAAAAGTAGATGACCCAGCACCGATCCTTGTGGCACTCCACTGGTCACTCCACTTCCAGTCTGAAAAACAACCCTCCACCACAACCCTCTGTCTTCTACCTTTGAGTCAGTTCTGTATCCAAATGGCTAGTTCTCCCTGTATTCCATGAGACCTAACCTTGCCAAATAGTTTCCCACACACAAAGCCATGTTGACTATCCCTAATCAGTCCTTGCCTTTCCAAATACATATACATCCTGTCCCTCAGGATTCCATCTAACAACTTGTCCACCACCGACGTCAGGCTCACTGGTCTATAGTTCCCTGGCTTGTCCTTACCACCCTTCTTAAACAGTGGCACCACATTAGCCAACCTCCAGTCTTCCAGCACCTCACCTGTGACTATCGATGATACAAATATCTCAGCAAGAGACCCAGCAGTCACTCCTCTAGCTTCCCACAGAGTTCTAGGGTACACCTGATCAGGTCCTGGGGATTTATCCATCTTTACCCATTTCAAGACATCCAGCACTTCCTCCTCTGTAATATAGACATTTTGCAAGATGTCACCATCTATTTCCCTACAGTCTATATCTTCAATATCCTTTTCCACAGTAAATACAGATGCAAAATACTCATTTAGTATCTCCCCCATTTTCTGTGGCTCCACACAAAGGCCGCCTTGCTGGTCTTTGAGGGGCCCTATTCTCTCCCTAGTTACCCTTTTGTCCTTAATATATTTGTAAAAACCCTTTGGATTCTCCTTAATTCTATTTCCCAAAGCTATCTCATGTCCCCTTTTTGCCCTCCTGATTTCCCTCTTAAGTATACTCCTACTGCCTTTATACTCTTCTAAGGATTCACTCGATCTATCCTGTCTATACCTTACATATCCTTCCTTCTTTTTCTTAACCAAACCCTCAATTTCTTTAGTCATCCAGCATTCCCTATACCTACCAACCTTTCCTTTCACCTCAGCAGGAATATACTTTCTCTGGATTCTTGTTATCTCATTTCTGAAGGCTTCCCATTTTCTAGCCGTCCCTTTACCTGCGAACATCTGCCCCCAATCAACTTTTGAAGTTCTTTCCTAATGCCGTCAAAATTGGCTTTTCTCCAATTTAGAACTTCAACTTTTAGATCTGGTCTATCCTTTTCCATCACTATTTTAAAACAAATAGAATTATGGTCGCTGGCCCCAAATTGCTCCCCCACTGACACCTCAGTCACCTGCCCTGCCTTATTTCCCAAGAGTAGGTCAAGTTTTGCACCTTCTCTAGTAGGTACATCCACATATTGAATCAGAAAATTGTCTAGTACACACTTAAGAAATTATTCTCCATCTAAACCCTTAACACTATGACAATCCCAGTCGATGTTTGGAAAGTTAACATCCCCCACCATAACTACCCTATTATTCTTACAGATAGCTGAGATTTCCTTACAAGTTTGTTTCTCAATTTCCCTCTGACTATTGGGGGGGTCTATAATACAATCCCAATAAAGTGATCATCCCTTTCTTATTTCTCAGTTCTACCCAAATAACTTCCCTGGATGTATTTCCAGGAATATCCTCCCTCAGCACAGCTGTAATGCTATCCCTTATCAAAAATGCCACTCTCCCTCCTTTCTTGCCTCCCTTTCTATCCTTCCTGTATCCTGGAACACTTGCACGAGAGAATATTCTGGTTATTTGAAAGAGTTATGGAAAAAATTTATTTGAGTTGACATCAGAAGACAGTTTCTTCAGAGGCTGACAGTCTCGAAGCCTGCTACCAAGAGAATGCAGCTTAAATGACCATTGGTAGATGTTGCTTAATGTGGTTTGCACCTGTCCAGAGGGGAGACGGAGCTAGAATATCTTACAGAAACTATGAGCTCCATTTAAAGACGCAGCAAAGGACACACACATGAATGTAGAAAATAAAAACAAAACATGCTGGGAATACTTTGCAGGTCAGCAGCACCTATGGAGAGAAAAACCCAGTTTGTGTTTCAGATCAATGACCATCCATCAGAATTGGGAAAGGAAGTGATGCAATAGGCTTTGAGCAACAGCTGGATTGGACAGGAACAAATCAAAGGACTGGAATAGAGTAGACGACTGGAGACATTGAATGACAAAAGTGAAATTCAGAGACAAACTGCAACATGCAAAGAGAGGAGTCAAAATAGGGAGACTGAGTTTGACAAGTTCAGGTCATAAACCCAGTGTTGAGTCTGGAAAATGCCTAGTTGACAGACAACATGCTGTTCCTTCAGTTTATGTTGAGTTACTACTGGAACAATGCAACAGGCCAAGGACAAAGATGTCAAGAGTGAGAGAAAGGTTGGGGATTAAAATGACAGACTGTTGGAAGCTCAGGGTCATACTTAACAATCTGGTTAGAGATGTTCCACAGAATGGTCACCTATCTACATTCGGTCTGCCCAACAGATCCCATTTTGAACAAAGAATAGAGAAGGCTAAATAACAAGAAGTGCACAAAAGTTGATGCTTGACTTAAAAGGTGTGCTCATGCTTGGAAGCTAAAGAGAAAGGAGGCAAAAGGGAAGCTGTCACAGCTCCTATATTTAAGTGAAAAGGTGAGGGGGAGGTGGTGATGATCGAGGAATGGACCAAGGTATCAGAATGTTCTGAGGAAGCGTTACCGGATCTGAAACATTAATTCTGATTTCTCTTCACAGATGCTGCTAGACCTGCTGAGTTTTTCCAGCAATTTCTGTTTTCATTTGTGAAAACTAGATTAAAACGAGATTTGTATTTAAGAATCGGTACCTTGGTACCTAACATAGCGCTGACTTGTAACTTTTCACTGCACTGATGTGAGTACATGTGACAATAATGCTAATTCTAATTCTAATTCTATTCTAAAGGTACAGGTCTTAGATTTATGCCAAATTTCTATTGCAGCAACCTCCATTTTTTCCCCCAGACACAGATATCTAAGAACTTTGAGTTATAAAGAAAGGCTGGGACATTTTTCCCTCCATTGTAGGAAGCTACAAGGTGCCCTTATAGAAGCTTATAAAATAATGAAGAGTATAGATAGAGTTAATGATAGTTGTCTTTTCTCTAGGACAGGGGATTTCAAGACTGGGGCATATTATAAAGATAAGAGGGAACGACATGAGAGACAATTTTGTTTTACACAGAGGGTAGTTCATTCTGGGATGAACTTCCTGAGGAAATGGTAGATGTGGGTACAATTAAATGACATTTGGATGAGTGCAGAATAGAAACTGTTTGGAAGGATATGGGCCGGGAGCAGACAGGTGGGACTAGTTTAGTTTGGGATTATGTTTGGCATGGACTGGTTGGACCAAAGGGCCTGTGTCCATGCTGTATGACTCTATGACACTATATCTGAAGAAATAGGAACAGGAGAGGACCATCTGGCCTCCATATCCTGCTTTGTTCTTCAGTGTGACCATGACTAATCTTCTGGCTCAGTGTCATTTCCCTCCTGTTCCCTCATATTCCTTGATTCCCTGAGAAATAAAGACCTATCGACCTTGGCTGTTATACCTCACTGGCGCAGTGCACTGTGCTATTCCTGGAGTCATTATAAAAGTTAAAAATGTTTTCAAAGTACACAAAGTCTCTAATTTACCTGTCTGATGGACTCTGGTTAATAGAAAACACAGATCAGGTCTCTGTACTTATTGAGAATTTCTATTTGTTGCAAATACATAGATTGTAACCCCAAGTAAACAACAATGAACAGTTGACATTTTGCTTTCTAAAACTTTAACCCCCTTCTAAAATCCCTCTACACATATAGACAAAAACAAATGGTGTTATAAATGGAGGGAAAATGTATTGGGAAAGCAGCCCAGTAGCACCAGTCCTCAGGATTCGATAGTGTGTTCTTTTTCTTTCCTAAGCCTTTCAGTTCTCTGGTCTTTTCCTTCAGGTCCTGTCACTTCTTCCCAGGAGGCACAGAGTGACTCGTTCACAAAGTATGAAGTCTTTAACTAATTGGTTAAAAACACCCAACTTCCAGTAGCTAGTGGGAGAAAATGACTATTTTTCTTTAGGTTCTGGTATTTCACTGGAGAGAGTGAGAGACTCTATGTCCCCTTCTAGAGGTCTGGAGCCTTCCCACTATATTATTCACACTCACACATTGTTCAGCGGCCCAGGAACTAGTCAAAGAGTTGTTATCTGTCTGATTGATGACCTTTGGCTGGAAGAACACAGCAAGCCAGGCAGCATTTCCAGCCTCTGGCTTGTCTACCTTGGATTCCAGCATCTGCAGGGGTTTTTTTTGTCTCCAACCATGATTGATGACCTTTGGTATCCATGACTGGTTGAAATTGCACAAACCATTCAACCACTTGTTGCTGACCAAATCTCAATTTGTACACACACCCTGGTGCCATGCTGTCTATTTACATTTGCCCCACTATTTGCAAAGCAACAGTGTAAGCATGACTTGCTATGAGTTTCAATGCCTTGCCTTTTTTTAAAAGTACAGTAATTCTTTCTTCAAGCCTTTGCTGTAAAACAGAGATTTTCCCAATTCAGTCAGTCCACAACCAAAAATACATTTATAAATAAATAACTGAACATCCACACCCCTTTGGAACAGAGAGTTAAAATGATTCACAATTCTCTGAGTGAACAAATATCTCCTCATCGCAGTTTGAAATAATCAACCCCTTGCCCTGAAATTCTGGATGTCTCAGTTAGAAGGAACAATTCCTCAGTTTTGATCCTGTCAAGCACTTTCAGGGTTTTGTAGGTTTTAATAAGAATCACCTCTCAATCTACTTTTGCATTTCCAGATACGGGTTCAAGTTTCTAGAATGAATTATTTTCCATTCATTAATGTAACATATCTGGATTACTCAACCAGTGCTGTGCAGATAAGCTGCCAGTAATTTAATTGCCGTCAGTAGAAGGGAACAGTGAAAAAGCTGC
The DNA here is from genome assembly GCF_037043375.1 of Chiloscyllium plagiosum. NCBI lineage: Eukaryota > Metazoa > Chordata > Chondrichthyes > Orectolobiformes > Hemiscylliidae > Chiloscyllium > Chiloscyllium plagiosum. Next base: position 8,451,529 of record NW_028270164.1, read on the forward strand.
CTATCCAGCAAACAACACAATACATAATCACGAAAGTTGTCGTATCTCTGGGCTGGTGATCCAGACGAGCCTGTGTAGCCTCCTCAAGTCCAAAGTAATCTTTGTCTGCTGTCTAATTTAGAACCACTTGTTGCATGGATAAATTAATCCTCAGGCTGACTCTTCTCTCCTTCACAGTACACCTATCAGGTGATGGTCTGCGTTTGCAGAGGTTATAAACTAAAGTTAGTAAAAGAGGGAAAAACAATTCATGCATTTAATCATGTTGAAATCTGATGACTTTGGTCTTTAATAAAATGAAGTGGTCCTGCCAGAACCATATTCTTCACATATTGACTTGTTCCAAAGCATCTAGTTCCCGACAGCAAAGTAAAGGGCATTAATTGTGTCTAATACCAGTCACAGAATCATATTGTACAGAAGACGTTGTTTGGCCCATTAAGTTTGTGCTACATAAGAGATTCTGAACACTAGTCCCACTTTCCAATGCTTGATCCTTGAATTGTTAATCTTGACCTTTGGCCATGCTACAGATTGTGTGGCCTGACCAGACCCCAGGTTGTCAGACTTAAATTACATTCCCTACTGTGTGGAAACAGGCCCTTTGGCCCAACAAGTCCACACCAACCCTCCGAAGAGTAACCCACCCAGATCCATTTCCCTCTGACTAATGCTCCTAACCCTATGGGCAATTTAGCATGGCCAATTCACCTGACCTGCACATCTTCGGACTGTGGGAGGAAACTGGAGCACCCGGAGGAAACCCACAAAGATACTGGGAGAATGTGCAAACTCCACACAGACAGTCACCCAAGGCTAGAATCAAACCCAGGACCCTGGTGCTGTGAGGCAGCAGTGCTAACCACTGAGCCATTGTGCCGCCCATAACTGTTGTAACTGTTTTCAGCCCATCTCTTCACATGAACTCAGACATCAGGTGCCAATGGGCTATTTAACTATGGGTAGCATCACAACCAAGCTTGCTCCTATTCTTTTTCTTCATGAGACCTTGGCCACATATTCCTCTTCCAAGCGTAGGGCAATTTGACGAACTGCCTTTGTGCTCGCTGTCAGATGCTCAAAAAACAAGTGTCTGAATATTTACACATTTACATTCTGACCACTGGTGCATTTTATGTAAGTACATCATGAACCAAACAGTTTGTGAACACAATGTCATTTGACGCTGATCTGTGCTTCTGAGCCCATACCTTCTCCATCAACAGAACATGGGGTAGATTGTGGTGTTACTGTAATGTCTTGGATTACTAATCCAGAGGCACAGGCTACTGTTCTGGGGTAGCTAGTAGAATCTAAATTAAATTAATTACCAAATCTGGAATTGAAAGCTAGTGTCAGTAATGATGCCATGAGATTATTCATTTTTCTAAAGAAAAATGGCTCATTAATATCCTTTCGGGATTGAAATCTACCCACCTTTATCTATTGATGGTTAACTGCCCAGGTGAAATAGCCTAGCTGGCCTTACTAACAATATCCACATTTCATAAAAGAAAAAAAATCTGCTTTTACAACAAATTGCATTTATGTAACATCTTTAGATCATAAAACATCCCACCTCTGTGATGCTATTTCTAACTGCCTTTGTACACCTGCTTCTAAAACCTTCACTTGCGCCTTTGTTTTCATTCGACTTAACTATTTCAGCATGCTCTTACCCAGACTCCCATCTAATCCCTCTATAAACATGAGCTGGAGTTTTGCTGTGCATATTCTAATACACACCTGATTCAATGTTCACCCCTCTCAGTTCTGTGCTTGCTGACTAACATTGGTTCCCAGTTAACCAACATGTTGATTTTCAAATTCTTAAGTTCAAATATCTCAACGGCCTTCCCCTCTCCTTAATCTCCCAAGCCTCCTCAAACCAACAACCCTCCATGATCTCAGCTCTGACACCCTGGAGGCAACATACCATCCTGGAGCTAAATCCTTGGGTGTCAAAAGTTACCAACTCCATGTCTACACTAATGACTCTCCTATAACCATTGCCCTTCCACATTTCATCCTCTGTCTCTGAACAGCTGGTCCACCCAGAGCGTATTGGCCTTGGTTCTGGCTGGCTTCCACAGAGGATCAGTCATTCTCGCTGTTTTCCACAGCCAATAACTGCTTTGCAACCTCAGAGATGTGACAGTGAGCATGTTTAAAACAGAAAGCGCGAGGTTTCTGGAGACTAATAACATAAAGTGGCATTGTGAAAATAATCAATCATGATCTAGAATGGTGAGGCAAGCTCAACGGGCTGAATGGCCTATTCTTCCTGTGTTCTGATGTACATTTCTACCACACTGCCTCTGTCTCATTCTCTAAGGCATCCAATGAAACTTATTTCTTTGACCAAGCTATAGCCACCTTCTTAATGTCTCCTGCTTTGGCTCAATGTGTTTTCTTGCTCGATTACACCCCAGTGAAGTACTTTGAGTCTGTATCAACACTCAAGAAATGTTTACAGTGGTCTGTGATCTGTTTGGTTGCCACACGCATCATTAGACCCAATATCACTTCCAGTGCACTGTGCCTATAGGCTGCACTATTCATGATGTTAACAAACAGCCAACCAAATCAGCCTCACGAAAACTGTACTCACAACACAGTAAAGTTAAAACCATCAAAGACTGTAAAAACTGACTTCAGTGCTTCCTAGCTGAACTTTTTGGTGAACTAGCATCAGATTTTGTGAATAACCAACACACCAGGTTTCTTGGATAAACAAAATATTTAGCAATTTATTAATAATAAATTTAGCAGAATAAGTTTAGCTTTAGCAGAACATAGTTAAGCAACACGCTAATCTATTTAATGTATACAATTTAAATTCAAACTCCTTTAATTCTAGCCCCCACTCCCACACAAAGACAAACAGATGCAGTTAAGGAATAAATCAAAACGGAAGAAATAAACGAGATGTAATTAGCCAGTTCACTTAATCAGACTCCACGATCCGTAACATCACCAGAATATATGACAAGATCTTACTTGCTTTATGACAACACTTCTGCATGCTGATAGCTTCCAGTAGGCTCCAAAGAATATTCATTTAATTCCTATAACAGAGATTCTATTCTCTGAACTTCCACCAAGTTGATGGTGGGAAGACAACCAGGGAGTAGTCAAGCCTTTGTCCTGTGGCTTTCACAGGCACAATCCCTCTGCCTCAAACACATTCCGGAAAGCAGTTCAAACGCTGGCCTCGCGTTGTTGGGTTGGCTTTCTCTCAATGGGCCCGTTACCATTCGAACATCTGCCATGTATACTTCCTGTCCAGCGTTAAAGCATCTATGGACCTCTGATCAAGAACCAGTCTGCAATTAACTATCAGATGTGGCCTCACAAACTACCAACAGCTTATTTGTTCATTTTTTATAGCACAAACTGGTGTTCACTGCTCAAAGGTCATCTTCAGCTCTTAGCTCACAGCACACAGCTCCAAACTAAAAAAATAAAATAATGAAAAGCCAGGAAGGGTTCTAACAACAGAAGTACTCACCAAGAAAAACTTTACTCATCTTTTTTACCACCAAAAGGGGAAGGAGCAGTAATATCATGGGAGCCCCATGTTATTTTTATTCAGTGATGGGATGTGGGTATTACTGACTAGGCCAATATTTATTGCTCATCCCTAATTGTCCTGTAGGAGGCACTGCTAAGCTACTTCCTTAACTGCTGTAGTATGAGGTGTGGGGACACCAACATGCTGTTAGAGAGGAAATTCCAGGATGTTGACTAGTGACAATGAAGGAACGGTGATCAAGTTTCAAGTCAAGATGGTCTATTCCTCCATTTTCCCTGCCAAGATATGCACCATCTTGCCTTGAATGTAGACCTCCATACTTTTTATCATCATAGTTAACATTCTGGAATTTCCTACATTTGAAGAGCATCACAAGATTGAAGATTGCAACAGTTGAAAAGGAATTACCCTCTGCCACTCTTCAAAGAAATCGGAGATCAGCAATGACTGCCCATTCTGCCTTTACCACCTACATCCTGTAAACCACTTCGTTTTTAAACAGGTGAGGATATTTTCACAGATTAAAACTGGGTTAGTTCACTGAAGCAGACTATACAATCTGTAACATCACTGGCATTTGTGCTTGCAGCTTGCTTGGTTTCTGATGACTGTAATGCATGCAGATAGCTCCCAGTCAGCTCCGAGAAATATTCATTTAATTCTTATAACTGAAATGAAAAGTGCAAAAATATTCTTACAGTGAATATAAACAGTTCTATAATTAATACGGCTCTGGGAATAGGTGCAAAGCCCTGAAAGAGCATTGGCAGTTGGTCGACTTGCTCAGCAAGCTACTGTGGTGGTTTGCCGTTGCCTTCTGCAGGTAGCTGGCCAGCAGTCTCTCCTCTCTTACCACCTGCCAGTGGCATCAGTTGGCAAGATTTACAGGTTAATATTCAACCAGATTGCCAACCTTCTTTAGCCATCAGGTCCTGGAGTGAGACTTGAACTCTGGAATTTTGGCTCAGAGGTAGGGACACCACTCACTGTTGTACTCAGGGAATATAAATAATGAAACAGACATAAATCAGGGAGCTGTTCTGCAGTGAACCATCATAGAGTCATAGTCATAGAGATGTACAACATGGAAACAGACCCTTCGGTCCAACCTGTCCATGCCGACCAGATATCCCAACCCAATCTAGTCCCACCTGCCAGCACCCGGCCCATATCCCTCCTCACTGTGGATCATTTTCTGTAAATTCTATGTATGTTGACCAATGCGCTCCAAAAGCTAGTGCTTCCAAATAAACCTGTGGTGTTTAACTTTGTACACCCCAGTCCAACACCAGCATCTCCAAGTCATGGCCCAGTGTAGTGTCAGCCTTACCTCAGTTAGAAACTTCTAAGTTGGAAAGTCCTGAGCTCAAGCCATAACCTATGCAGCCACTCACAGTTCAGTACTGAATGAGTGCTGCACCATCAGAGATACTGTGCTTTGGATAAGACAATAAAGTTCAATTGAGCTCCTTAGATGGACGTAAAAGATCCCACGACACTATCATGTTAGGAATCACAGAAGTTCTCCCACATTTATCTCTCAACCCACATTACTGAGGCATATCATTATTTCATTGCTGTTTCTGGAAGCTTGCTGTGTACAGACTGGGCCTGTGCACAGATCTACAACAGTGATTACACTTCAAAAGTACTTCATCGATTGTAGAAGGCTTTGGGACATTCTGAGATTGTGAAAATCTTCACACACAAAAAAAATGGATTTATTACAAGTTACAGGTCTGCCAACGGAGAGATTGGAGGTGTTAACAGCATGAATTTTCTTCGAATGTGTCTTATCTGTGATTCACATGCAGTGTGGATCCTCCATGTATCACTCGTTATTGTAACAAAATAAGCTGACAGTTTCTATCAGAAATGCAAGCCTCCTCTGACAAATTGTTGTCTGTCTCCCAAGCTAATTCCTCATAGCTGTAAAGATTTCAATTTACTGGGGCACCATTGAAATGGTTGATGGAGCGTTAAATTGTAACTGGTTTCTATGTAACATATTGTTTTGTGTGCATTTACTGAACAGCCTGAGTTCAATGATGTTTATTATTGCAGACATATATATCCCTGTGAAAGAGATTATACTAGGACAGATTCTGCTGTTCTACTGAGTCATTTGATGAGGTAAGTAATGGAAAATCAGAGAAGCAGAGTCCTTTTCAACTTAGTTAAGTCAATGGACGAGAATGCAAATAGGTTTTATTTGATGGTGCTTTTCATTCGACATGATTTTCCTGCACCTGGACAATGATTTGTGCACAAAATCTTGACTCCCAATTCCATGTAGGACTAAGGAAGTGCTGCACAGTTGGGAGTGGCTGTCTTTTATGAAAACATGAAACGGAGACCCCATTTTCTGTCTAAGTGGATGTAAAAGAGCCCTGGACACAATTTCAAAGAAAAGAAGGGGAATTATCCTTGGTTAACATTTATCAACAACCAAGATCATTAAAATAGATGCACTGGTCATTGTCACATTGCTTACTGTGGCACTGCAAGCTTGTTTTCTTCTATGACTACACAATTCATTGATTATCAAGTGTGTCACACACACACAAACACATGTACACAGATATAGGTGTTCGCACGTACACAAACGCACGCGCGCACACTCACACACACACACACCCTCGCACAGGAATTGTTCCGCGAAGCTGTTGCATTTGCTTTTACTGTTTTACAGTACAGATTGAGCAATGTTCCTGTAGTATGTGATTTAGTTGCACATCATGCAATAGTATATTTACTCTGTTGACCACAGTCAGTTTACAGGTGGAACTGTGAGATACAAACACCAAATATATTAAATTTTTCTAGCCATCTCTGGGTGGCTATTTACAAGAAATGGTCATTTACAAGAAAATCAGTTGCAGTATCAAATCCACTGGATTTTTGTCATGTAGCTATAATCTCTCTTTCCATTTCCATTATCTGCATTTCTTGAAGCTTGGCCTCTTACGTTTTCAATTTCCTTCACGCTGGCAGCGATGCCTTCAATTAACCAGTTAAACTCTGAAATTCTCTCTCCTCCTTCAAAATATTCCTGAAAGGAGAGACTAAAGGCTTTTGGTCACTTATTCTCGTTGTATAAACCTAAGATTTACATATAAGTGTTATAGTTCCAGGGAACTGCATCAGAGAGATAGAGATGACTCATGGTGAATTTAATTTAAGGGTCACCACAGTTCAGGTGAGGGTAAAGGTTAAGAAGGCAAGACCTTCAGCGATTGTGGGATTTGACTGTTGGTGTTACTAACCAGCTGTCCAGCGAAAAGAGCTGACCGACACACCCCTCCATGCATTAGCAGACTGCAGGGTAAATCTTGTGGCAAGCTCTGTTCATCTGGTCTTTCTTCTGACTTGTAAATTCCATTAAACCAGCCTGCACTTTTCCTTACATTAAACACTAAACTGCTTTCATTCAGTTTGATTCACTCAGGGAACCTAGTGGGTGCATTCAGCTTTGAGTGCTGGATAAGGGAAGGAGCAGAGGCTCAGATTCAGCCCTATACTTCCTGCAGGGAGAACTAACACAATGGCAACTGAGGCTTTGGACCAATCAGTCCATCAGAAAGCTCCCCAGATTTATTGCTGTAGCAGGGGCGGGGAAGATTTACAAAAGTAGGAAGGGGGGTAGGGGGGTAGAGTTTGCCAACCCTTTAGGAATGGGGTGGGACTGTGGCTCAGTGGTTTGTACTCCTACCTCACAGTGCCAGGGACCTGGGTTCAATTCCAGCCTAGGACAACTGTCTGTGTGGAGTTTGCACATTCTGGGTGCTCTGGTTTCCTCCCACAGTCCAAAGATGTGCAGGTTAGGTGGATTTGCCATGGGAAATGCAGGGGTGGTGGGTCTGAGTCTGCATGGGATGCTTTTCAGACGATTGGTATGGTCTGTTTTCACACTGTAGGGATTTTATGAATGGACCGGAGTCTCCAAGAGTTGAAGATCAAACTCAAAAACACTCCTTTGTGCAAACTTAGAGAAAAATCATAATGACATTTTTTTTATCAGAAGTAAAACTATTTAAATTGGAGTTGGGAGCAGGCCTGAAGTGGCAAAAGTGGCAAACATGGCAAAAGTGAGGACTGCAGATGCTGGAGATTAGGGATGAGGGAATTCCTGATGAAGGGCTCCTGCCCAGAACGGCGATTTTCCAGTTCCTCGGATGCTGCCTGACCTGCTGTGCATTTCCAGCACCACTCTAATCTTGACAATCAAACATTATTGACTTGAGTTGTTTTGCTTGCCACTTGGTCTAGGAAGGCAGTGTGTCACAAGATGGATGTCTTGGTTAGCTAATGGCTGGAACTTGGGAACATGTTATGAGGTGAAACCCCCAGAAATCAATTCAATTAGACTTAGCCACCATAGGGAAGAGTTTGGGAATGAAGAAATCAAAATCAGGTGGTAAACCAATAGCAGAACAGGGTGGTGACAAGGGAATAATGTGGTGAGCAGGGGGCTTTTGTTATTTTCGTGTTCGTCAATCTGATATTCTGTGTATAGCTGTTGTTCTCCTCCACCTGTGAAACCTGAAATGAAGTATGGCTGAAGCTATCGGCTCCAATGCAATCAGCTCAGAACCTAGAGATCCAAATGTTATTTCAGATGTTAGTTCCCAGCTGACAATGTGATTACCCCCTGGGAGTCTGAAACTCCTGTCTTGGTCCTTCATTTGCATCAGCAGAATGAAACAGCAAACTGTGCCTTTGACCAATATTCTCTGTGTGTTTATTTATTTATCTCTGCATTCCCAAGAGTTTTGAACTTTCCACTGATTGGCAGGTGGAGCAGTTTGACTTGACTTGCTGTAGAAACCAGACACTGCAGATCTCTGCCTCATATTCTACAGCACAATACATTACATTGCTTTATAAGGGCACTGTGAGGTGGCGTGGTGGCTCAGTGGTTAGCACTGCTGTCTGACAGCTCCAGGAACCCGGGTTTGATTCCAACCTTGGGGGTAACTGTCTTTGCGGAGTTTGCACATTCTCCCTGCATCTGTGTGGGTTTCCTCTGGATACACCAGTTTCCTCCCATAGCCAAAAATGGGTTGGCATGGTGACTCAGTGGTTGGCACTGCTGCCTCACAGCACCAGGGACCTGGGTTCGATCCTAGCCTCGGGTGACTGTCTGTGTAGAGTTTGGAGCTGAAAATGTGTTGCTGGAAAAGCGTAGCAGGTCAGGCAGCATCCAAGGAGCAGGAGAGGGAGGAAGAGAGGGCTCATGCCCGAAAATTACAGTAATAAGAATAGAGCTCTTGTGTCAATGACCTGCTTCTAGACCCGAAGTCAAGAGTGCAGAGCTGGAAAAGCGCAGCAGGTCAGGCAGCATCCAAGGAGCAGGAGAATCGACGTTTCGGGCAAAAGCTTTTCATCATACAATCCTGATGAAGGGCTTTTGCCCGAAATGTTGATTTTCCTGCTCCTCAGACGCTGCCTGACCTGCTGTGCTTTTCCAGCACTACACTCTCGACTCTGATCTCCAGCATCTGCAGTCCTTACTTTCTTCAAGACCAGAAGGTGCAGTTTCAAGTTCCACCTGCACTGGAAAATGTGTCACAACATGCCCGAACAGGTTGATTCAGAATAATTACATTAATAAGATAGATTTTTTAATAAAACCTATGTTCCTTAAGATCCAGAGCTCTTCTATCCTTCTCCACCCAAGTTTTTACAACACTGTCTGATTGACTAGTACTTAATACAGAGTTCATTTGGCGGGACACCTCCTCCTCTCACCTACAGTGTAGTGACCCTCGGGTTAACCCACTACCTCTGTTAGAGTAGGATCATGGTGACTTTATCTAGTAACACAGCCTTCAGCATTACCTGTTTCAGAACCATTACCTTATACAGTAGTCTGACAACTGGTTGTGTGTGAATTCAGTTCTACCATGTGGCTGACATGAGGGTTTTATTGTTAGAACATCACAGGCCAGGAACAGGCCCTTCAGCCCAACATATCTGTGCTGACCATGATGCCAGTTTAACCTAATTCCATCTGCCTGCTCATGGTCTGTATCCCTCTATTTTCTGCCTTTTCATCTGTCTGTCCAAATTCCTCTTAAGTGTTGCTATCGTATTTGCTTCTACCACCTTCCCTGGCAGCGTGTTCCAGGCCCCTACCACCCTCTGCGTAAAAAACTTGCCTTACACATCTCCCTTAAACTTTTCCCCTCTCACCTTCAACCTATGCCCCCTAATATTTGACATTTCCATTCTGGGAAAAGGAATCCAACTATCCACTCTATCAGTACCTCTCATAATTTTATATCATTCTTTCAGGTTCCCCCTCCACCTCCGACACTCTAACGAAGACAATCCAAGTTTGCTCAAACTCTCCTTGTATCTAATACACTCCAATCTGGACAATATCTGATAAACCTCTTTTGCACCCTCTCCAAAGCCTCCACATCCTTCCTATAGTGCGGCAACCTATATCTCTCTGTTGATCAATGCTCCTAAGGGTCCTGCCATTTACTGTATAATTTCCTCCTACATTTGACCTTGCAAAGCGCAACACCTCACACTTGTCCAGATTGTGGGCGGCTCGGTGGCACAGTGGTTAGCACTGCTGCCTCACAGCGCCTGAGACCCGGGTTCAATTCCCGCCTCAGGTGACTGACTGTGTGGAGTTTGCACGTTCTCCCCGTGTCTGCATGGGTTTCCTCCGGGTGCTCCGGTTTCCTCCCACAGTCCAAAGATGTGCAGGTCAGGTGAATTGGCCATGCTAAATTGCCCGTAGTGTTAGGTAAGGGGTAAATGTAGGGGTATGGGTGGGTTGCGCTTCGGCGGGTCGGTGTGGACTTGTTGGGCCGAAGGGCCTGTTTCCACACTGTAATCTAATCTAATTTAATCTAATCTAAACTGCACCTGCCATTTCTCCTCCCAGCTTTCCAACTTATCTAAATCCTACTGTGTCCTTTGATAACCTTCCTCACTATTCACAATGCCACCAATTTTCATATCACCTGCAAATTTACTAATCAGACAACCTACATTTTCATCCAAATCATTTATGTATTGCAACAGAGATCCCAGCACTGATCCTTACAGAACACTGGTCACAGATCTCCAGTCAGAAAAACATTCCCTACAGATACCCTCTGTCTTCTATGACCAAGCCAAATTTGTATCCAACTTACCAACTCACTGTGGATTCCATGTGTCTTTATCTGCTGGACCAGACTACCATCAGGGACCTTGTCAAATGCATCACATGATTGGGAGCAACCAAGCTGCCAAGTACAGGCGAATGTGGACGATACCACTTGATATAGCTAAAACATACTCTATTATACCACAAAGAGGAGGGAGTGCTCTTGTGGTGTAGGGGTAGTGTCCTCTACCTCTGGACCAGGAAGCTTGGCTTCAAATCACACCTACTCCAGAAGTGAAATATAACATGTCTGAAGAGTTTGATTAAAAATATCTATGTCAAAGTGAGTACCCATTGAAATATGAATGCTGATAAACAACTTTGGAAAGGCCCCATTTTTAAAAACATCACAGGGCAATCTATATCTCTTTGCAACACCAATAGCTGCTGAAGGGGAAAAAAGCACAATAATTACTGTCTACCTGTTCCATTGTGACCACTTCCTTCAAGGGTGCGAGGAATAACTCTATAAAATTGAAGGGAATTCAGAATAGAAAAATATTGTGAGAGTTAGCTTACAATTTTCATTGCATTCTGTCTAATTCTAGGTAAAACTCATTAGGAAAGATGTCAAGACTTTGGAAATAATGCAGAGGAAATTTATTTCAATATTATCAGGGATGAAGGACTCAGTCACATAAAGCGACGAAGGAAGTTGCAATAGGTCTCCTTGGATCAGAGATGATTTGAAGGTAGCTTTAATCAAGGTGTTGAAAACGATGACCGGTTGTGATAGTTGGTCCTTATAATCTCTGTTTCCACTGACTGAACGATCTAAAACCAGAACATGCAGACTATAGTTGGCAAAAGCACCAGTGAGAAGTTGAAGAAAGAATTTTATTTACAAAAACCACGAGTTTTTGCAATCTAACATGTGCTGTTTAAAATGATTGAGATGATTCATAGCTAATTTTCAAAAGGGATTTGAATATGAACATGAAAAATTTGCATTTGAAACAATTTATGGAAAGAATTTACACAAACACAGTGGCACAAATGGTCTCCCTCTGTCCTGCAAGTCTCTATGGTTCTAAATGTTTAGTTACTTTAAATCAATTTGCAAATGGTAGAGCTGTGGGGGAGGAAGTAATGAGGCAGAACATGAAGCTAGACGAAACACAATGTGCCCGTCTTCTGTTAGGTTAACCAGTTTAAGAGAGTTTTGTTATAGAATTGATTATAGAAAAGCTACACTAACTTTAGAAACAGATTACAAAACATCTTAATCGTGTGACAAGTCAATCATGATTGTCCCACAGTTGCCCTGACAGACGGTTTCCCAGCTATGAGCTGTCTCTCTCACTCAGTTACTCATTGACAGGTAGCAGGTGTGTGACTAACATAGAATACTGCACCTGTAACCTGTCAATGGAGTCTTGACCCATGGCAGGCAATTTAAAAGAGCCATGCCTTGAGTAAACAATTGCCCAAATTTCCCCACGCCAAGCTTAAATTAGTGATTCGCAGATGTCGCTACGATCGTTACCAGAAATAAAAACATTCTGGGCTTTGTCTAAAGTAATGCTTTCACATCCCTGTCTCCCCAGCCTCTCCTGAAGTGACAGTTTCAAAAGCACTGACTGCCCCTACTGTGTTTTTCCCACATGGGCATTCATTGTGGGAGAGCCTGGAGTCTGTGAGGTGGCCAACAAGTTATTCTGTGAATTTTGTATTCACTCAGTGTTCATTTCCCAGCAGTGGATCACTGAGTGGAGATTGGGAGACAGGAACATTGACCAATAATTCCCTTTTCTAAATGGTGTTGGGAAGTGAATCTGACAGGGTAAAACTGACGGTAGTTATGACCCCCTGTTCTGACAATGCTGGATACTAATACAGAATAGATAAGTTTTGGAGCAGGAACCTTATTAGGTTCAGTGCCAAACAAGGGACCACATGAATGAATAGTGTGCTCAATGTAACAGTAAAGTAGAACCAGTCTATTTATATTTCTGTTATTCATTTATTGCCATCTTAGAATTGAGGTAGTGGTGCTGAGCTGCCTTTTTGAATTGCTGACATTCATTGGGTGTCAGTACACCCATAATGCTCTTAGGAAGAGAGTTCCAAGATTTTGACCTGTTGACACTGAAGGAATATTTCTAGGTCAGGACAGTGAGTGCTTTGGAGGGGAATTTGCAAGGGGTGGTGTTCCCAACTATTGGCTATCCTTATAGATGGTAATGGTCATGAATTTGGAAGGTGCTGTCTTAAGGCATTTTGGTAAGTTTCTGCAGTGCATCTTGTAGATGGTTCTCACTGCTGCTACTGAGCTTCGGTGGTAGAGGGAGTGGATGCTTGTGGGTGGGGCACCAATCAAGCAAACTACTTTGTCCTGGATAATGTTAAGGTCCTTGAGTGATGTTGGAGCTGCATCCATTCAGGCAAATGGGGAGTATTCCATCACACTCCTGACTTGTGCCTTTTTCAGGAATGAGGAAATGAATTGCTTTTGACCCGCTGTGGTAACCATGGTATTGATATGACTACTCCAGTCGGTTTCTGATCAATGGTAACCTCCAGGATGTTGATAGTGGAGGATTCAGTGATGATAATACCATTGAATGTCAAGGGGATTGGTTAGATTCTCTCTTGAAATAATCATTTCCTGACACTTTGATAAATATGACTTACCACTTGTCAACTAAAGTTGAAGAGTGTGGTGCTGGAAAAGCATAGCCGATCAGGCAGCATCCAAGAAGCAGGAGAATTGACATTTTGAGAGTAAGCCCTTCATCAGGAATCCTAATGAAAGGCTTATGTTTGAAACATTGACTCTCCTGCTCCTTGGATGCTGCCTGACCGGCTGTGCTTTTTCAGCACCACACTCTTCGACTCTGATCTCCAGCATCTGCAGTCCTCATGTTTTCCTGCTTGTCAGCTAAAGTCTGGATGCTGTCCAGATCTTGTTGACTTTGAAAGTGGACTGCTTCAGTATCTGAGGAGACATGAACAGTGTTGAACATAATGCAATCATCAGTGAACATCCCCACTTCTGACCTTACGGTGGAGGGAATGTCATTGATGAATCAGCTGAAGACGGTTGGGTCAAGGATACTGATCTGAGGAACTTCTGCAGAGATGTCCTGGAGCTGACCTGACAGACCTCCAGCAATCACTGCCACCTTCCTTTTGGCATGTTAAGATTCCAACTAAAGGAGAATTTTCCCAGTTTCTACTGATTCCAGTTTTGCTAGGGCTCATTAATGCCATACTACAGGCTTGATGTCAAGGGCAATCACAATTTATATTGCACCTTACACAGTCTCAGGACATGTCAAAGTACATTTCAGCCAAAGTAGTAGTTTTAAAGAGTGTTCACTGTTGAAATGCAGCAGCCTGTTTGCAAAATTCTGCAAATGGCAGTGTGAAGATGCTAGATAATCTGTTTTTAATGGTGCTATTTAAGGGATAAATATTTAAGGAGAGACAGGGAGGGGAACTTCTCTGGTTTTCTTCAGGTAGTGCTGACAGAATCTTCACATCCATCTAAGAGGTCTTACAGAGCCCTAGCTTAACATCTGATTGCAACATATGACCTCTGATGGTATAGCACTCTCTCAGTACCTCGCTGGAGTAAAACATAAAACTTGGACTCAAATTGAACTAACACAGAGGCAATAATACAATAAATTGAGGCACAGCAGACACTAAAGATGCTCGCAAGGTCAGTTTACTTGTTCCTAACAGTGGAGGAAGGTTGATGGTGTGGTGTTTCATTAGTTCCAGGCCCAGTTGAACACTTGCTTTATTTTTCAAGAATGCCACTGTCAAGACAGCAGGTAGCTAATTTGCCTTCCCGTCTCCATTATTATTGTTCTGAAACTGCCTACCACTTTGTTGCACAATTCTTTTATTATTCATTTATTGTATTTAATATGATAATAATATGGCCAGCTCCCAATAGCCAGTTGTTGATTGTGACTGCAGAGTTTCAGCCACTCTTGTGGCCGAAACTTTGTTTCAGAAATAAGTTCTTTTTTGTTTTAATTTTCATGGCCTGAAGTGTCTCAACCATGTTTGCTGCTATTCGTATGTTGTTGAATTTTATCAACTGGCTTCAGAGACCCATCATTGTTAAAATGCGACAGTTTGAGTTTTAAATTGTAGTAAGTGAAGTCACAGGTTAACAATATGCGATAAATGTGGCAGGTCTGAGGTTTTCTTTATAGAAGGGTATTTAGTGATGGAAATTAGTCTTACCCATACTGAATGAATGTAAATGGCTTCACTGTTTTCACTTCCAAACTTTTTTTGTCTAAAGGAATAATTTTCCATAAAAATTAATGCACCAATCTGTGTGGAGAAATCTAATAGATTATTTCCCATTTTGAATTCCATCCTACTGCCTCAAATTCTCATGAAAACTCCTTCAGTCCCATTGCTCAAGTGAAATGAGTGACTTGCTATTAATTTCCAAATAATGATATGGAGATGCTAGTGTTGGACTAGGTTGGACAAGGTTAGAAGTCACATGACAGCAGGTTATAGTCCAAAAGGTTTATTTGAAATCACAAAAAAAGTTTGACGTGCCTTGTGACTTCTGACCTTTTCCAAATCATAGTCTTTCAATGGATCAAACTCCTTTCCATTTATTCTCATTGTAAGATAATGTCTTTATGCACTCATCCCCAATGTATAGAGTATCAGGGAATGTTTAATAAGTGATAATGGGAACTGTGAATAATTGTGGATACTGGAAACAAAAACAGAAATTGCTGGAGAAACTCAGCAGGTTTGGCAGCATCTGTGAAGAGTAAGCAAACTTAATGTTTGGGGTCTAGTGACCCTTCTTCAGAACTTCAGAATAGTTGTAAATGGAAACAAAAATAGAAATTGCTGGAAAAGCTCAGCAAGTCTGGCAAAATCTATGGAGAGAAAACAAAGTTAATGTTTCATGTTGAGCGACCCTTCCTCAGAACTCCGAATTCCATGCAGAACAGGGCCTAAGAGTGTGGGGCTGTAATGGGAATGGATGAAAGTGCTCATACTCTGAAATTGTTGAACTCAGTGTTGAGCTCTGGAGGCTGGAAGGTATCTAGGCAAAAGATGAGGTCACCCCATCAGCCTTCTCATCCAAAGATCATAAGGCACCATTTCCGCCACCTCCAGTGAGATGCCACCATCACACACATATCCTTCTCCCCTCCTTGTCAGCTTCTGCAGAGACCATTCCCTTCAGGACACCCCGGTCCACTCCTCCCCCACTCCCAACACTTCCCCACACCCCACGGCATCTTCCCCACCAATCGCTGAAGGTGTAACACCTGCTCATTTACTTCCTCCCTCTTCAGTCTCCAAGGTCCCAGGCACATCTCCAAGATGAAACAGCAATTTAACTGCACTTCAGTTCATCTGGTCTGCAGCATTCACTGCTCGCAGTGTGGTCTGCTCTGCATCAACCAGATGAAATGCAGATTGGACACCACTTTGCCAATCACCTTCACTATATCCATGAAAATAGATTCCCATTGCCTGCCCCTTCAGTACACTACCATGTTTTAATGCAAACATTTCTGTCTCACTGCTCCAGCAAAGCTCAGCACAAGCTGGCACATCCACCTAGGTACCTTCAGGACTCAACAATGTGATTAACCATTTCAGAGCGTGAATGCCTCCTTCCATGTTTATATCCAACCCCCAATGTTGGGGTTCTGTTCGCCGAGCTGAAAGTTTTTGTTGCAAACGTTTCGTCCCCTGGTTAGGCGACATCATCAGTGCTTGGGAGCCTCCTGCGTAGCGCTTCTTTGATGTTTCCTCCGGTGTTTATAGTGGTCTGTCCCTGCCGCTTCCGGTTGTCAGTTTCAGCTGTCCGCTGTAGTGGTTGGTATATTGGGTCCAGGTCGATGTGTTTGTTGATGGAGTTTGTGGATGAATGCCATGCCTCAAGGAATTCCCTGGCTGTTCTCTGTCTGGCTTGCCCTATGATAGTAGTGTTGTCCCAGTCGAATTCATGTTGCTTGTTGTCTGCGTGTGTGGCTACTAAGGATAGCTGGTCGTGTCGTTTCGTGGCTAGTTGATGTTCATGTATGCGGATTGTTAGCTGTCTTCCTGTTTGTCCTATATAGTGTTTTGTGCAGTCCTTGCATGGTATTTTGTACACTACATTAGTTTTGCTCATGTTGGGTATCGGGTCCTTCGTTCTGGTGAGTTGTTGTTTGAGCATGGCTGTTGGTTTGTGTGCCGTTATGAGTCCTAGCCTAGGTCCCATCCTATTCTGTATGGGTTGTTCCCAGCACAGGCAGCATGGTGGCTCAGTGGTTAGCACTGCTGCCTCACAGCACCAGGATCCCAGGTTCGATTCCAGCCTTGGGCAACTGTCTGTGTGGAGTTTGCACATTCTCCCCGTATCTGCGTGAGTTTCCTCCCACAGTCCAAAGATGTGCAGGCCAGGTGAATTGGCCATGCTAAATCGCCCATAGTGCTAGGTGCATTAATCGGAGGGAAATGGGTCCGGGTGGGTTACTCTTTGGAGGGTCAGTGTGGACTGGTTGGACCGAAGGGCCTGTTTCCACACTGTAGGGAATCTAATCTAGTCACAGCAAACGCATTTACAACAATTCGTAATCCCCTTTGTCTGTTTCCTATCTTTGATTTCTTTCTGTGCATCATTTCAATTTGTTTGTCTCACTGGCTCCTTGCACCCCCTCTCTCCCCCCCTCCCCCCCAAACTCCCCATCATCTATATGAATACCACCATTTCCCAGCTGCTTCCAATTTAGATGAAGGGTCATCTCTCACTCTGATTTCTTTCCGCAAATCAGACCTGCTGAGTTTCTCCAGTGCTTTCTGAACTTGTATCTGTCTTGGGTTTTTCAAACCTCTGCTGTCTCTGGGTGAAGCACCAATCTTCATCTGCTGCTGTTGGAGAGAGTATCGTTAGTGAGTTTGAGAATGGAAGAAAGAGGAGCAGCCAGTGTGTGAGTGGATTTAGAGAGAGGAAATTTGTTGCCATCCTCATTATACCTTTAATATTCAGACGAATCATGCCTGTGGGAATAATGAGGATTCAGACAGCATTCTACCATGTGCACCTCGGTTCATACAGTCATTTACTGCACAGGAGGTCACTCATTCCATCAAATCTTAGCTAAATCTCCATGGAGTAATCCAATAATTGCCTCACTCCAGCCATGTAGCCCTACAAATTTACTTCATTTAATTTCCTTTTGAAATCATCGATCATTTCTCCTTCCATCATTCTTCAGGAAGCAACTTCCAAACCATAACCTCAATTTGCATAAAGAAATTCCTTCCTAAATTTCCCCTTTTATCTCTTGGCCTAAAGCTTATATCTAGTCCTTATACAATTAGTAATGAGTTTTGTTCCCCGTCCTTCTTCATTTAAACCTCTCACAATCCTCGATCAAATCTTTTTGTTCCTAATGTTTTGTTTTCTGAAGAATTTATTCACTTGTACATGTTTAGTTGAATATAGCTTGTCTGAGTGACGTTTTGCAAATGTATCAGGGTCAGGCCAAATGGAACTGATTGAAGCTCCTGCTTTTCATTTTTTTTCACTTGCTGCAATTGCTGATAATGCAGGTCCTGCCTCTCCTCCAGAATCGAGTCACTCGGGTGTAGCATATTGGGAGAACATTTTGAAATCAGACATGACAGTTTGGGCAGACAATTTATCGAGCTAATGCTGATGAGAGGCAGCAGGAAGAGCCAATATCATCTGCTTCTTTACTTTTGAAGTGAATCAATAAGGTGTCTGTGATTACTATTCCAACACCTTCGCACCGTCTGATGCACAGCAGAGCTGCAAATCTCAGATTGTCCATTAACCCTCAACACCACAACTTCTAAGCACACTAAACCTGCACTCTAAACAAACTGTGAAAGCAAATGGAACTTTTCTCTGTTACGATCAAGTTCACTATTTTGTTTATATCATTATATTTTTGGGACTACATTTTCTATTTGGTATGTCTCTTAATACATTGTACCAGCTATTATTTTCAGATTTATTGTCAAAATGTGACCTTCACTGTCAAGACTAACAACATTTATTAAAACTGAAAGAACTATGGGTGCTGTGAATCAGAAACAAAGACAGAAATTGTTGGATGAGTTCAGCAGGTCTGGCAGCATCTGTGGAGAGAAATTGGAGTTAACATTTCGGGTCAAGCGATCCTTTCTCAGAACAGTTCAGAGGAGGGATTACTCAACCCAAAATGTTAATTCTGATTTCTCTCCACAAATGCTGCCAGACCTGCTGAGCTTTCCTACAATTTTTATGTTTGTAGCAACATTTGTTCCCTACTCTTTGGTGCCTGTAAAAGTTGGCTCATCTTCCCCTTAAATATCCGTAATAGAGTCATTTTCTGGGCTGTTTCAGAGGGCAGTTAAGAGACAACTGTGTTAGTTGTGGGATTATGATCACATAAAGCTAACAATGTCAGATTTCATTCCTTAAACAGTGGAAATAAACTCCTTAAAATCGGACAATTTTGTATTCACTTTCACCAAATGTTTCCAGATTGCATAAATTCTATTTTTGCTTCTTTCTGCACTACCATGCTGAGGCAAAGTTTCATCATTTGGATTCAACTCCTTCAATTTCAGGCCACCAAATCTATGAAACTTCTGCCTGTTCCCACAATTCACAAGACATTTAATTTTGAATCTTAAAAAGGAACTCATGCTGTGCAAGGGACCATGTTCATACTGTTTATGAATGATTGTGTCCCACCACATTTCTCATGACACTTGTCCATCAGATCTTACCCCAGGTTTTTAATCCAGTTGTCTCTACAAATTAATGCACCCTCCACTAGAGAGACGATTCAATATGTCCATCATCTTCTGTGTAAAGTAGGAAAATCTAAACTATCTTTTCACTGTCTCTCTTTTCTAATTTGGAGACTACCCCTTTGGTCATAACTTGGTGTTACCTAATTATTATCCTTTAATTTAACTCATCTCTCAGCTAAACGTTTTGTGTGTTGCTCTATGGAATTTAAACCTTCACCTGGATTTTTCAATGTTCAAAAAACTTGCAGAATGACACACCAACCACCTTGTACTGATTAGCATTTCCCTTGTCCTGGAGAAACCATTTAATGAGTTGACACACTAAAAGAGGAAATGATAATTTCCACGAGACGGTTTGATCAAATGTGTTGCTATTAGTGTTCTAACATGCAGAGTGTTCAAATCCTCTTCCTCCTTATCTCTGTAAACCTTCTCCAGTCCGTCTGCTTCAGTAAGCTCCTTCAATTTACATTCCTAATTTTCATAGCTCAACCATTGCTGGTAGTGGTTGCAGCTGCCTAGGCTCAATGCTCAGAATTCTTCCCAACACATCTCCATGTTTCTCCCCTCCATTTAAGACACTTCTAAAAATGCATCTTTATGACAAAGGTTTTGATCATTGTCCTTGTGTTTCTTGATATGATTTAGTGTTAGATTCTGTTTCTTGGGAATGTTTGAATATGCTATATTTGATGTTTCCATTGGTACAAGAGACTAGGAACCGAGGGCATAGCCTAGAGTAAAGGGAAGGCCTTTCAGAATGGAGGTAAGGAGAAACTTCTTCAGCCAGAGAGTGGGGAATCTATGGAATTTGTTGCCACAGAAGGCTGTGGAGCCCAGATCATTGAATACATTTAAGATGGAGATAGATAGGTTCATGAGTATCAAGGGAATCAAGGGTTACAGGGAAAAAGTGGGAGAATGGGGTTGAGAAATTTCTCAGCCATGATTGAATAGCAGACCAGACTCGATGGGCTGAATGGCCTAATTTCTGCTCCTATGTATTATTGTCTTATCTAAATGCAAGTCATGGAGTCATACAGCATGGAAGCAGAACCTTTGATCTAACCAGTCCATGCCGAACATAATCCCAAACTAAGCTAGTCCCACCTGCCTGCCCCTGACCCATATCCCTCCTATTCATGTACTAATCCAAATGTCTTTTAAACGTTGCAATTGTACCCACATCCACCACTTCCTCAGGAAGTTCATTCCACACGCGGACCACCCCCTGTGTCTGAACTGTGAATAAAAAGTCCTCAGCCGTTCGCTCTAGACTCTTTAAAAAGCTTTTTTTTTTAAAGTCCATTTGAAAAAAATCATGATTTATTTGTTTGGATTGTTTGGGTTTTTTTGAATGTTAATAAAACAAAATGGGGGGAAATCGTATATTAGTAAACTATAATGACTATAATAACTGCAAAAAAACTATAATAAATCTTTTAACTAAGCCTGCAATCCCAGGAGCAGCTGCAAGACCCACGCTGTTCCCTCCAGTTAAATGTGCATCAGTGTTAATGATGAAACACCAGGATTGCTTATTTTTCTAACCAGTCTTCCACAGTCATGTTTTTCCTTGGATCACCCTTATTTACTTTTGTATTTGTGCTTTCCAATGTTGAGATGAAAGGTAAACTCTAACAGGATTTGGCTTCCTCCAGCAGAGACAATTATGCATTGTCCCATTGGTGGCAAGGAATATAGAGTCATAGAGAGGTACAAACTGGAAACACACCCTTCAGTCCAACCCATCCATGCCAACCAGATATCCCAACCCAATCTAGTCCCACCTGCCAGCACTCAGCCCATATCCCTCCAAACCCTTCCTATTCATATACCCATCCAAATGCCTTGAAATGTTACAATTGTACCAGCCTCCACCACTTCTTCTGGCAGCTCATTCCATACACGTACCACCCTCTGCGTGAAAAAGTTGCCCCTTAGGTCTCTTTTATATCTTTCCCCTCTCACCCTAAACCTATGCCCTCTAGTTCTGGACTCCCCGACCCCAGGGAAAAGACTTTGCCTATTTACCCTATCCATGCCCCTCATAATTTTGTAAACCTCTATGAGGTCACCGCTCAACCGCCTCCCTGTCCAACTGGAGCAGGAGATGACGGAGGTTGACAAACATTTTCCTTATCCTTGTTGACAAGAAAGTGTGCAGGGTGAGGGACACAGAGACCTTCTGAACAGGTGGGAATTACATAGAAGAGAGAGAAATTTAAGAAAGATCACCTGAATGTGGAATGAGCTGCCAGAGGAAGTGGTAGATGCTGGTACCATTAAAGTATTTAAAAGGCATATGGATGGGTATATGAATAGGAAGGTTTTAGAGGGGTATGGGCAAAATGCAGGCAAATGAGACTCGATTAATTTCTGATATCTGGTCAGCATGGACAAGTTGGACTCAAGGGTCTGTTTCTGTGTTGTGCATCTCTATGAGCCAATGACTCTAAGTGCAAGGATCTTTGAACAGCATTTAGATTATCGTCTTTAATTTCCCGTATCACAACACTGAACATTAGTAATTCATTGAACAAAGAACAAAGAAAATGTACTGCCCAGGAACAGGCCCTTCGGCCCTCCAAGCCTGAGCCAATCCAAATCTACTGTCTACACCTGTTGCCCAATTCCTAAGCATCTGTATCCCTCTGCTCCCCACCTACTCATGTATCTGTCCAGACACATCTTAAATTAATCTACCATGTCTGCCTCTCCCACCTCTGCTGGCAACGCGTTCCAGACACCCACCACCCTCTACTTGCCACGTTTATCACCCTTAAACTTTTCACCTCTCACCTTGAAAGCATGACCATTGGTTAGAAAGCACTTTAATCATGTTGAGGTCATGAAAGGAGCAATAGAAAGGCAAGGTTTTTTTTAAATGATGCCATGTGCAAGATAATAATAATCACACATAATACAGTTTCATCAAAGTTTCAGATTTAATGATGCATTCAAAATGTTGCCACTAGTCATTAGCTGACACTATAAAGTTTTATGGTTTATGACAAGCTACCTGGGTCACAAAAGGTTACAGTCATATTCTGTTGCTTCATGAGATTCTAAGATTTTTCATGAAGTTTCATGGTGACCTTTAATTTTCATCTCGTGATAACTCATCCAACTGTTAGTTTAAAATGCCAAACATTGGGCAATATAATTGGCTGAGCAATAATAATCAAGGCACAAGTTTTACCAATGGTGGAATTTTCACTGTGGTTTATATTATGGAGTAGTTATATTAGTTCAGGCTTTAAGGGGATAGTTCGGTGGGACTCAGGATGTATTGCCCATTTTGAATCTTGCAAATAGTAAACGAAAAGATAAGACTCATTCATGATGCGTCATTCTACTGCCCCAACCTAATGACTTATTTTTTCATTCATCTCGTGCTTAACCTGTGAGTTGCAGGACATTCCTGTTTCTCCTTGCCCAACGAGAATATTTTAAATCAAAATTGCAAGTCTCCTTCTGGCCCCATTGTATTCCCATGGTGGGGATTCCTGGTAGGAATCTGATGCTGCTTTCCCCTCAGACTTCCTGGTGAATATTGCACTGTGTGTCTCAATGAGGACTTTACTCAGAGATTGTCACTGCCAACTCAGTGAGTGAATACAGTACCTGGGTTCAGTACCTGGAGAATCCAGGGGGAATGACCTGGATAATTCTAAACCCCCACCTACCCACTTTCTACTTTGTCACTTCCAAATAGCTTGAAGGAATTAATGTAATGAAGTAGCAACCAGAGGAAGTGGTGGAGGCTGGTACAATTACAACACTTAAAAGACATCTGCATGCATATATATAGGAAGGATTTAGAGAGAAATGGGCCAAATGCTGGCAAATGAGACTAGATTTATTTAGAATTCCTGGTCAGCATGGACAAGTTTGACCAAACGGTCTGTTTCCATGCTGTACTATTTGTACAACTTTACTCAAAGGGAATAGTAAGGGTCCTACATCATACCAGAGATGTCCCTCAGAATAACTCACATATTCTCGCATATTTGTAGCAAGTCAAAGAAAGTGGTAGATGTAGGTACAGTTACAACACTTGAAAGACATTTCATAGAATCCCTGCAGTGTGCAAATAGGCCATTTGGCCCAACAAGTCCACACCAAACCTTTGAAGAGTAACCCACCCAGACCCATTCCCCATTACTCAACATTTACCCTTGACTAATGCATCTAACCTACACATGTCTGAACACTATGGGCAATTTAGCATGGCCAATTCATCTAATCTGCACATTTTTGGATTGTGGGAGGAAACCGGAGCACCCGGAGGAAACCCACACAGACACGGGGAAAATGTGAAAACTCCACACAGTCGCCTGAGGCTGGAATCAAACCTGGGTCCTTGGCGCTGTGAGACAGCAGTGCTGTCCACTAAGCCACCGTGCTGCCCCATTTGGGCAAGTATATGAATAGGAATGGTTTGGAGGAATATGAGCCAAATGCAGGCAGCTGGGACTAGTTTAGTTTGGGAGTATGGTTGGCGTGGACTAGTTGGACCGAAGGGTCTGTTTCCATGCTGAATGATTCTATGACTCTGTATGTGGATGCAGACTAGAAAAGAAGGAACTTGCATTTAGGTAGATCTTCTCCATGTGTGTGCATCAATGCACTTTACAGCAAATGAAGTACCTTCCAATGTACAACTACTGTTGTAGCATAGGATAAAAATGTGCCTGGGAATTAACAGAGATATTTATTGTGTGCTTGAGGCATTTTGTCTCAACCCGTAAAGCAGAGCATTTAATTTGGAAGAAATGGCTCCCTTCAAACAACCAAGAAATGTAAAATGTAAACGTGTGTTACTGTGTGAAGGGAATAGTCAGGATTTTAATGATGCCATATGGCTTCTAATTATGGACAGAGCAGGAGCTGAATCTACTGCTACTTTCCCTAATCTGCTATTCAGTGCCTGCTGCTGCAGACCCTGTTCAATTGGGGAGTTGAGCAATAGTTTCACAATTAGTGATTGATAACATAAGGCACTCACACATTATAGGAAGAACACGTGAAGAATGCAGCAGAATCGAGGCTTACAAAACAAACAAACACAACATTTGACAGGCTCCATTTGTCAGCTGCATTATTTCTTGAGTGTATCTGTCGGCTCAGTGGATAATACTCACGGTGCTGAGTCAGAAGGTAGCAGGTTGAATGGGAACTAAGGAGGTCACAGTTTTAAAATAAGGGGTCACCCATTTAAAACAGAGATGAGATTTCATTTTTCCTCACAGAAGGTCTGAGTCTTTGGAAGTCTGTTCCTCAAGAGACAGAGAAGCAGAGTCTTTTTAAGGCAGAGGTAGATAGATGTTTAATAAGCAAGGGGGAGAAAACGTATTGGGATTGGGCTGGAATGTTGTGTAATCAGATCAGCTATAATCTTATCGAATGGCAGAGCAACCTTGAGGGGCTGAATAGCCTAATTTACATGTTTGTATGGATTTACCTCACTGTCTAGGGACTAAAGCACTCACGCATCAATGCAGACTGAGGGAATGTTGCATTTATGGGAAGTGCTGACCTCGAAATGAGACATTTAACAAAGGTAATTCCGAAGAAAAGCCATTGGACTCAAAAACTTCCCTGTCCGTGGATGATGCCAGACCTGCTGAGCTTCTCCCAGCACTTTTTAGTTTTATTTCATTTTTCCAGCATTCACCGCATTTTACTTTTCCTTCATTAAATCAAAGCCCTGTTCCCTCAGTTGGATGTTAAAGATCCCACAGCACTACTCAAAGAAGAGCTAAAGTGTTCTAGTGTCTATGTTCCTGCTTATCTTTAAAATAGAGGGATTGCTTGCATTAAATAAAGCTGATCCATAATGTTTTATCTTATCAGGTTTGGGATCCCCAATATGGGATTTCATCATTCAACACCAAAATCAGATTATCTACTCCTTATTGCTGTTTGTGGCAATGTGCTGTGTACAAATTAAATGTCATATTTGCAACATTACAACAGTAACCACAATTCAAACATGTTCCATTGGCTGTATAGTGCTCTGGGGCTTGTCAAGGATATGAAAACAAATGCAGTTGTTGCTTTGTTTATACCATTGGCTTCTTGAAAATATGTGGCCCAGGGTCAGAGGGTGCAGTGCTGGACAGAGACTAAATGCACATGGGTCATGAATGCAGTGCTTTCAATATATAGCAGAGATGTGAGACTGCAGGGTGCTGTATATTACAGTCACTGTCTGAGAAGCTTACAAGGCACACGATATTACAGTGTGACAATGAGGACCAATGTGCTACACGATACTAGAGGTATGTGTCAGCATTGCTATCTGGTACAGCAGAGGTGTTACATTCTCACTGCATGATACAAGGGCTAGATCACAGAGAAAAATGCAATGTAACTAGGTAGGCAAGCAACAGAACATATTAAACACTCCTGCTTATCTTTAAAATAGAGGGATTGCTTGCTTTAAATAATGTTTTGTCTTATCAGGTTTGGGATCCCCAATATGGGACTTCATCAGAATAAAACAAGGAACTATAGATGCTGGAGTTGAAACGAGCAAACACTAAAATTTGCTGGAGAAACTCAGCAGGTCTTCAGTCCTTCTTCAATTCTGACATTGCTCCAGCAGTTTTTGTTTTTGTTTGTTTTAGGGCCTCACCAGATCTGATTTGCTTCATAATGTTATCCAGTCTGATTTGTTGATCCATTGCATGATCCTCCCATTGGCTCCTTGAATTTAGAAAATAGTTCTGCCATGATCTGATCCTTTCTATTCCAACACCAAACCATAGTTCAAATGTTGTAAATTAAAAATATGTGAAGAAAATGAAATTTTCTTTTCATTCATTATATATTTAAGAGGCTGCCTGGTACAAAATGGTGGACTGATCTACAAGTAGGAGCACAGCAGTTCAGGCAGCATCTGAGGAGCTTCAGCAAAATCGACATTTCGGGCAAAAGCCCTTCCTGATGAAGGGCTTTTGCCCGAAACGTCAATTTTGCTGAAGCTCTCGGATGCTGCCTGAACTGCTGTACTCTTCCAGCACCATTGATCCAGAATCTGGTTTCCAGCATCTGCAGTCATTGTTTTTACCTTGATCTACAAGTAGAAAGAGTTGTCAATCAGGTTTAGCAAATGAAGAATGGAATGGCAGTATAACTAAAACAATTACTTGAGCAGAAAGTCAAAAGAAATGCAGATGCTGGAAATCTGAAACAAAAACAGAAAATTCTAGAAAATCTCAGTAGACATGAAAGCAACTGTGGAGAGAAATCAAAGTTAACATTTCAGGTCCAGTGACCATTCTTCAGAACTGAAACATTAACTTTGACTTCTCTCCAAAGATGCTGCCAGACCTGCTGAGATTTTCCATCAGTTTCTGTTTTTGAATTAATCAAGCAGCTTTTGAAGATTATTGTGCCAACACTGAAATGCAGAGAAGCATAATCAACTGTTACAGATTGCTTCCAATGTCCCATTGGCTAACAATGTGTTAAATTCCCTGCTGTCAAAACTATGAGGACCGTCATTGACCAGAAACTCAACTGTACTAGCCACTTAGGCCACCGGGTTCTTGAACAAGTCACAAACTTGGTATCATTTGATGGGCGGATCAGCCGACACCCTAAAACCTCTACTTCATTCTCAAGGCCTAAGTAAATTGTGTGGAGAATGGAGTATTCTCACTTGCTTTAATGTGGTCAGCTGCAACAGTACTCAAGAAGCACAACAACATTCAGAAAAAAGTAGTCTGTTTGATTGGCCACCTCGGGTATCCGCTCCAATGCTGGTGTTATATAGTTGCCCTGTGCAGGATGCATTACAGCAATGCACCAAGGCATCTTCAGCAACACCTCCCACATTGGTGGCTTCCACCAACTGGAAGGACAAGGTAATGGAAATTTTGAGTTCCCATACCATCACATGCTATCCTGACCTGGGCAAATAACATAATTGCTTCATCATCGCTGGACCAGAGCCTTAGAAGATCCAAACTCAAAAGCATTTCTCATATCATTCATAAGACACCCACCACCATATTCTCAAGGACAGCTAAGAGTTGAGTAACAAATGCTGGCCTTGGTAGCAATGCTCATATCCCAAGAGTGATTTTTCTAAAAGCCATTTTAGAAAATGGCATTTCAATACAATGATAGTTAATTCACTTCCTATTAATGTTATGTAATAATGTAAGCATGTACATAAAGCAAAATATTGCAGTATATTTTAAATATTTTAGTTTTGATGTGCAGCAACTTCTATGTTGGAAAATATCCATGGACACAAACAACACAGCTTGCTGAGATATAAAAAAAGCTGTACTGACATTTCTGGTTTCAGCTGGTCTAAAATCCCCAAATAATCAATAGACCAATATTTGTGATTTCAACCCCAAGGAAAACACCTGCTGGTTGCTGTCAGGTATCGCCAGTTAAAACCCTCCAGATACCACTGAATAATGCATGGCATCTGTCCAGCACAAATGTAGTATCAGGAATTAGCAGTTGAAGCCTCCAGGTACCAAAGAGTGACAGCTGGCAGCTGCCCAACATCAGATAGCATCAGGTACTGGCAGTCAGAAATCTCCAGATGCCATTGAATGATACTGCAAATATATCCCAGTGCCAGCTGGTACCCAGTATTAGCAATTAGAACCTTGTAGATAGCAAAGGATTTGCTTTATAATCCATATAATTACAGAAATGTCACTACCCCTAGGAGTTCTATGTTAATTCTGCAACCCAGTGAGTTATGAACATTTGTTTAATGAATATTATAATAAAAGTGGCAAAGTACACTTTCAAATTGTAGCTCTTTAAAGTTGAGCCTCTTTGCATGCTTGGCAGCAGAGTCCAGGAGAGGGTGGGAAGAGGGAAGGTACACTAAATGCTAAAGATCTGTCTTGTGTTCTGAGGGAGCCAAAGTTGGGAGACAAAGCCTTGCATAATGACTAACTCTCCTAACTCTCCACATTTGAGAGACAGAATCTGTGATGAGCTGCTACTCCAATCAGAGGTTGCCTTCTCCCCCATCTGCTGTTATTGGATTCATTAGTGAGCTGATCACCATTGAATACAGAAGAAAAGTAGCCTCTGATTAGAGGAGCTGTTTGGAGGGTGAGTGGCTGCAGAATGCTGCTCATTGCATATCACCAACCAGAAAATGACCCATTATTACTGACTTGGTTTTCTGTTAGCTAGCCAATCCACGCCAATATGTTACCACCACCACCCCCCCCCCCCCCCCACATGCATTCTTTTATTTTTCACATCTCAGAGCAGTGGGTTCGTGTCTCACATTGGTGCCTTCATTTGTCTGGCAGCATGGTGGAACAGTGGTTA
This sequence comes from Chiloscyllium plagiosum, assembly GCF_037043375.1. NCBI lineage: Eukaryota > Metazoa > Chordata > Chondrichthyes > Orectolobiformes > Hemiscylliidae > Chiloscyllium > Chiloscyllium plagiosum. The sequence goes on from NW_028270164.1 coordinate 8,480,322, forward strand.
GCGCTGCCACCTCACAGTGCCACGGACCCGGGGTCAATTTCAGCCTCAGGTGACATGTCTGTGTGGAGTTTCCTCTGGTTTCCTCCCACAATCCAAAGGTGTGTAGGTTAGCTGAATTGGCCATAGCGTTCAGGGGTGTGTAGGTTAGATGCATTAATCATGGGAAATATCGAGTAATAGGATAGGGGAGTGGGTCTGGGTGGGACACTCTTTGGAGACTCTATGATGATAGCAATAACCTTTTGATGTGGCATATTATTAAATGCCTTCTGGAAAAATGAAAATCTAAGTATATTACATCCACGGGTTCCTCTTAATTCACAGCAATTTCTTGAAGAGAATTTCTCTTTCGCTAAATCTTCTTGACATTGTTTGATTACTCTCAGTCTGTCTAAGTACCCTGCTATTGGCTTTTTAATAATTGTTTCTAATACCTAGGACAAATGTTAAACTAGCTGGTGTTAGTTTCCAGCAACGGGGAAACAATATCTTAACCGGAATCAATATCTGCAGGACAGCAAGTGTAAAAAATTGGCTGAAGCAAGTGTCTTTATGGTAATAAACTTTGTTTCATGATTGAAGTAAAATTGTTGTCTTTACAGATAGAAACAGCCATGAATTTGTGACAAGAATAGAAATTGCTAGAAAAGCTCAGCAGGTCTGACAAAAACTATGGAGAGAAATCAACCCGAAACGTTAACTCTGATTTCTCTCCACAGATGCTGCCAGACCTGCTGATCATTTTTCCAGCAATTTCTGTTTTTGTTTCTGGTTTGCAGCAACTGCAGATCTTTCAGTATTTTTAGCTATGAGTTTGTGTCTTTCACATCAAGAGTTAATTGTGAGGTACCCCATATCAGAAAACCACAGATATTATTACTGAGGCAATCTTTATTTTAATTGTAAGACAACTTTAATTCATCTCACATCATACATGTTAAAAAAAAATTTTGCTTGGTTCAAAGAATGAAAATTAACTGCTTTGAAATACCATTGCTTTATTTTTCTACTCTAAACAGAAGTTATTGGGCATTGGTTAAACCCCAAAGGGCAGTTCAGCGCCCGTGAAAATACAATTCAAATTCCATCTATCAGGTGAAATGGTTAGATTGAAGTGAATGATTTCTTTGTAATGCATCTCTGAGGAGCATTAGATTGAAATCTGTTCACTTTCAATCCATTAATTTCATCTCTAAGGACTCTCTTAGCTGAGGTACTGTATCTACAGTTTGATTACCCAGTTGGAGTGGCCATATTAGTATCTTGCTGTTGCAGCAGTGTTTGTGAAGAGAAGTCGATGATACGTTGAAAATAGATCAGTGATGAGGCATTGTCTGCAGCGAACACAGACAGGGTGAAGTCGGGGTTGGGAAGGAACAATACAAAGCAATTGAACGCTCGCTATCATTTAGCCCTCCTGCAGTAATTGCTAGACACACATTATAGTGACAAGTGAAAAGCAGAGGAGCTAAAATACAGGCCATCTGCTGTACAATTACCAATGTTGGTATAAAGAGCAGAAAGGTTACAGACAGTGTGCAAGAGTACAACAGTAATGGGCAGTAAGTGGTGAATTTGACTACCTAAATCCTTTACCTTATTTCTTCTAACATCCAGCTGTCTTTTAAATGCCCCTTAGTGCAGCACTGAAGGGTCATTCTGGGTTTTATGCTGAAGTGGGCTTTGAACCCAGGCTGGAGTTCCACCAGACAGTTGTCTTGTGTGGCAAGACTGTGGGTGAGGGGCAGCAGCCACAGCATGCTGGGTAATGGTAAAATGGCGTAAAAACTGATATGTTAAAAACTGACAAATAAAAATGTCATTGAGATTTGTTTGTGAGCAGCTGCATCACAGCATGTTCCTGGGGAGAGCAGGACACTTCCACCTCCCATCCTCCCTCTTACCCGTTGGACCCCAGAAATTGGTTTTGACCAGGAAACAGCAGCAAATAGTTTTTACCCAGCTCTGACTCCTCCCCTACGTGTCCATTACCAAACTCCAACCCTGCACATCACAGGCTCCTGGACTGAGCGTTTCCGCTCACTGTACCAAGTGATTCTTGATCTTGCCTCCCATCTGGGATTTGCTGACTGATCCGCCAAGCTTATTTGTTCTGTAATCCCATAGAAACCCTGTTACATGACCCAACCTTGTTTGCCTCCACCACCTATGTTTGTATGCCCTTGGTTTTGATACCTCTTTGACTCATCTGCCTATCAGCCCTTTTTCAGCCAATTTCCTCAATAGACAGCATGATGGCTCAATGGATAGCACTGCTGCCCCAGAGTGCCAGGGACCCAGTTTGATTCCAGTCTTAGGCAACCGTCTGTGAAAAGTTTGCATGTTCTCCCACTGTCAGCATGGGTTTTCTCTGGGTGCTCTGGTTTCCTCCCCCAGTGCAAAGATGTGCAGGTTAAGTGGCTTGGCCATGATAACTGTGGGGATAGGGTAGGGATTGAGTGACAGGGTCTGAATGGCCTCTCCCTGCACTGTAGGGATTCTATGATTGCAGCATTGGATTTCTCCCATGACTCATTCTCAACCCTCTTTGCCAAGCACACACGTGATTTTATAGATTTGTTGTGCTATTGGTATGAGTGAGTCAAGCTTTGCTCATGGTCAGCCTGCCCCTTCAGCCAGCATCACTCTTCAATAATTCCAATGGTTGCACCTCACACAGCACTGCTCGACCCGCAGCTCAAAGGCAACTGGCAAGTGGGGCAATAGGCTTGCTGTGGAGATATGAGAATTAATGAAAAATGGACCAGAGTAGGAAGAGAAACGCAAAAAGCCGAAGGGTTTCCTGGACCACCATTTCCACTGAGACTGGGATGAGGAATGGTGAGGATTTTGGGAACTTCAGCTTCCTCTAGTCAAACCAAATCCAGTGAAGGCTTCAGATCACATGGCATCCTGACAGATAAACATAGAAAAAGAATTGTCTGAGGGCACAATGTGTTAAATGGAAAGCTGTAAAGGAAACAGGACAGGCGATGCCAGAAAGCTCTGTTCCGAAGTATTGAATCCTAACAGTACAGATGGGGGCCACTTGGCCCACCACATCTACACTAACCCACCAAAGAGCATCCCACTCTATCCTCAAACCCTGCATTTTCCATGGTTAACCCACCTAGCCTACACATCCCTGGACACTGTGGGCAATTTAGCATGACCAACTCACCTAAGCCGCACATCTTTGGACTGTGGGATGAAACCAGAGCACTCAGAGGACACCCACACAGCGAATGTGCAAATTTCACACAGTCATAGAGTCATAGAGACGTACAGCATGGATGAAATTGAACCTGGGTCCTTGGTGCTGGGAGGCAGCAGTACGAACCACTGAGCCACCCTGCAACCTTGTCCAGGATATCAAGATGATGCAGATCACTGGAACTCAAAGGATCAACCTGAGACTAAAGCTGAGGTGATAGTTTGGCCTCCAGTCTCATAAGTTGAAATAGAGTTTCAGTATCATCTGAATGTAAAAGCAGATAAAGTAAATGAAGGACTTCTTGCCAAGGATCAAGATTTGAAAAGATGTGAGCCTTGCCACAGTGTGGCCAACTTGAACTATAGTGGCCTGCTACTGAGCCCAACTGTGGCAATCAGGTTTGACACACTTTGTGAAATATGAGTCTGAAAATTTCCAGCAGTTCAATTTCTCTAAAGATCATAATTAAGGAAAGTTCCCAACAAATCACAAAGAAGGGTCACTGGACTCAAAACATTAGCTCACTTTGTCTCAACAGATGCTGCAAGGACTGCTGAGTTTCTCCAGCAATTTCTGTTTCTGTTTCAGATCTTCAGCATCTGCAGTTCTTTGTTTTATTACAAAATAGTACTTACCATTGGAGAAGGAACTCGCTGTCAGTCGTTACATAATTCTATGTCAAAGGACTTTGTGGGGTGTAGGTTTGCTCGCTGAGCTGTAGGTTTGATATCCAGACGTTTCATTACCTGGCTAGGTATCAACATCAGTGGTGACCTCCAAGTGAAGCGAAGCTGTTGTCTCCTGCTTTCTATTTATATGTTTCCTTCATTAGTCAAAGCATTGAGTATAGGGGTTCAAACGTCATGTTGCAGCTGTACGTAACATTGGTGAGACCACTTTTGGAATACTGCAAACAATCCTGTTTTGCCCTGCTATAGGAACGATGTTGTTAAATTAGAAAGGGTGCAGAAACAGGTTACAAGTTTTGGGATTGGAGGGTTTGAGTTATATGGAGAGGATGGATAGACTGGACTTAGTTCCCTGGGGCATTGGAGGCTGATTGGTGACCTTATCGAGATTTATAAAACCATGAGAGGTGTAGATAAGAAGAATAGCTAAGGTCTTTTCCCCAGGATAGGAGTGCCCAAAACTAGAGGGCTTGGATTTAAGGTGAGAAGGGAAAGATTTAAAAGGGGCAGCTTTTTCACATAGTGGGTGGTGCACATATGGAATGAGCTGCCAGAGGAAGTGATAGAGGCAGGTACAGTTACATTTAAAAGACAATTGGACAGGTACATGAATAGGAAATGCTTAGAGGGTTATGGCCCAAATGGGGCTAGTTAAGTTTTGGATACCTGGTCAGCATAGACAAGTTGGACCAAAGGGCTTGTTTCTGTGCTGAATGACTCAATGAGTAGTGGTGGTTTAACCAGAGGGTCACCGTACCACAGGTAAGGAATGAGGTTGATAAAGAGAGCCCTTCACGATAACCTCAGCCAGTGCAGGATATGAATCCATGCTGTTGGCATCACTCTGCATTACAAACCAACTGGCTAGTCAATTAAGCCCCTGACCCCCTGTATGCCACGTTGAACAAATCACCATGATCATTAATTTGATGGACATAGCTTCAGATATCGATCATTGGGAACCTAAAGGAACATATTTTGGGTTTTGTAATACTAAAGAAGACGACTGATGCTGGTGTGACAGACATTATCCTGCACACATTAGAAGACATTTTACTGCCTACTGGAAACATATGGGCTAAAGGCTACAACAATGGAAGCAATATAAAGGGGAGAGAGGTGGAGTGTCCAACAAAGAATTCTGAGTATTATTGCATGAGCCTTGCAGTAGACATTTCTTGAATTTTGTTGTTAATGATGATGCAAAGTGTCACTTGGAGACGGTGGCTTTCTTAGATCTAATTCATGGAAGTTCTAAAGCATGTGCTTAATCTTATAATGGAACCATTAATAGAAGAAGATGGGAAAGTAGAATTAATGCCTTGAAATGTCTTTGCTGACAGCTAGATGTTATCTATAATGTAGTAACTGAAATCGCTGATGACACTAGTGTAACAAAAGAATTCAGCAATAGCTCACAAGTAGATGCACAAGTCCTTGGAAAAGGCATGTTTAGTTTAGGTTTTTGGTTTCTCTTGATGTGTGGTATGGCATTTTCTTTGAAATTAGCATGAATAGCAACCAGCTTTCAGTTGAAGGAATTTGGCATTTGCAATGCCATAGCAACTGAGAGAAACCAAGAAATTTCTTGTAGACTCCAGGAGTGATGAAGATTTTGAGAAAACGATGTTGGATGCACATTAACCACTGGACAATTTGGACATATTGCACACTTCAAACCAAATCTGGACCCTTGCAGGAGAAAGAGAAAGCAGGCACATGAAGCAGGTGATGAGCCTGTTCAAAACCACAAGGAAAAAAATCAAAGCCCATTCCAACTTTGTCGACCTTAACACAGCTGTCGAGGCTGAGGGATCACATTCTTAGAAAATGTAAGAAGCCAATCTGAGCAGTGGGGCATGTGGGAGCCTGAGACTGGAACAAGGGCTGAGGGCAGAGCAGTTCATAGATGTGCGCTACCCATGATTTCGACAATGTTCATCATAGAATCCCTACAGTATGGAAGCAGGTCATTTGGCCCAACATTTCTACACCAACCCCCCAAAGAGTAACCCACCCAGACTCATTCCCCTACCCTATTACTCTACATTTACCCCTGACTAATGCACCTAACCTACACATCCCTGAATGCTATGGGCAATTTAGCATGACCAATTCCCTGAACCTGCACATCTTTTGGATTGCGGGAGCGGTTCTGTCAAAGTGGGACCACTTTAATGTATTCATTTTCAGAAGAGCTTGTGAGGTGGTGGGGGATGGGCGTCAACACTTAAGTTCATTGGGGTAAATGCAGTCTTGTGCCAGCTCTGTTTAAACGGGCATATGTCTGGCTCAGATGTGAGCATGCTACCCACTGAGCTACAACAGATACTGTGGCCTGCATTGATCGCAGTTTGGTCCCACACCTGTTGGAAATGCTGCCTTGATTTTGTTCAGAGAAAACTTATTCTCTCGATACTGGAGTGGGGTTTAGCATGGCTGTTACTCATCTTTAAAAGGCAATGAGCAATGCAAGGAGGTTATAAGCAAAAAGAAGAATGGACACAAGTGTAAATGTGGATATAATGTCCATTGAAAGAAGTTAGCTTTTGATCTATGTGACATAAATAAGCAATGTCTTGGAATTATTAAACTTGCAATGTTCAAATGTCCCTTGTGGCAACATTGTCACCATGTGTTGGATCAAAGTATCAAGGTCCATGCCTGTCGGGCAGAAAGCTCATTGTGAGAGCAGCCAGAATCTACCAGCTCCATCCTCAGCTGCTGATGATGCATTCTTGTTTTCTTTATACAGCAACAATATTTTGCATGCTTATTATAAAGGAGGTTTTGGACTGACTAATCCATTATATAAAAAAAAGTAGCATCAGTCTTTGTGCCAATTCTAATTTTACCCATTCGAATGTAAAAGAGATGCATAATACGAAAATCACTATGGTTTTACAGTTACACGGGGAACTGCAAACTGATTTCAACATAAACAAAGAAAATGATTTTGGCTGCAAACACAGGAACATAAGATTAGAACATGAGTAGGCCATTCAGCCCCCTCTAGCTATTCTGGAACTCAACGAGACTGTGGCTGCTCTGAATTTTGACTCCACTTTCCCTCAAATGCAGCAGGAAGATGCAGCTCCTAAAGAAATAGGCAACACACTGAGTCCCCATGTACTTGGCACAGTCGAAGCTATGGCACCAATGATCACAACTAGGTTAGACCATAAAAATAGGAACAGGAGTAGGCCATTCAGCCCCTCGTGCCTGCTGCACCATTCAACAGGGTAATGGCTGATCCGACATTCCTCACATTTACTTTCCTGTCCTTTCCTCATTATCCTTCATTGCCCCCACCCCAACTACCATCAAAAACCTCTATGTCAGCCTGAAATATACACAAGGACTCTGCCCCCACAGCTTTCTGAAGAAATTCCGCCTCATCACAGAATTAAATTAGTGCTCCATTATTCTGAGACCAACCCCTCTGGTCTAGACCTCCCATGAGAAATATCCTTTCAGCATTTATCCTTAAGAATCCTAAATGTTTCAGTGAGATCACCTCTCACGCTTCTAAACTTCAATGAGTAGAGATCCAACCTGTTTCACCTTTGTTTATTAGACAATCCCTCCATATCAGTTTTAAGTCACACAACACCAGGTTATAGTCCAACAGGTTTAATTGGAAAAGCACTAGCTTTCGGAGCGACACTCCTTCATCAGGTGGTTGTGGCATACACACTTGTAAGACACAGCTTTTATAGCAAAAGTTTACCGTGTGATGTAACTGAAATTATATATTGAAAAATACCTTGATTGTTTGTTAAGTCTCTCATCTGTTAGAATCACCATGATAATTTCACTGCCTCCATATCAGGGATCACCCCAGTGAACCTTCTGTAAACTGTCTCCAATGAAACTATATCTTTCCTGAAATAAGGGGACTAAAACTGCTTATAGTCCTCCAGATGTGGCCTCACCAGCACCTTGTGCAGTTGCAGTAAGATATCCCTGCTGTTTTACTCCAATCTCCTAGAAATAAGAGTCAACATTCCATTAGGAAACTCTTTCTATTGATGAACTCAACTGTGTTCTGATAAGGCACTCTCCACATAATGTGTGTAAAAACTATTACATCCTGTACCTGGGGGAATTTAGCTATGTTGCCAAACTCTACTGCCTCTGTTATGATCCAAACTAATGTTATTATTTGACACATCAGATCCCAGATTGGCTCGTTAGATCATATTTTGATTTTTTGATCTTTAACAATGTGGTCTCTCACCAAAACACAAACATACAGTGATACAGATTTAGGTTCAACAATAAAACAGAAGTTTATTATATAAAAGAAATGGAAGGAAAACGGAACAAAATCAAACTGTTTAACCAGAACACGTTTAAAATTTTGAAACACAATAAAAATACAACCCTATTGTGTTACTCAATGCCAGAAAGAAATCCCTTCTCACATAGGATTTGGGCGGCACGGTAGCACAGTGGTTGGCACTGCTGCCTCACAGCGCCAGAGACCTGGGTTCAATTTCCGCCTCAGGCGACTGACTGTGTGGAGTTTGCACGTTCTTCCTGTGTCTGCGTGGGTTTCGTCCGGGTGCTCCGGTTTCCTCCCACAGTCCAAAGATGTGCAGGTCAGGTGAATTGGCCATGCTAAATTGCCTGTAGTGTTAGGTAAGGGTAAATGTAGGGGTATGGATGGGTTGCGCTTCGGCGGGTCGGTGTGGACTTATTGGGCCGAAGGGCCTGTTTCCACACTGTAAGGTAATCTAATCATAATCTAATCTAATCTAGGATATGATTTAGCTATGGCATCAATGCCCAGTGCTGACAATCTGATCGCCTTGTCCTTGATTTGTTGTATAACTGAGCATAAACTTTCTCAGCTTCAAATAACACCTTCGGGTTTTACCCAAACACTTCTAAGCCAGAATTTACTAATCTCTTCACACTAAGATAACTCATTTTCAACAACTTTAAATTATTTTCTCCCTTTGTCATGCATATTTGCTTTACATATCCTTACGCAAAGCCTTCCAATTTGACATTTTGCCATTATTACTTATTCTGGTCCTAATGTCTTCTGCTTCTATGATCTGCCTTTTCCTGGCAGGGTTTGATTATTGCTTACCTCTTCATTACCCCACACCTCTACTTTCTGATTACTACTTGATTTTTTCAAAACATCCCTGCAATGGAACTCCCCTCTCCCAACACCTTCCACTTCTCCCCAGTTAGTCTAAACCTCCATCTAGAACTCTAATTATATGATTCACTGGTTCCAACATCGTTCAAATGAAGCATGTCTCAATGGAACAGCTCCCTGTTTCTCCAGCACTGGGGCCACTTCCCCATGAATCAGAAATTATTTCTCCCTCACCAATCCTTGAGCTAAGCATTTACCTCTCCAGTCTTATTTACCCTATGCCAATTCTCATGTGGCTCAGGTAGGAATCCTGAGATTAATCACCTCTTTGGTTCTGGTTTTCACTTTAACCCTAAACTGCTTGTAATTCCTCAGCAGAACCTCTTTCCAATGTCATTAGTACCTCCATGGACCACGACAACTGGATCCTTCCCCTCCCACTTCAAGTTTGTCTCCAGCTCAAAAGAGATGTTGTGAAGCTTGGCACGAAGTAGATAATGCAACCTTTGGGACCCGGTCCTTGCCGCGAAGAACAGTATTTATTCCTAGTATGTATGCTACCCTCTATTACTGTTATAGAGTCATAGAGTCATAGAGCATGGAAACAGACCCTCCAGTCCAATTTGCCCATGCCAACCAGATATCCCAACCCAATCTAGTCCTACCTGCCAGCACTCGGTCCATATCCCTCCAAACCCTTCCCATTCATATACCCATCCAAATGCCTTTTAAATGCTGCAATTGTACTAGCCTCTACCACTTCCTTTGGCAGCTCATTCCACGCACGTACTACCCTCTGCGTGAAAACATTGCTCCTTAAGTCTCTTTTATATCTTTCCCCTCTCACCCTAAACCAATGCCCTCTAGTTCTGGACTCCCCCACCCCAGGGAAAATACTTTGTCAATTTATCTTATCCATGCCCCTCATGATTTTATAAACCTTTATCAGGTCACCCCTCAGCCTCCAACACTCTAGGGAAAACATCCCCAGCCTGTTCAGTCTCTCCCTATAGCTCAAACCCTCCAACCCTCGCAACATCCTTGTAAATCTTTTCTGAACCCTTTCAAGTTTCACAACATCTTTCTGTCAGGAAGGAGACCAGAATTGTATGCAATATTCCAACAGTGGCCTAACCAATGTCCTGTACAGCCACAACATGACCTCCCAACTCCTGTACTCAATACTCTGACCAATAAAGGAAAGCATACCAAACGCCTCCTTCACTGTCCTATCTACCTGCGATTCCACTTTCAAGGAGCTATGAGCCTGCACTCCAACATCTCTTTGTTGTTACCTCTCTTTTCTTGTCATCCTCTTCACACCAGAATGGTGCTTTGTACATGGTGTTGTGATCAGTTCACTCATCCTCCCTGTAGTCTGTTCCCTCATCTACACCAGGAGCAAGAACCTCGCACCATTTGGACAAGGTACTGGCTGAAGCTCTTCCAAAGCTAAATTTTGGATCCCCATACCTATCTATCCTTCAGACATACCCTTCTGTGCCTGATGACAGACCAAATTTGATGTAATTAATCTAAAGAGTATGACTATCTCCTGAAACACAGCACCCCAGGTAGATCCCACTCCCTGATTTGTCACAAAGTCTGCAGCTCAGACTTCAGCTCATCAACTCTGAGCTGAATTTCTTTAAACAGCCAACTCTTATGATGTGGTCAGCATGAATCACACCAGTATCCCACACACTACAGCTGCAACACCTCACTATCTCTAATCTATGTATTTAACCAATATTACTGTTAAATACTTTAAAAGTGAACTTCCTAGCTATGCACTTAGCCAATAGTATTGTCTCCTGATTTAACCCACTTGGACAATCATCTTTCTCACCAATCACCTATCTGTTATCCTGTAACCTCGCATTTCGGCTCTGACAGGGAGCAACATAGAAGGGACTCTTATCCATTAGTTTTTAATCTCCTGCTGCCACTGTCCTTTCTCAGCTCAGCTCTCCCTGTCCCAACTGAATAATTATCTGAAGAGAAAACAATTTCAGAGCTATGTAGGAGTAAGATTAGGTGAGCTGTTCTTGTGGAGAAACTGGCATTGAGATGATAGTCTTCCTTCAGTGCTGGACCCATTTTATTACTGTTTTAAATGTAATAGAATTTAATGGTACTTGCAGAATCTGCTGTGTCCTTGGATTGCCAATGCTGTCAAAGATTCCAATTATGTATAAGAAGATGCAAAGTGCCACACCATTCAAAGACATAACACCATTTTTAATTTGCACCATTGTAAATCCCATAAAGCTCTGAATTATTATATGGCAGTACAGAAATTAAACATTGCTAAAAGCTTTTTGTTTTGAACTCATCAGAACTAGAACACAAGAAACAGGCTTGAACAAATGAACTCCATTTTATGCAACATAAGAAGGAGGTGCTAATTGGGTGAGCTATCATTAACGTTGACATGCAGAAAATATGGTTACCTATCAGTCTTAATTCTCAGACCTGGCAGGTAGATTCTGATTGGTCAGAGTGTTGCCATGAGGATGTTGCAGCAGAGATTGTTTCTCTCTTTATGGTTAGGGTATTCCATGAGGATGTTGTAACAGAGATTGGTTCTCTCTCTTACTGGTCAGGGTGTTGCCATAAGGATGTTGCAGCAGAGATTGGTTCTCTCTCTGATTGGTCAGGGCATTGCCATGAGTATATGGCACCAGACATTGGCTCTCTCCATTACCCCATTTTTTAAAAAAAAGATGCAATGTACATACAAATTCCCTTTTGTCTCCAGAATGCTATGTATTTATATAGGAATCCCACCCTGGCAATGTTTTTCGACAACCTCTACCATTGGGGAAAAGGTACAGAAGCCTGCACACACGCACCAGCTGGTTTCAAAACAGCTTCTACCTGACCGATGTTAGAATACTGAATGGACTCACTAACTCTTTACATTCGCCTGTACCTGTGTTTTTGTTTTTGCTGCGGTTTACCTATTATTTACTCATCTATGCTACTTAACTCCGTGATTTGCCTATATTGCTCACAAGACAAAGCTTTTCACTGTTGGTACACGTGACAATAAACTCAATTCAATTCAATTCAATTCAGCTGCAGGCACATTGGAGAAAGTGAGGACTGCAGATGCTGGAGATCAGAGTCGAACGTGTGGTGCTGGAAAAGCGCAGCAGGTCAGGCAGCATCCAAGGAGCAGGAGAATCGATGTTCCGGGCATTAGCCCTTCATCAGGAATGAGGTTCATTTCCAGCATCACACTCTTGACCCAGCTTCAAGCACATGCAAATGGGTCACTGTGAGCCTAAATGATGATTTTGAGCATGGTTTCATGCGAGGGAAACCATGTCCCACAAACTTGATTGAATTTTTTGATGAAGTAACCAAGAAGGTTGATGAGGGCAGAGCAGCAGACATTGTTTACTTGGACTTTAGTAAAGCCTTTGACAAGGTTCTGCACGGTAGACTAATTAGTCAAGTTAGATCAAATCGGGTTCAGGGTGAATTTACCAATTGGGTACAAAACTGGCTTAATGACAGGAGACAGAGAGTGGGGTTAGAGGGTTTTTTTTTGGACTGGAGACCTGCTACCAGCAGTATTCCACAAGGATTGGTGCTGGGTCCACTTTTGTTTGTCAGTTATAAAACTGGTTTAGATGAGAATATAGAAGGCAAGGTGAGTAAGTTTGTGGATGACACTAAAATTGATGGCATAGTGGACAGTGAAGAAGCTTATCGAGGATTACAAAGAGATCTTGATCAATAGGTTCAATGGGCTAAAGAGTGGCACATGGAGTTTAATTTGGAAGAATACGAGGTATTGCATTTTAGCAAAATGGACTTATACAATTAAAGGTAGTGCCTTTGGTAGTGTTGTAGAATAGAGCAACCTAGAGGTTCAGGTACATAATTCTTTGAAGTTTCCATCACCTACAGACAGAGTGGTTAAGAAGGCATTTAACACACTTGCATACATTGCTCAGACCTTTGAGTTGGGGAGTTAGGACATTATGTTGAGGCTTACAAGACATTGACGAAGCTTCTTGTGGAATGATGTGTCCAGTTCTGGTCGCCCTGCTATAGGAAGGATATTATTAAGTTGAAGAGGGTTCAGAAGAGATTTACCAGGAATGGAATTGAATTGAATTTATTGTCACCTGTATCGAGGCACAGTGAAAAGCTTTGTCTTGTGAGCAATACAGGCAGATCACAGAGTTAAGTAGCATAGATAAGTAAATAATACGTAAACAGCGGCAAAAACAAAAACACAGGTACAGGCGAATGTTAAGAGTTTGTGAGGCCATTCAGTATTCTAACAACAGTAGGGTAGAAACTGTTTCAAAATCAGCTGGTGTGTGTGTGCAGGCTTCTGTACCTTTTCCCCGATGGTAGAGATTGTCGAAAATCATTGCCAGGGTGGGATGGATCTTTGAGAATGCTGGCAGCACTTCCTTGACAGCGGGCCTGGTAAATGGATCCTATAGATGGGAGGTTGGCCACTGTGATTGCCCAGGCCGAATTCACCACTCTCTGTAACCATCTCTGATCTTGAATGGTACAGTTGCCGTACCAGGTAGTGATACATCCAGACAGAATGCGCTCAGTGGTGCACCTATAAAAGTTGGCAAGGGTATTCACTGTCAAGCCAAATTTCCTCAGCTGCCTGAGGAAGAAGAGATGTTATTGGGCCTTTGTAACCAGTGCGTCCACATGAAGAGTCCAAGAAAGCTTGTTGTTGATGACCACTCCCAGGAGCTTGACACTTTCCACTTGTTCCACCTCTGTGCGGTTAATGTGTAGCTGGGCATGAGTAATATTCTACTGAAAATCAATAATGCGTCCTTGGTTTTGCTAGCATTGAGAGCTAGTTTGTGCACCATTTTTCCAGGTATTCCACCTCCCGTCTGTAGTCTGTTTCATTGCCATCTAACATTTGACCGACTATGGTGGTGTCATCAGCAAACTTGTAAATGGCATTAGTCTGGTATTTGGCGATGCAGTCATGGGTATACAGTGAGTACAGTAGGGGGCTGAGTATGCACCCCTCAGGGGCTCCAATGTTGAGTGTTAGTGACCATGAAATATTGTCCCCAATCTTCACTGATTGTGGCCTTTGGGTCAGGAAGCTGAGGATCCAGTTGCAGAGAGTGGGTCTTAGTCCAAGATCAGTCTCTTTAGTAATCAGTCTCGAGGGGATAACAGTGTTGAAGGCTGAACTGTAGTCAATGGATTCTTACGTAGCTGTTCTTGATGTCAAGATGCTCTAGGGAGGAGTGAAGGGTAAGTGATATGGCATCTGACGTGGATCTGTTGGTCCAATAGGCAAATTGGAGTGGGTCAAGGGTAGTGGGGAGGCTGGAGTTAATTAATGCCATGACCAGACTTTCAAAGCACTTCATGACCACCATAGTTATGGCCACAGGTGGTAGTCATTGAAACATGCTGCATGAGCCCTCTTAAGCACAAGGATGATATTGGCTCTCTTGAAACAGGCAGGGACAGTGGCCTGCTGCTGGGAGAGGTTGAAGATGTCCAAGAAGACCTCAGCCAGTTAATCTGCGCATGCTCTGAGTGCACGGCCTGGTACTTCGTCTGGTCCCATTGCTTTCCTTGGATTCACATGAAGGAAAACTGATCTGACCTCTGATGCAGTGACTGTTGGTATAGGTTTGTCAGGATTTCTCGGAATAGGTGTTACCTCTCTGCTGAACATTTGGTCAAAGCAAGCATAGAAGGCGTTGAGATGATCAGGGAGGGATATGTCATCGTCTGCTATCTTGCACTGTCTCTTTTTAGAACCTGTGATGTCATTCAGTCCTTGCCATCGTCGCCGGGTGTCTGTCTGGGTCTCTAGTTTGGATCGGTAAAGGCTGTCTTAATGGCTCTGTGAAGGTCATACTTGGATTCCTTATATCTGAGTGGGTCTCCTGATCTGAAGGCCTCACGCCTGGTTTTTAACAAGTTCTGTATGGAGGGTTTGAGTTATAAGGAGAGGCTGGATAGGCTGGGACTTCTTTCTCTGGGGTGTAGCAGGTTGAGGGGTGACCTTATAGAGGTTTAAAGAATCTTGAATGGTATAGCTAGGATGAATGGCAGGTATCTTCTCCCTGGTATGGGGAGTTTCAAGACTGGGGGCATATTTTTAAGGTGAGAGGAGAAAGATTTTAAAAAGACATGAGTGGCAATTTTGTTTTACACAGAAAGTGGTTCTTGTGCAGAATGAACTTCCAGAGAAGTGGTCGATATGTGTACAGTCAAGTTTAAACAAAATTTAGATAAGTCCATAAATAAGAAATGTTTGGAGGGATATGGGCCAAGCACAGGCAGGTGGGGCTAGTTTAGTTTGGGATTATGTTCGAAAAGGACTGGTTGGACCTAAGCGTCTGTTTTCATGCTGTATGAATCTATGACTCTACAATGATCTTAAATTAGCTTCTGGTGTAAGGCTTAGCATATTTTGGATATTTAACAAATAGTTTCCAAAAGCACTTCTAATCGTAGATATGCTTTTCTAAAACTTGCAAGCACAGGCATAATTGGCATGCAGCCCACTGTGAATGGTCAAAGGAACATGTGGTTGGGTACACTCTGCCAATCGTTGGGATGTAGCACCTACGTACAAAAAGACCTGAGACAAATTTCTGAGACTAGCCAAGGCATATTCAGAAAAATAATTCCTGCAATTCTTGAAACCAACAGGGAGGATATTGCAACTTTACAGAGTGCTCTAAATCATACAAAGACATTGAGCCATTTGAGATGAATTTGATGATGGAGGAGGTCATGAAGGCTGGCGAGTGGGGTGGGGAGGGAGGGAGATCTCCAAGCTCTTGTCAATAAGCTGCTTTGTCTCTTAGTATTTTGCTGGCAATAGCCACGATCTTTTTGTAGCTTTGCAGCAGCAGGCACATGCCAAACTGTGTGATGCAGAGGAACTGTGAGAATGCTAAAATAGACTATTCTGACTACCTGTGCATGTCGATCAGAACATTTTGTGCAGCACCACCTTTCAACACCGTTGACTCCTGTACTTCAGAAGCAAAGGCATGAACATAAATTTGTTTCAAGTATTTTCGTTCCACCTTGTTGTGAAATACACAAAATGTAAGTATGTACGTTTTGGAAAAATGTTAATCCTTAACCTCAATTATTTATTTATCTCACATGCACAGTTTAGAAATTATGTTTCCATCATTTTTTGCTGGCAATTTTCTTGAAATCATTTGAACAGCTGAGTAAAAGGTGACATAATCTTCAATGGGCACAACCTCCAGTATCACATCCATGAGCATATTTTCAAGTATTGTTCCCTCTCCTTTTAAAACCTTTTTTATTGATCACACTTAAAAGGAATGCACGATACATGGTGCAGAGGAGAGGTACAAATTGATTTCTGGGGACAAGAGAGAGCTGTCTCCTGAGAATAGATTGAGTACAGTGGGCCTACATTTCCCAGTATTTAGACAAATAGGAAGTGCTACAATTCAGATATTTAAATTTCCTGGAGGGTTTAACAGCTGTACATGCTGAGAGGCTGTTTCTCGGGTTAGACGGTCTAATCCTTGGGGTCTTAAAGATCAAGAGATCTCAGAATAACAGGTCGTCCATTTACAATTGGTGATAAATAATTTCTTCACCCAAAGGATTATGAGTTTTTGGAATTTTTTCTTCAAGTATATTCAAGACTGAGCTGAGTCGACTTTTGGGAGAAAGTGAATCGAGGAATGGAGTGTGAGGTGGGTTGGTACAGATGATCTTATTGAATGACTGAAGAGTCAGAGACTAAGGCCAATAAGACTTATGAGGAAGAACAGACAGAGGGAGGTAACTGAACGCAACAGGACTGGCGGTCTGAAATGTATTTGTTGTAACGGGAGGAATGTGACAGGAAAGGCAAATGACATTAGAGCTAGGATTGTTGTGTACAGAGGAAACTTGACTATCCGAGCATCAATTATCTGAATTTCGAATTATCCGAACAAGATTTCAAGGTTGCATTAAAACATCACATCAAAGAGAGAAGTGTATTCGGATTACCTGTACTGAAGAAGGTGTGAAAACGCTGGCAAAAACAAAGAAACACAAGCACCTCAAGCAACAACGACTGGATTTTAATTTTTACGTAAGGGTTAGATACACTGCCTTTTGCAAAGTAAGTGTTTATTCCCATCAATTTAATGGGCCGTTCTTGAAAAAAATGGCAGAGAAAGTAAACACATGTGCAAGGCGATGCTTCTGTCTTTCTATAGCGACACTGAGTTCATCGAAACTGACAAATACTCTTGTGATTGTAGAAACTGTTCAGGACCTTGTTTAATGTTGGGGTTTCATATATTTATGTGATGGTAAGGGTTTAGTCCTTCTCAATTTAACCTGCAATTTGCAGAATGCAAAGATTAGTTTGTTTAATTAGCTGACTCATCAAAATTATAGATTTTTTTTAAAATCTCTGACAGAGCATGGCATTAGATCAGTATGGCTTCCCTTGTTTGAGGTCAAGTTGATTCCAATTATCCAAGTTGATATCCATCCAACTCGTTTGGATAATCGAGATTCCTCTGTATAACTGTGTTGTAGCTATTACAGAGGTTTGGTGGAGACAGGGCCAGGACTGGCAGCTTAATGATCCCAGAGTTAGATGTTTCAGGTGAGATAGGGAGGGATGTAAAAGTGGTGGGGGAGTTGTGTGACTGTGAAGGGAGAAAATCGCGACTGTACTGAGGAAGGACACCTTGGAGGGCTCATCCAGCAAGGCCTTTTGGGTAGAGCTCAGGAATATGAAGGGCAATCACCTTGATGGAATTGTACTACAGGCCTCCCAACAGTGATGGGGTGCTAGAGGATTGGATGTGTGGATGAATTATGGAAAAATATAAAAACAATGTGGTGGGTGATTTTAACTTCCCCAAATACTGGAACTTGCTTAGTGCCAGGGGCTTGGATGGTGGTATGTGTAGGGTGGGGGCAATGAGCTTGTAAGGTGAGTCCAGGACGGTTGTTTTTAAACAATGTGTGAATAGTCCAACTCAGAAAGAGCTCATACTCTGCCTGATATCAGGGAATGAGCCCAGCCAGGTGATCAATATTTCGGTGGGGGAGTATTTCAGGAAGAGTGATCATAATTCTGAAAGTTATAAGTTACTAATGGATGAGAATAAGAGTAGTCCTCAGGTGAAAGTACTAAATTGAGGTAAAGTTAATCACCATGATATTTATCAGGAATTGGACAATGTAGATTGGGGACAGCTGTTTGAGGGTAAATCAACATCTGTCATGTGGGAATCTTTAAAAGTCCAGTTTGTTAGAATTCAGGATCAATATGTTCCTGTGAAAATGTAGGGTAAGGGCGGCAAGATTCAGGAACTTTGAATGACAAAAGAAATTGAGAGCGCAGTCAAAAAGAAAAATGCGGTTTGGGAAACTGAAGACAAACAGAGCCCTTGATGAATACAAAGAAAGTAGGAATTAACTCAAACAAGGAATGAGGAGAGCTAAAAGGGGCCATGAAATGTCTTTGGTAAAAAGGATTAAGGAAAATCCCAAGGCATTTTATACATGCAGTATATAAAGAGAAAGGGTAGCTAGGGAAAGGATAGATTCACTCAGGACAAAGGACGGAATTCATGCCTGGAGCTGGAGGAAGTGGATGAGGTCCTTAACAAATTCACATCAATATTCACCAAAGAGAGGGATATGCTGGATTTGACTTGATTTGATTAATTATTGTCACATGTACCAAGATACAGTGAAAAGTGTTGTCTTATGTGCTTTACAGGCAGATCATAATATACAAGTGCATCAGGATGGTGAGTCTCAGTTGCAGTTCTATGTTGATATTCATAGAATTACTACAGTGTGCAAGTAGAACATTTGACCCATCATGTCCACGCTGACCCTCCAAAGAGTCTCCTACCCAGTTCCACTCCATTCCTGTAACCCTGCATTTCCCATGGCTAATCCACCTAACCTACATTTCCCTGGACACTATGTGCAACTTAGCATGGCCAGTCCATCTGACCTACACATCTTTGGACTGTGGAAGGAAACCGGAGCACCTACAGGAAACCCATGCAGACACTGGGAGAATGTGCGAACTCCACAGACAGTTGCCCAAGGCCCCGGCCTGAAATGTCAATATTCCTGTTCCTTCGATGTTGTCTGACTTGCTGTGCTCCTCCAACTTCACATCTATTGATCTCAGAATACTGTCAAAGATCTATTCCAGCCCTGTATTAGCACAGTCAGTATTTTTCAATTATAATGGGTCAAACGTATTTTCAAAGGTCTCAGCAAAGAAAAGCCACAATTAATCATAAATGTTTAGGTAATATTTATAGACAAACACTTGTTTTATGAAGGAAGAGCTGTCAAACTCACCATTACAGAACTGTATTGATTTCAAAACCACTGATTTACAGAAACTGTGTCTGCAGGTTTGGCAGAACTGCGTCCCAAAAAGGCAGAAGAGGTGTGCATTAGATTGCAACAGTATCTCCTTCTTGGAACTTTTTGTGCTTGTCGTGGTTTTTGAAAGTCTAATTACATTTTTTTCTAATATCACATGTATTATTTTTGGGAGCTACTCTGAGGGGCTGATTTTCACTGTTGGAGCAGGTTGTAGACAGAGCGGCAGATCCACCTTAATGGGTTTCATTAGACCCAACTTTCACTCCAGGCAAACAGGGATGGAATCGTATTGGGTCATCGGGTCACCATGGGTGGGTAGAGTGTGGCATTGATGACGGACAGAAAGCTGATGGGAAGATGAAGCAGATAGGCAAAAGGATTCCTCAGGCTTAATTACATGCACATACTACATAGACATCCTTAATTTCCCTTCCAATCTGATGCCAGTGCAATAAAAAATCCCTGCGGCACAGTCTTTGGCCATCTGCATTCAAATATCATGTTATTAAAAAGCTTATGTTAAATGTCTAGACTGCAAGGAGGTAAAGGGATTTGGTAGAAGTTACAGGACATGGTGCTGAAGTGGTTGAGGATATTACTGCTACATTAGACCTATTAAAGTTAATCAATATTTCCACTTTCCAACATTGAGATTAAATTTGTTGGTAAGAGATGTTGTCACTTGGTAGCTGGTTCTGCTGAGATCTCCTTTGCTGCCTCTTACCTTGTTCATTTTAAACAAGAAACCCCAAATACTAAATAGTGAGGATAACCATGTGGAAGTCGCTGCACAAAAGACACATTGTTAAGTTACCACAATGCTATACCATGGTATGATAGATAACACGTTACAAGAGAACATCTCCAAAGAGATACCAAGCTAGCAAGTTTTAAGAAGGTTTGTAGCTCAAGTTGAGGTTCTGGATGCAGGTTTGCTCGCTAAGCTGGAAGGTTCATTTTCAGACATTTCATCACCATACTAGGTAACATCTTCAGTGAGACTCTGGACAAAGCTTTGTCTGAAGGCTCACTGAAGATGTTACCTAGTATGGTTACAAAACGTCTGAAAGTGAACCTTCCAGTTCAGTGAGGAAACCTATATCCAGATACCAAGCTGACCTAAGTTACATGATTCTTAACAATCGAATAAGTGTAATTGAATGAAATGATCTAACTAGCCCCTTCCAGAGGCAGTCACCTCTATCCTTTCAAAGCAACTGCATTATATAACAACATTAACTTGCGGTAAATAGCTCCTGTGAAAACCTACTTGAAGCTTTTACACTTCACAAATAAAAATACATACAAACATATTTCTTGTAGGCCACCTTATTGAACCAGCTAGTTTTTTCTTATGATCCAGGAAGTTACGTGATCGTTCACATGCTATATTGAAAACTCTCAACGTTTAGTTCAATTTCACAATTTACCGTAGAATCCCTACAGTGTGGAAACAGGTCCTTCAGCCCAACGAGTCCACACTGACCCTCCGAAGAGTAACCCACCAAGAGCCACTCCCCTAACCTAAATTTACCTCTGACTAATGCATCTAACCTACACATCCTTGAACATTATGCGCAACTTAGCATGGTCATATCACCTAATCTTCAATTCTTTGGACTGTGGGAGGAAACCAGAGCACCTGGAGGAAGCCCACACAGACACAGAGAGAATGTGCAAACTGCACGCAAACAGTCTCCCAAGGTTGGATTGAACCCAGATCCCTGGCGCTGTGAGGCAGCAATGCTAACTACTGAGCTACCATGCCACCCGATGGTTGGACTTAAATGTACAACGATTAGATTATTCACTCAATTCCATAATCACCAGAGAACCTTACTGCACCTACAGGATCATTCATAAAGCAGCCCGTTTTGCTGGTCTGGATGGCTATTTTCAATGCCTCAATGTCATTGTTCATAGCTCTGTGACACCAGATTGTGAATTTCAGATGTTGGGTTATTCGGCTGATTGTGCAGATTAGATTCCCTACAGTGTAGAAACAGGCCCTTCAACCCAACAAGCCCATACTGACCCTCCGAAGAGCAACCCATTGTGTGGAGCCGCAGAAATTGGACGAGATACTAAATGAGTATTTTGCATCAATATTTACTGTGGAAAAGGATATGGAAGATATAGATTGTAGGGAAATAGATGGTGACATCTTACAAAATGACCAAATTACAGAGGAAGAAGTGCTGGATGTCTTGAAATGCGTAAAGGTGGATAAATCCCCAGGACCTGATCAGGTGTACCCGAGAACTCTGTGGGAAGCTGGAGAAGTGATTGCTGGGCCTCTTGCTGAGATATTTGTATCATCGATAGTCACAGGTGAGGTGCTGGAAAATTGGAGGTTGGCTAACGTGGTGCCACTGTTTAAGAAGGGTGGTAAGGACAAGCCAGGGAACTATAGACCAGTGAGCCTGACATCAGGGGTGGGCAAGTTGTTGGAGGGAATCCTGAAGGACAGGATGTACATGTATTTGGAAAAGCAAGGACTGATTAGGGATAGTCAACATGGCTTTGTGTGTGGGAAATCATATCTCACAAACTTGATTGAGTTTTTTGAGGAAGTAACAAAGAGGATTGATGAGGGCAGAGCAGTAGATGTGATCTATATGGACTTCAGTAAGGTGTTTGACAAGGTTCCCCATGGGAAACTATTGGAAAGGTTAGATCTCACGGAATGCAGGGAGAACTAGCCATTTGGATACAGAACTGGCTCAAAGGTAGAAGACAGAGGGTGGTGGTAGAAGGTTTTTTTCAGACTGGAGGCCTGTGACCAGTGGAGTGTCACATGGATCGGTGCTGGGTCCTCTACATTTTGTCATTTATATAAATGATTTGGATGCGAGCATAAGAGGTACAGTTAGTAAGTTTGCAGATGACACCAAAATTGGAGGTGTAGTGGACAGCGAAGAGGGTTACCTCAGATTACAACCTGATCTTGACCAAATGGGCCAATGGGCTGAGAAGTGGCAGATGGAGTTTAATTCAGATAAATGCGAGGTGCTGCATTTTGGGAAAGCAAATCTTAGCAGGACTTATACACTTAATGGTAAGGTCCGAGGGAGTGTGGTTGAACAAAGAGACCTTGGAGTGCAGGTTCATAGCTCCTTGAAAGTGGATTCGCACGTAGATAGGATAGTGAAGGCGGCGTTTGGTATGCTTTCCTTTATTGGTCAGAGTATTGAGTACAGGAGTTGGGAGGTCATGTTGTGGCTGTACAGGACATTGGTTAGGCCACTATTGGAATATTGTGTGCAATTCTGGTCTCCTTCCTGACAGAAAGATGTTGTGAAACTTGAAAGAGTTCAGTAAAGATTTACAAGGATGTTGCCAGGGTTAGAGGATTTTAGCTATAGGGAGAGGCTGAACAAGCTGGGGCTGTTTTCCCTGGAGCGTTGGAGGTTGAGGGGTGACCTTACAGAGGTTTACAAAATTATCAGGGGCATGGATAGGGTAAATAGGCAAAGTCTTTTCCCTGGGGTCGGGGAGTCCAGAAGTAGAGGGCATAGGTTTAGGGTGAGAGGGGAGAGATATAAAAGAGACCTAAGGGGCAACATTTTCACACAGAAGGTGATGCGTGCATGAAATGAGCTGCCAGAGGATGTGGTGGAGGCTGGTACAATTGCAACATTTAAGAGGCATTTGGATGGGTATATGAATAGGAAGGGTTTGGTCCGGGTGCTGGCAGGTGGGACTAGATTGGGTTGGGATATCTGGTCAGCATGGACAGGTTGGACCAAAGGATCAGTTTCCATGCTGTACATCTCTATGACTCTGACTAATGCACCTAACTCTATGGGCAATTTAACATAGCCAATTCACCTGACCTGGTCTTTGGGAGGAAACCCACGCAGACACGGGGAGAATGTGCAAACTCCATACAGACAGTCGCCCGAGGCTGGAATTGAACCTGGGACCCTGGTGCTGTGAGGCAGCAGTGCTAACCACTGAGCCACCATGCCGCCCAAACTTACAGAAGGTGCTCATGAAGCCGTTGTAAATGTCATACCTCTGGCCCAGGAGCTCTGATTTAAAGTACCAAATATGTCATAACGTGTCTGAACAGGTTGATTAAAAATTTCTGCACGCTTATACGAGAAGCCAAACCTCAGGGAGCATGAGTTGCAGTAGATTGCGCTGATATCTGGATGGCTAATCCATTACATAACCACTCCAATACTATACCCAAATTCATCATACCTGTGCTTGTTTTTGTAAATTACTGAGGAGGTGGACTAGCTTCAGCTTTTTTCAAAGTAAAATCAAATCAAATTATAATGAAATAACATCTCTTTGTTTTGTAAATTTAAAAGCTGTGATAAAAAAATTAAATAAAAACTTTGTATCTGCAGATAATAATTTTGAAGTGACTTATTCTGAAGTTGGACATTGTACAGAAACATTGGGCAGAATGTTTGTCTTGTTGGGGAGGCAATTGACCAATGTACCAACCTTGGCCATCATGCCATTTCTGATGCCAATGAGTTTCACCAGGACAGTATGGGAGAATGGGGTCAAGATTAGAGTGGTGCTGGAAAAGCACAGCAGGTCAGGCAGCATCCGAGGAGCAGGAAAATCAACGTTTCGGGTCGGAGCCATTCCTGATGAAGGGCTCCTGCCCGAAACATCAATTTTTCTGCTTCTCGGATGCTGCCTGACCAGCTGCGCTTTTCCAGCACCACTCTAATCTTGACTCTAATCTCCAGCATCTGCAGTCCTCATTTTTGCCTAGTATGGGAGAATGGCCTTGGGATCTTGCCCAGTACATTAACTAAGCCAATAAAGAACTTATTAGGAGTTCAGTGATGGGCATGTTTGGATTTTATGGGGTAGCACAGGCTACGTACACTGGGGCAGAGCAGAGGCATCAGGTGAATACACAGCTGAGAGCCAGTCATGGTCAGCCTAGGAATTCAGTGGGTTGCATTAAAGGGTGAACAATACAGAGGGGTCTTAGCCATGGGCATCCAGGTGCCATTGGGTCATCCAGGTGCCATTGGGTCATCCAGGTACCATAGGGTCAATGCAAACTACATAAGAAACAGAAGCAAGAGAAGGCCAAATGGCTTGCCAAGCCATCTCACCATTCAATATGATACCTCAGCTTCAACTTCACATGCCCACCCACTCCTCATATCCCTTTTTCCCCTGAAGATATGAAATTCTATTTCAGCCATAACTATGCTCAATAATGGAGCATTTACAACACTCTAGAGTCAACATCTGCAAAGATTCACCAGCTTTTGAGTTAAGAAATTTCTCCTTACTTTAGTCCTAAATGATTGGTCTCCTTATCCTGAAACTGAAGCCCTGTGTTTTAGATTCCCCAGCCAGGATAAGAATGTCTCAGTGTGCACCCCGCCAGACCATTCAGAACCACACACAGTTCAATGAGATCACCTCTCATTCTTCTAAATGCCATATATTTTAGACCCAATTTACTCAGCCTCTTGACAGCTCCATCATCTGACAGGCACCAATCTAGTGAGCCTTAGTTACTCTGCTTCCACTGCAAGTAAATCCTTCCTTAAATACAGTGATCAAAACCGAACACAATGGACTCACCAAATACTGTGGTAATTTTAGCAATGCAGATTTTACTGCAGGCCCCTTGCGATAAAGGCCAGAGGGCCATATGCCCTCCAAAGTGTTTGCTCTGCCTGCATGCTAACTTTCTGCGTTCTGTTATGAGTACATCCAAATTCCTCTGAACATTAATAGTTTGCACCTTCTGCTTCTCTCTTATTACCAGATTCAATAATCTCGTATTTCTCCATGTAATACTCAATCTGTCACCATGTTGTCCGCTCACCTAATCTGTCCATATCTCTTTGCAGTCTCCATATATCTCCTTCACACTTTGCAATTCCATCTGTGGCAGCAGGGAGAATGACCAATAGTGACCTCAAGTAGTGAAGGCCTCCCCCCCCCTCACCTTGGGTTCCAGACCTCTGCCATTCCTAAGACATCTTTCCAACACAAGGTAATGAAGTGTATGCCTTCTTAAAACAGACTCATAGTTGCACAGATCCACCTCCATTCACACAACTGAGCAGCCTAAGCTACCAAATAAACGCATTACCAAAACCATCTCTGGGCCAATTAAGCACGTATCCACATCAAAAACGGGACCAAAATTGACTGTCACATCCTAGTAGTCTCCTCTGGTGCAGCCTCAGGACGCAGTAACAGCCCCAATATAAGTTTAGAGCTGCTGGAAGGGAATTCCTGCCTATCGGCTTACAACTCTGATTGGAAGAGATTGTCATATCAAACTGAAATGAGAGAGATAGGCAAAGACAGCAGCCTTTGGGGATATCACCAAAGATCTCATGTAAAGGTACAGCAAAATCAGAACATTAGCTGGTATCTATAAGATTCCCATTAATCATCCTGTCCTTACTATTTCCCACATATTTCTCTCAAATCCTGAAAATATTTCAATTTATTTTTCAGATCAACGTTTGTGCGATACCATGCACTGACTCTCATAGGTGATGCCCCAGTTCACTTTTGCCTGCTTCTGTGGACTCCATGGCTTTTGCAATTCTAAGAAAAAGAAGGAAGAACATGGCTCTGAACGGGAAACATCCGTGTAAACATGGGCTAAGGATTATGAAATACTCAACAGGGCCCCCACTTACAAAGGGGACCAAGTGTATCTCTTGGAATCCAACATGAGGCTCTTGCTTCATAATAATGAACAAACCATCAGGGGTATGAGATAGACTGCATTTGACATTGTCCTTCTAGAAAGAAAGACCACTGTTCTGCTGACCCGTTGGCGTGTGCATTAATGTCTGTTTTGCATAAACAGCCTGTAGGAAATAGATTGTCACAATTTATGACAGGAATACATGGTTTATGTGTCAACAATTCCACTCAAAAGAAAAATGCCACAAATCATGAAAATCTTATAGTATCTACTGTATTTGTACAGATCCATGTATTTCAAGATATCAGCTTGGAGTATCCAAATATTTTCCTGAAGAGTGCAACTTAATCTGAATATTTAATTTCATTTGATATTTCTTATGGAGATGGAGAGTTGGTAATGTTTTAAACACAGTTACATTTTCTTAAAAAAAGAGTACTGGACATATTGGAATTATTTCCCATGTTGGAAGGAATGCAACTATGCTTGCACTAGCAATGCCCGATTGCCATTGATTTATAAAGGAATATTAGTTTTATTACACCTTCTAAAATTAAGAATTGTGATATGTCTTGGTTATATCTTCTTCCTTGTTATCAGCAAAGGAGGACTTGCACTGTAATTCCTATCGCATGCATTATGCCCTGTCATTCTCACTGGAAGTTAAAGTTGCCAATTGTTGTTGGATGTATTCCTGGAGTTTCATCATGGCTCACAGGTCCAACAGACTAGTCAAATGACCTTTTTCTCCTAGCTCTAATATTTTATGCCTAAGAAGTGAAGATGTTCAAAAAAAAGTTTTATTTTTCTTTTTAAGCGCCTTTATTATTTTGTTGCAATGTCGAGTGGATTTTTTTAATGGCTGGAGAGTTGGCAGCCTTATTGGAAATCTGCAGTGCAGACGTTACCAGATTATGCCATTAAACACCAATTATTACTGTAGTGCATTAAGGCTTTTGACACAATCTTGGCATTCAAATGCTGTTTATTAACTGCTTCAGCTTGATCTCCCCATGGAGTCACAATGCAATTGAGAATCTCACCCTCAGGTTAATGTCATGATTTTGCTACATAGTCCTACCAAAACATATGAGCTGGGCACCAGGTTTGCTTTTAATTTTAAACAGATTAATTGTGATGGCAGTGACACCTTGGTTTTCCACAATTACCTCATCTTACTTTGCAACATCTGGATGTTTGAATTGTAAAGAAAAAAAAATTTATTGCTGTGCAGCAGCTTTTAAAGCTGGCAAAGGGATTCAGTAAGTACAGTATTTGTCAGTTTCAGTGAATACCATTTGTTACTTTGGAACAGACTGTAATCTCTGTTGTGCTTGCACTTTCCATATTCCATGAGTTTGACAGGCTGAAGGGCATTTCTGGTACCTGCAGAGCTGAAAAACTAGTCAAGCTGAACCATAAATGTATTTTAAAAAAAGAAAAATCAAGACTATATATTTGCTTTTAAACCCTTCTTTGATGGTATGCTTTGCAGAACATCTTTCTTAGTTGAAGTAGGTTGGTTTAGCTGAAGAATGGCTTGTACAGGGCATGAACATTGATACAGAGCAGTTGGGCTGAATGGCCTATTTCAATATTGTAATTTATAATTACCTTGTCACAACTCAAAGTGTAATCTGAGGAACACAGCTGCTTTTAATAGCATATAGTAAGAATTACTTAAAGTAATCTCATGTACTTCTCATGTTTCTATATCTCTAATTGTTTAATTTAGTTGATTATATTTGTAAACATTTTCCCTTCCTTTCTATTACATTTTTTACCTCTCCATCTTCATTCCTGGAAGCATTTGCTCATCATTAGGTACAGCTCCATGGAGTCCAAGCAACCTTAAATAACTCAAGTATCCATTCATGAAGTGAAAATCTGCGCAGTGAGTAAAACGAAAATCTGCAAGTGCTGGAACTCTGAAATAAAAGCAGAAACTGCCACAAATTTACATGACTCTGAATCTATGTATTGGGTTTTGAACTTGTGAATTCAGCTGAAAGATCGTTTTCAGTTTTCATCCTCTCTCTTGAAGCTGACTAACCTACTATATCTTTGCAGCATTAACTAGCACTGCTCATAGACTGCTAAAATTAGACGCAGTAATTGTGAATGGCCTGAAGCTGAGTCGAGAACTATCTTCAACTTTATGTCCAGTGACATGAACTAGAGGACATCAAGAGAAGGATTATTTAACAGTTTAAAAGATTTATTTATGAAAGCTGACAATGTTATGTGCATGTGGGACAGTTTTACAGCAATATCCTTGGGATATTGGGCAGAATTAGCAATACTAATTGAATTTTGCCTCTTTGGTTCAAGGATACTGAGGCCAATTATGATGTATGAACCAATGTTAGCTGAGATCAAGCAGTTTTGTAAATATAACAAAACCTTTTCAACCACACCAGTTTTTGTTAAATTCTGACTGAGATGGTGTCCTGTCTGTCTGTCTTGACTCCTGTCCTCATTTCTAAGGACATGGACTTCCTTTGGATTGGTCCACACTTGTGGGAAAAATCCTAAAGTGATTTTGTTGCAGAGAATTTCCTACTGTTAATACCTACAGCAGACACATTCAAATTGTTTACAGACTGAGAATTAATCTATTTGGCGACTTCACAAATGCATCTTTCATGGTCAACAAGTGGGACTTGAACCCAGAGTTTCTTGCCCACAGGTAGGGACATTGTCACTGTGCACAAGAACTCCTAATGTGGTGTTTCCATAGTCTAAAACATTTCAGACATGTGACATTGTATGCTTGACATTACATAACACCATTTGTTGCAGCAAGACAACCAGAAATCAGAAACCAACTAATTCAAAGGGCAGATCCTTCTCCATTCCTGCACGTCATTTTCCCTGCACGTCATTTTCAATGCAGCGCTGTAGGGAGTTTAGGAGGCAGAGCCTTCCTGCTGGATACATGATGCAGCGTGGTGTATCCCAAGGGGAAGGAGACTATTACAAAAATGGTTACTATCGAATTCCAATATTTTCTATGGAAATGCTTAAAGATATTTCTTCAATCATTTGTTTTCTTTAATTTAATTTATTCCTTATTAGAAGCTAATCATTGAATCGCTTAGCTCAAAATGAGGTCATTCAGCAATTAATTCTTGTGCCTGCTCCTTTGAAGAACAATCCAATTAGTCCCCATTCCCTCTTCTCGTCCTGTATCACTACAAGCTTTTCTCCTTGCAGTATTTTTAGTTTAATTCAATTTGTTTTTGAAAATTACTACAGAAATTGCATCAATCATCCATTCAGGCTCAGGATCCTCATAACTCATTTAATAAGATTCTTCCTCTCACCCAAACAGATATATTTGTCAAATTTTCATATGAAATTTTTAATAAAATTAAGGCTGTTTTAAATTCATGGGATGAGAATATCACTGGCTAGGTCAGCATTTATTGTCTATGCGTAATTGCCCTTGAACCAATTAGCTTGTTAGAGCCATTTCAGAGGGTGGTTAAGAGTCACCCGATGTGCTGTGGGTCTGGGGTCACATGTAGGCCAGACTCAGTAAAAACAATAGATTTTAGTCCTCAAATGAGAACAAAGAACACTCCAGTACAGGAGCAGGCCCTTCAGCCCTCCAAACCTGCACCGATCCAGATCCTCTATCTAAACCCGCTGCCTATTTTCTAAGGATCTGTACCCTCCTGCTCCCTGCCCATTCTTTTAACTGTTCAGATAGATCTTAAAAGACACTATCGTGCCCGCCTCTACAACCTCTGCTGGCAACGCATTCCAGGCGTCCACCACCCTCTGCGCAAAGAACTCTCCACGCCTACTTCCCTTGAAGTTTTCCCCTCTCATTTTGAACTCGTGACCCCTAGTCATTGAGTCTCCCACTCTGGATAAACGCTTCTTGCTATCCATCCTGTCTATACCTCTCATGATTTTGTGGGCCTCAATCAGATTCCCCCTCTATCTCTGTCTTTCTAATGAAAGTAATCCTAATCTACTCAAAGTGGCACTCTAGATGGATTTTAAATAACATTCACATGGCCACCATTAAACTAGCTTTTAACATCCTGTTTGGATTCAAATGATGGTAGGATTGAAATCCACACCCCGCAGCATTAGCCTGTGTTACCCGACTGCTAATTTAATAACAATATCACAAATGCACTATTTCCTCTTGAGTGAATACGTGGAGAAGGCACAAAGTTGAATTAAATATTTCAGTCCAAATAAGCAATATTTATTGCAAAGAAGATGGGATACATTTTCCAATGCCATTGACAATCAAAAATGTAATGTCTTTTCTTCTGCACACTCACAGTTGTGTTACAGTGACCACGTGTGTGGCCTTGGTACATGGCTCCTAAGTTTCATTAACTCACAAGCAGCTGCTTGCTGATTAGAAAATCACTAGCACTATTAACTTCAAAAGATAGAAAATAGTGAGATTTTCTAATAAAGGTTCTGAGGCATTTAGAAAATGTGGACCTACATTTTTCTCCAGAAAAAAAGATTTAGAATAAAGATCAGGCAAAAGTCTATCTTCTAAGGGAAAAATATTTCTTATACTTGAAAGTAATATATAGGATCTCATTCAAACCAGCACTGCACTCCAAATAAATATCAACTTTCATTGAAAACTATTTACTTAAAGTTATAGGGTATCATGATTATTTTTGATTACTTTCAGGCACACACATTAGGTTTCACTGTAAATGGTCAAAAACTAACCAAGGCTTCTGGTCATTATGCTCACTGATTCTTGTGGTCACGAAGACAATTGCATTTGATACCCAAAATCACACCATTTACTTGTTTCCAATACATGCAGTTTCTACGGTCAGTACTTAGTTTCTAATATTGATGTTGCATGGTTGTCTTTCTATAGCGTTCATAAGATTCAAAAACAGATGTTTATCCACACTTTATAATCAGGGGACAACATCATAAAAAGATACAAGACCTGTAATTACACAAGCATAGCACATCATGAATGGAAATTTTATCCAGTAATCATCTGCAGATGTTTTTCTGAACTTAACTATGATATTAACATCACAGTTATTAATCAAAAATTGTGAAAATCATCATACCAGCAGGTAAGGAGACAAAGGATCAACAAATTTGCAGTTTCAGCTTTAACTGTGCCTTTCTCACTCGTAGATACACAAGATCACCATCTGTAATTTTGTTACTGTTGTGTGTTTATAATGAACCAGCCTGAACTGTGCTTGGAATGTTCTGTGCAATTTCAGTCATTTCCCATAAATTAACCTGAATTGGGAACATTGTTTGAACTTCCATGGTGTATCCGTGGTTTGTGTTAGAATCTTGTAATACATTCTTAATTTGTGTTTTGGCCTACAGGAGGGGAGATGGTGAAGTAGGGGCATTGCTGCTAGACTAGTAATCTAAGATCACAGGTTCAAACCTCACCATTGCAGCTGGTGGAATTTAAGCTCAATTAATACAATGTGGAATTGTCTCCCTTGCCTTTGGTGGTCTGTAGTGTGTGCAGTTTCATCAATTGGAAACATTGATGACTTGCTGGTGGCAGATTAAGGGTGAAAGTAGCGAAAGAAGTATGGATTTGAAAACTTGGGTAGGGTTGTGCAGTCTGTTCAACTGGCTTGTTAAAATGTTGTGGGTGACCTATACAACCTCCAACTGATACTTCTAGCTATTTCAGGAAGGAGATCCCTGCTTCAGAAATTCTACCAGTGTTAGTGCTTTGTAGTTGGGACTGTAGGTGGACCCATGCACGAAGCCCCATGGATTTCTCGATCCAGGTAAATTCAAGGGCTTTGGGGCGGAGGTGCTTTAAGGACTGAGAAGGATGGTGCAGTGAATTTTAAAGAACATTTAGATGGGAAGGGAAGAGTGGTGCTATCTTCTCAGTGAGTGTGCCCAAAAGGATCAAAAGCAGAAAGCACTTCTCAATGACAGCAAACCTCCTCAACACCCCCACCCCCCCAACAACCATTTTAGTTGCTTGAAAAGAATTGTGAATCCCATCACATCCAACTGCCCATGTCAGCAGCATTATGACGTGGGCAGCAATAATGTTAGAATTAATTGACCTTTTGAAAGCCAACTTTTCTATATTGCATGCCACGACCACCAACAGCTAAAACACACCCAGTGGCGGCATTTAATATCTAGCCCTTAGTCTCAGTAATGGTCCCTATGAAACTTAGTACTGTATTGTAAACATCCATTTGGTTCACTGATGTCCCTCAGGTTTGCCTCCTCGCCTAGGTCTGGTCTACATGTGACTCCAGATTCTCAGCATTGAGGTTGTTTCTTAACTGCCCAACAAATCACTCAACTCAAGGATAATTGGGGTCCTGCCAGTGATAGCTACACCCCATGAAAATAATTATTTTAAATGAAAATTTACATCAGGAGCAAGAACTGATTACTCTGGAGTGTATAATTATGATTTGTCCCGATCCAGTCATGTAAAAATTAATTTCTGTGTAATATGAATACATATATACACATATAGATAGCCACTGTAGTCCAAACAATTCTACTGCCCTAATACACTTTTACATGTGTAGCTGGCATTTTAATGCAGTAAAAAATGGGAGGTTTGATCAATAAAAATTGAATCCCTAAGAACGTCAAAATAGCTGCCAAACAGAAATGCACTATTGATCGTGTAAATGCTAGAAACTAAAGATAGCTGAGAGAGGTTGTATACAATATTTATGCAGATCAGCCTGCGCACCTATGTTCCCATGATAGTTATCATACCTCTTGACCAGGAGGCCCAGGTTCAAGTCCCTGAACAGGTTGATAAGAAAAATAATATACAGATAAGAAAAATAATATACAGAGCACCCTCAGTGAAGCAGAAGTAGCACAGATCCAGAGCTGCAACCTACTTGCATCTACAAATAATGCTTGGGAGGTGTGCTTCAATGGGGAATGATGGTTTAGTTTAGTCTGAATGTAAAAGGTTATTTAGCCAATATTGGTCATCTATTGAAAGTGTCCTCGAAGTTTTTCCATTTCCACTGCTTATTTGTTTCTGGGATTGGAAGATGTGGATTGGTGGGGGCACTTTCGTTCATGTTGTTGACATGGATTTTAGTCAAACATTTGACAAGTCCCACATGGCAGACTGGTCAGAAAAGTAAATAAGCTGCATCCAAAATTGGCTCAGTAAGAGGAAACAAAGATGTTCAACAAAAGCAAAATACTGCAGACGAAATCTGAAGTAAAAACAGATAATGTTGAGATACCTCAATAGGTCTGTGAGCATCTGTGGTGAGAGAAACATAGTTAACATTGCAAGACTTCTTCGAAACTGAAGAATACTGAAGTGCTTTTTTTAATGCTGTTGACAAAGGAGGTGGAGAAACGAGTGGAACAGATGGCAAGGATGCACAGAGTAAAAGTCAAAAAGAGAGATGTGCAATAGTATTAGTGGTAGGATTGAATAGGAGGAAATGGGGGTAATCAAAATGGAGGCCAGTGTTCGTGCTCTGGAGTTATTTAACTCAACATTGAATCCTGAAGGCTGTAAAGTGCCTAAGCAGAAAATGAGGTCAGTAAGGTGACTCAGTGGTTAACACTGCTACCTCACAATGCCAGGGGCCTGGGTTTGATTCACCCAGCCTTGGGTGACTGTCTATATGGAGTTTGCACGTTCTCCCAGTGTTTACGTTGGTTTCCTCTGGGTGCACTGTTTCCTCCCACAGTCCAAAGATGGGCCATGTTAAATTGTTAGTAGTATCCAGATGTGCAGACGAGGTGTATTAGCCATTGTATGAAGGATTACAGGTAGTGCTCTCGGTTTGGGTTGGATGCTCTTCAGAAGATTGATGCAGACTTGATGGGCTCAATGGCGTCTTTCTGCACAGGAATTCTCGGTGCTGTTTTTCAAGGTGGATCAAGTGGAAAATGAGAACAAGGGGAACTCGATCACGGTTTTGGCTGGGAGGGAAACTGTAGGAAATGGGTTAAATATGGCTGAGATTTCTGACAATCACAGTAGGATGGGAGAAATGGGAAATCCTAGATTGAGGAAAAAGAGGGACATGGTAATAATTAGATATTTTCATGAATGAAAACCAGTTTTCATTGGGATTCCATTGTGCTTGGTGTTTGGTTCTTCTCTTTGTTTTACATGTTAATGATTTGCTTGGAAATGAGAGGGGCATGATTGGGAAATTTGCTGATGACACAAACATTGACCAGATAATTGATAGTGAAGCAGATAACTGTTGAGTCTAGAATTATATCAATGGTTTGTTTGGGCAGAAATGTGGTAAATGGAGTTTAATATGCAGAAGCACCCGGAAATGCATTTGGGGAAAGGTAAACAAAGCAAAGGATTTCATGCCTTCATCTACATATTACATTCTCAGCTACCTTCCTCCCCCCAGCCCCCCCCCCCTCCCATTTATCTCTCAGCCCCTTTGGCCCACAAGTCTCATTCCTGATGAAAGGCTTATGCCCGAAATGTCGATTCTCCTGCTCCTCAGATGCTGTCTGACCTGTGCTTTTCCAGCACTACACACTCGACTCTGATCTCCAGCATCTGCAGTTCTCACTTCCTTCAAGGGATTACACAGTAAAACTCATGAGACCTTGAGTGCAAACCTCCTTTAAATCAATATTCAATACATCTAATCCTTATAGCTATTGTTTTGTTCCCTTCAGATCTCTTTTTTTTGCCAGTTTCTAGTTATGACTGTCTACCACCAACAGCTCAGTCATCTAAAAACACTTGAAGAACTAACTAAATAGCATGAACCAGGTTTCAACTGGACTGCACACGAAAACTGTAGTTTGTTTTTGTTGTTTCAAATGCTGTCAGGTACTGTTTGCCTAAAATCTATTTTGTATTATTCTATAAATTCTTGTTACATTAATCAGTAGCAACCTTGTTATGGTACATCAAGATAAAACAGAAAGCTAAAATGTGACTTTAGCAGAAAATTTGAATTGCGATGTACAGCAATAAGTAGGTGATATGTTTCCAGTAGCTTTTACTTTTATTTATAAAGGTCCGTAGAAGCCAGAAATATGTTATGCACTGCATTCACAATTTTGATTGGTTCTGACAGAAAATAAAGGAAATAGGTAATCTGACAGCATTTAAGGAAGGAGAGTTAATGTTTCATTTTGATAACCTTTCATCAGAATCTTTTGTTACTGATTGGAACATTGAATCAGTTTCTTTTTCCACAGATCCTTCTTGATTGGGTACTTTCAACATTTTCTGTCTTGATTCTAGATTTCCAGCATCTGCAGGGCTTTGCTTTTGACTTTTCATGTTCTCCATTTGGGTTCACAGTTATCCGGACATGAGGGAGGCAAAGTTGTTCCATTCCCAATTTATTGCTTCCTTTATCTTAACGTTTCATTGAGTTTTTAACTAGTTAACTTGAAGAGAATTTCACCTCCGTGGTGGAGGTAATATAAATAATAAGAATGATATTCTTGTGAAATAAACACATAGAATTATATAATTTCTCCAAGGTATTTCTCCAACAATGTTAATTTGTTGAAGAGTGTATTAGACCTCACTGTTAAAAAATATCTACAATGAAAGAAGTTGTTAAAGTTAATTATTCCAATTGTTTAAAGTTTTTAATCTTTTACAAGTAAGAGTTACTTAAGACAAGTGAAACTTTCAGTTATTTCCAGCAGTGTATTGTCGTGATTTATTATTTAACAAAATGCATACAATCTGTCAGGATTTCTCTGCAATATAATCTGTAGATTTCGCAATTGCCTATAGATGTGCCTTTTTAATAAACGTGAATTTTCTTTTGAATGTCTCTGTCCCAGTATAGTAAAAATAGTGTTTTACTTTAGATTCAGATGATTCAATTTAGATTTAAAAACTGGTAAAGCTTTAATAATGAGAATATTGATGTGTATTAATTAATTTCATTTGATAAACTTCTTAATTAGTGTGAAAATATGAAATGTGCTATGGAGAATGTTAGTGTCCATATCTCTGTGTCAGGAGACCTGGCTGCAAGTCTCACCTGCTCCAGAGGTGTATAATAACAGCCCTGAACATGATTAGGAAACTACCTGAGAGCACTAATGAAGGTTCTCATGGTGTAGTGGTTGTGTCCCTACCTCCAAACCTGGAGACTCAGTTCCCACTTGCTCCAGAGGTGGTACGATCACTCAGCAGTTAGCACTGCTGCCTCACAGTGCCAGGGAACCAGGTTCGATTCCACGCTTAGCTGACAGGGAGTTTGCATATTCTCCCTGTGTCTGGGTGGGTTTCCTCCAGGTGTTCCAGTTTCCTCCCAAAGTCCAAAGATATGCAGGTTAGCTGGATGAGCCATGCTAAATTGCCCATAGTGTCTAAGTATGTGTAGGTTAGGTAGATTAGTCATGGGTAGTGCAGGGTTACAGGGATAAGGTAGAAGCTGGGTGTGGGTGGAATGGTCTTTAGAAGGCTGGTGTGGACTTGATGGGCTGAATGGCCTGCTTTAACATTGTTGGAATTCTATGAAAACATTTCTGAATGGTTAGTTAAAATATATATGACATGTTGCATTGTGGTGACACTACCCTCTTCAGACTGGGATGGACTCCTATGGTATTTTTAGTTAAGAAGAATATTTTAGCATGGCACAAAGATTAGGATTCTCCAACTTCCGGACCAAGTTTAGCTCACATATGTAGAACTAGTATGGTTCTCCATTTGTAAGTCAATTATATTTTTATTAATATTTTTCTTTGCTTATTAATGTATCTTAATATTTTGAATGACATGCAGTTAACTGTCTTGAACCATTTCTGAGACAACTGTGTATCTTCTGAATTCAAGAGCTGCATGGAATGCTATCACTCTTCCATCAAGAAGCAGCTTTCCCATCTAAGCGTGCAAGGGAAAAAGCTAGCATTTATATAGTGCCTTTTACATGCTTGTGACATCCAAAAAATGTTTTGCATTCTGTAAATTACTTTCAATCATTTGAGTATAGCAGCCCACAGGCTAGCACTGTGAGCAGAATGGGCTGGAGTTGGTGGAGGGAGTTCTCAGGAACTATTCCTGTTGCCCTTGGCTCCATAGGAAGGTATATTTGACTTTTTTTAAATGAATTTTTGCTATGGGCAGCCATGGATGATAGCCTGAGGAATGTGAGCCCAACACACAACTGATTCAACAGTGCGTCCGCCAACAATCATCAGGGCCTTAATGAACATATTCCAGGGGCTGAATACCTATTTGACATAACAATCCAGGCTACCGAAAAGGTCATACATGCAATGGGGCCATCAATATTGCAGATGAACCACAGACCATCCTACTAAACTGATATGTTTTGCGAATGTTTTATTCCTGTAAAATAAATTGAATGCACATTAGTCACTAGCACACTTGTATTCATGTCGTGTGTATATATGGAGACATATAAATAGCCATACATATTGCTTATCAGACGTTGTCTTTCACATTTTGCACATCTGTTCAGTTATTTCTTTATGTTTGAAACACACTGGAACAAATGATTAAACTTTCAGAATATATTGCAGTAAGATTTTGGAAATATATTTTCTAAATTTTATATTATAGGTTTATTCCAGTCACTTTTGCAAAAGTAGGGTATTCCAAACAAACAAGATTTATAATTTACTGCCTGGCATTCTGGCCCCAGCTCCAGAATTTCTCACAAATTATAATTTCCTGTGCGGAATGAACTTGGTGCTTTGTCAGCTTTTGCTCCTGAAATGAATTTACAACTAAGATAGGCACATAATTTAGTCTTGAGAAAGTGGCAAGTAATAAAAACAATTTAAAACTGAGGCAGACTGTGTATAAGAATCAGTGATAAAACTTGCAGCCCTTTATTCAAGATGGTGTGAATTAGGGATAGTTTTATAACAAAATCACCTTAAAATGGAGTGGGCAGGATGCTTTTATAAGAAAGCCTTATTTTGACTCTGGGATAAATGTACAGGATATTTTAAATGCTTGGAACCTTATGCTTAGCATTTTTAATGTAGACTGCTATAAATAAAAATCTTATACTGAGATAGAGGGTGTAATAAAAGAATAATAATTAACCTTGTACTTAGGTAATAAAAATAAAATTATTGCATTGGTACAGTTATTTCCAAAACATTCCATGTATATTCACAGCAAGTTAATTATTTTTCATATGAAATGTAATGAACTATAGCCAAATAGTGCACAGCAACCTCCCACAGACAACAATAAGACAAGTGATGAGGTAACTTGCTTTAATGTTGTTAGTTCAAGGATCAATGTTAGTCAAGGCACTCTGAGAACTCTGCTGTTCTTCTTTGATTAGCATCAAAAGATCTTTAATGTTCTTGTGGAGGGCACATAGTGCTTTGATTGAACATCTTGTTTGAAAGACAATACATCTGACAGTTTAACACTTTCTCAGTAACACATGGAAGCGGCACTCTACAGCACATGCGTTGGCTTCTTTTACAAGAGTTAAAAATCACACAACACCAGGTTATAGTCCAACAGGTTTAATTGGAAGCACACTAGCTTTTGGAGCGACATTCCTTCATCAGGTGACTTTGTACACTCCAGTCCAACACCGGCATCTCCAAATCATGTTTACAAGAGTTGTGTGTCTAATTAGTCACACAGCCCTACTTGCTCCCCATATCCCTTCAGATAGTTCTCCTTTTTAAGTATTTATCCAGTTCTTCTTAACAAAAAAGAACAATGTTGAATCTACTTCCTTAAGTCTTTTAGGCAGTGTCTCTAAGATTCATTGTTCCCAAGTCGTGGACAATGACTTAACTCAAAACTTAATTTTATTAGAGGCAAGTATACTATGACCGAGACAAAACTTGTAGGTATAATTACTATGACAATGGGGAGGCTTGGGAGAACTCCAATAAAACTTGTTCTTAACTAAAGGAATGAGTGTCTTGGAAATATTAAGGTTGTATATGAGTTTCTTGTATAACCATGCATTGTACACTGAAGTGAATTGTATTATTAAAATTGTACACTTAAATTATTATTTAAAGCTTTAGCTGGAAGCAGTGTGTATAATGCAGATTATTTTATAGTTAAAACGTTTACAAAAGTAGGATGTGGAAAAGAGATTATTCCATAATTGAACATCTTGTGATGGAGTAGAATGGGTCCTAGGAATTGTTTTACATGGAGGTAGAATTTGTAGGACAGAATGTTCTATTGTCAAAATGCAGTAATAGGCAACAGAAATTCTGCAGTTATTTTCAATAAAGCATTGCATTAAACCAAAATTCAATACTATCAGAAAATCGTACACAGGAAGATAGAGTTGCTTTTATAATTGTGTCTCTACGGTAAGATCCTCAATGTACTACACAATAGTTACAATTCAGAGCCTTAAGCAGAGGGCAGAATATGTAATGGGGAGTTTTGGAACTGAAATCCTTAATGTAGAGGTACACAGATAGTAGGGTTTTTGTGTTAAACATTTTGCACAGATACCTTGGAAGCAGGCCATTCAGCCCATTGAATCCACACTGACCCTGTGAAGAGCATCCCACCCAGACTCACTCTCCTCCCCTATAACCCTGTATTTTCCATGACTAATCCACCTAACCTACATATCTTTACACTCTGGGAGGAAACCAGAGCACCCAGAGGAAACCCACACAGACATGGGGAGAATGAACAAACTCCACACAGACGTGAAAGTGGAATCGAAACTCAGATCCCTGGTGATGTGGGGCAGCAGTACTAACCACTCAGCCACCATGCTGAATTGTTCAATAACTAAAAGTGTTGGAGATATAAGTCTTTAGACAAAAATGTTTAATAAGTAAAAGCTTTGTGTCAGGTTTAAAATACATTCACAATAAAAAGTAGACTATAAAATTACAGAAATGACACAGATCATAAGGTGGCCATTCAACCCATCAACTCTCCTCTAGCTTTAAAGTCATTCATGAGTATCGCTTGTTGGTCCAGCATTTATTGCCCGTCCCTTGTTGCCCCTTGAGAAGTTGGTATCGAGCTGCCTTCTTGAACCATTGCAGTCCATGTGCTGTAGGTAAACCCACAATGCTGTTAAGGAGGTAATTCCAGGATACACTCCCATTGACATTGAGGATCATACCATTTTGGAAGAATAATCATGTTAGTCCTAATCACTTTATCTCCAAGAACAAAGAAGTAGGAGCAGGAATAGACCACATAGCTCATCCAGCCCTGCTCTGCCTTTTAGTATGATTGTGGCTGATATTGGAAACTCCA
Organism: Chiloscyllium plagiosum; assembly: GCF_037043375.1. Classification (NCBI taxonomy): domain Eukaryota; kingdom Metazoa; phylum Chordata; class Chondrichthyes; order Orectolobiformes; family Hemiscylliidae; genus Chiloscyllium; species Chiloscyllium plagiosum. The sequence goes on from NW_028270164.1 coordinate 8,520,603, forward strand.
TTTCCTGTGTTCTCCCCATATCCCTTAATATCCTGGGAGACCAAAATCATTCCTAATATCCCTGCAATTTTTCCCCTTGCAGTAACTATCCATTTCTTGGTTTAACAAAAAAAAATTACATAACTAAGAGTGCTTCACTGAGGGTGGGCATAATTTTACAAACCTTGTACGAACAATGGGGTTCACGATACAGAGTTATAATGACAGTGGAATATGTGACAGTGACTGGAATGCTCTGGCTCTGCATTTAGAACGGTGGATGGGTTTACCTGACAGCACAGGAGGCAAGAAATCAGCTACCAAAGGCAGGTTAAAAAAAGTTTTGTAATTAAATTCTCAGACCCTTTATGATTGGTTGGCCTTCCTCCACCTCTGTGGATGTAATCTTGTTATCGAGTCATAGAGCTGTACAACACTGAAACAGACCCTTCGGTCCAATTCCTCCATGCTGACCAGGTATCCTAAATTAATCCAGTCCCATTTGCCAGCATTTGACCTATATCCCTCTAAGACAGTCTACCCTATTCATATACCCACCCAGGTGCCTTTTAAATGTTGTAATTGTACCAGCCTCCATCACTTCCTCAGGTAGCTCATTCCATACCGCCCTCTGTGTAAAAAGGTTGCCCCTTAGCAATCTTTCCCCTCATCTTAAACCTATGCCTTCTTGTTCTGGACTCCTCCAGCCTGGGAAAAAAAGACTAAAATTAAGAAAAACTTACATTCACAAAACCAACTGTGTATGTGAGGCATGCACTTATGCGATAGGCCTCTTCCTCCAAGAGGTAGTGAAACTCCTTCTATTACTTATTTGTGTAAATATTACAGTACAAGGGCTGAAGCCTTTCCTGGTCCACCAACTCATGAGAAGTTTCAGTCATAGCCAGTCCTTTGTTTTGCTCTTAAACACCTACAGTTTAGAGGAAGTGGTGGATGTAGGTACAGTTCCAATATTTAACAGACATTTGGATAAGTACATTAATAGGAAATGTTTGGAGGGATATGGGCCAAGTGCAGACCAAGCACATTAGCCTGCCCGAGTAAGGCAGCAACACTGACCGACAGCAGCAAACCTGGCCAGGTAGGCAAGTGGGGCTCAATTGAAGAAAGGTCTGAAATGAAAAGTGGGACTTCATTAAACTGGGAGCTCCTATTTGTGTTTTTATAAATGTAGGCTGGATGGAGACAAACAGGGAGTGGAGCTTACAGAGCATGATTAACGAAGGCGCTAGCAAGATCCTGAGGAAATGGAGGGACCAACTGGGAGGCAGAGGGGAAATTCACAGAGATAGGGACAAGAAGGACAAGGAAAGGTAGGAGCTACATATTAAGAGTGATGACTGGGTAATTAGGTCAACTGGTGAGGGAGAACGAGAGGTGAACTAAATGAGAGTCAGTGAACTGAGAGGTCCTGGGGATCAGGATGAAAGTGGGTCAGGGAGAAGGGTCAAAATGTTAAGGGAGCAATGAAAGGTCTGAGAGTCTCAGAGGGAGATTGAAGAAAGGCAGAGAAGATGACCATCTCCATAGAGTCATACAGCATGGAAACAGACTCTTTGGTCCAACCAGTCTATGCTGGCTATGTTCCCAAACTAAACACGTCCCACCTGCCTGCACTTGACCCATATTCCTCCAAACATTTCCTATTAACATACTTATCCAAATGTCTGTTAAATATTGTAACTATTCCTACATCCACCACTTCTTCTAGCTGTTCATTTCACACACCAACTACTCTCTGTGTAAAAAAGGTTGGAATTTCCAACGCCCCTCCCCCAAGTCCCTCCTCCCTACCTTTTATCTTAGCCTGCTTGGCACACTTTCCTCATTCCTGAAGAAGGGCTCATGCCCGAAACGTCGATTCCCCTGCTCCTTGAATGCTACCTGACCTGTTGTGCTTTTCCAGCAACATATTTTCAGCTCTGATCTCCAGCATCTGCAGTCCTCACTTTCTTCCAGTCAGATAATGGGCACACCCTCTGCAGAATAATGGCAAGTAAGCTCTTATAGCTTTTAAACACCAACCATGTCTAGTCAATCAGTAACCTTTGATAAGAAGACCACCTAAGAATCATCGGCCATGGAAACAGTTCCATAAGAGGTTATCCATATTTAGGTTGAAACTTTATTGCTGGAACAGCACAGCAGGTCAGGCAGCATCCAGGGAACAGGAGATTCGACGTTTCGGGCACAGGCCCTTCTTCAGGAATGAGCAGAGAGTGTTCAGCAGGAGAAGATAAAAGGTAGGGAGGAGGGACTTGGAGGAGGGGAGTTGGAAATGTGATAGGTGGAAAGAGGTCAAGGTGAGGGTGATAGGTCGGAGTAGGGTGGAGGCGGAGAGGTCAAGAAGAAGACTGCAGGTCAGGAAGGCGGTGCCGGGCTGGAAGGATCCGGCTGAGACAAGGTGGGGGGAGGGGGGATGAAGAAACTGGTGAAGTCCAAGTTCATCCCCTGCGGTTGGAGGGTTCCCAGTCGGAAGATAAGACGCTCCTCCTCCGACCGTCGGGTTGTTGTGGTTTGGCGGTGGATGAGTCCAATGACCTGCATATCCTCGGTGGAGTGGGAGGGGGAGTTGAAATGCTGTGCCACAGGTTGGTTGGGTTGGTTCGTCCGGGTGGCCCAGAGGTGCTCTCTGAATCGCTCCGCAAGTAGGCGGCCTGTCTCCCCAATATAGAGGAGGCCACACCGGCTGCAGCGGATGCAGTAGATGATGTGGGTGGAGGTGCAGGTGAATCTGTGGCGGATATGGAAGTTTCCCTTGGGGCCTTGGAGAGAAGTGAGGGGGGAGGTGTGGGCGCAAGTGTTGCACCTCCTGCGGTTGCAAGGGAAGGTGCCGGGAGTGGTGGTTGGGTCGGTGGGGGGTGTGGATCTGACAAGGGAGTCGCGGAGGGAGTGGTCTCTACGGAAAGCTGATAGGGGAGGGGAGGGAAATATATCCTTGGTGCTGGGGTCTGTTTGGAGGTGGCGGAAGTGACGGCGGATGATGCGCTGTACATGGAGATTGGTGGGGTGGTAGGTGAGGACCAGTGGGGTTCTGTCCTGGTGGCGGTTGGAGGGGCGGGGCTCAAGGGCGGAGGAGCGGGAAGTGGAGGAGATGCGGTGGAGGGCACCGTCGACCACGTCGGGGGGGAAATTGCGGTCCTTGAAGAAGGAGGCCATCTGTGTTGTACGTATTTTGAACTGGTCCTCCTAGGAGCAGATGCGGCGGAGACGAAGGAATTGGGAGAATGGGATGGCGTTTTTACAGGGGGCAGGATGGGAGGAGGTGTAGTCCAGGTAGCTGTGGGAGTCGGTAGGTTTGTAGTAGAAACCATATTTAGCCATGCAGGTGCATTAGCAAGCCATTATATATGCACATTAACGGCATGGGGATGAAACCATTGTGCAGGCTGTAGATTGCAAGGTCATGGGGATGTATTGAAGTGGATAATGAAGGCCATCAAGAGTCAGCTTGTACTAATTGCAATGATCATGGAAAGTCAGGTAAAATCAATACTATAAATACCTTGCACATGGCAGCATCAGCAGAGGGCAAACTAGTCACAGGTTTGTGTATAGGTGGCTGTGGGACAGGTTTTCAAAAGCATAAATAGCCTGGTCTGGGCCCAAATGGTAGATTGGTTATACAGAATTCCTGATATTTCTTCACAGATCTGCACTTCCAAGCTGAATGTTTGACCAACTTAGCAGCTGTACTAGTTATACAAAGGTTAAAAAGGAAGAGGAGGAAAAGAAAGGATGAACAGTGGTAACAGAATCAGAGATGCAGGTAACTACAGTTATCAATGAGCAAGCAGAATGTGAAAAGGGGAGCTAGACTTCCTAGTGTTATTGAAAAGTTTACCGAGTGAGGAGGTATCAAAGGTTGCTGCAGCTACCTACAGATGATTAAAAGAGAGTGTTGAAGGCATCTTCATGTGACTGGCAAAGCTGTCACCTACATCTGCTATCTTTTGCAAGCCATGCTGTTTGGGAGGAAGGGATATATCTGTTTCACTGAAGATGGCACCTGTGTTGAAATTCCCAGCCATTTGCTCCTTCCAAATCTCAACTGGGGTTTTGTGTGGCATCTCCCAAACAGCAGCCACAAGTAACCTTTACAGGAAAGCATTACAATTTGTCCAGTTCATCATGGACCCAGACAGCTGAGGTGCCCAAGCTATCTCATTTGCAACAATCACTTGGTTCCATCAGGTCCACAAGACTATTAACTGCTCCCACGTGGGATTGAGAACTCCATGCCATGGCTCAGACCAAGTTCCTGAATGGGAAAGGGATTTCATTTCTTCAATGTCCAGTTTGTTTGTGATCACAGCCAACAATTCTTGCAGGTGTACACAATACTTACCTTCTATACAATTGCTAGGTTCCTCCCCAGAGTATGTGCAACCCTTAGCATTTCCAGGGCCGGTTCATGGGTAACAAGAGATAGCCCCAACACCCCACACTCCCACTATTACCGTCACCCTCAAGGCATAGCTAATGATCCCATTGCAAACTCCTCAGACCAATGCTGAACACCCCATGAAACTGTCCATGCAATAAGGCTATTATTGAACAGATAATCGATTCTCTGAAGCTGCCTGTACCTTTCATGAGAAGCATTCTTCTACTCATTGGACATGGTCTGCAGATTAATGACTGATGCTGTGTCCTGCACAAACTAACTCAACAACAGGAAGAAATGGATCAGAAATTTACTTGTAGAGGTGCCTGGCCTGATGGAGGTATTTAGGTCCCTGGCAGAGGGAAAGTGGTGCAAGTAGGGCACCTCTGGAGTGACTTGAGATGACAGTCTTTGTATACCCATCTCCAAAACTCTGTCAGTGCACAGTGGTAATTCAGGGGGTGAGGCCCAAATATTCTGATAACCAGATACTCACTGGACAATGCAGACTAGAGTTGTGCATTGAGACCACATGATACCCCAGATGCAGCTGACTCAGTGAGAATCGCCATGGAAATTGAAATTTGGTGGGCAATTTTCCTGCACCAGCCCCCACCCCTCAATAAAGCCCTTTAAAGCCAGATTAAAAACCCACCTGGATCACTATTAAACTGAACCCTGACTTAGAATGAAGCCCCAACTATATCTCCCTCGCCCAATATCAAATATCCTTCCCACCAGCCTGATGTCCTCAGCTCCAAATCCCACCTTACTACCGGATCCAACACTTTTCTATGTCCCTAACAACTCCACCCTGCTGGACCCAACACCCTATCTACTCCCCTCAACCTGACACCCACTAACTCAAGCTGACTCTATGTGTGATTGCCCCAACAAGGCCCATAACAAATCAATAATTAATCTCCCTGTTGAGTTCATTGAGTATGAGATCATTTGGTAACAGACAATGGCCTGCCTGGCTGGAACCCATCATCTGAGCCCTTTATAAAGCAGACCCAGAGGGGTATTGTAGTGTAATGCCTATGAACCAAAAGGCTTGAGTTCAAGTCCTACCTGTTCCAAAGATGTGTCATAACATTTTTACACCGGTTGATTTTAAAAAATAGCACTTTGACTTCAAGGCTGTTGTGACACTTCTGACCCAGAAGGTCTGGGTTCAAGTCCTACCTGTTCCAGGGATGTGTCATAACACCTATGAACAGGGTGATCAGAAAATAATATAAAGCAGACCTGGGGGTTGGGCTCCTATTGTGCAGTGGTAGTGTCCCTAGCCCCAAGCCAGGTGGTCTGGGTTCAAGACACAGAGATGTGTAATAATACCTCTGAACAGATTGTGTAAAATAAATATAACTGATTGGAAAAGAAGTGCAGAACTATATGTTCTGGCCTGGGTCTGGCCTATGTACACCACAAGTAGTGGCTCTATTTTGATGTTCAATAGTAAATGCTGTTCCTTTCCAGTCCAGTTTCCTGAGTTGTCATACCACCCATTCCAAATGCAACCCCTCTCCCCACCCCCACCCCCATGCCACACTCCCTATCAACACCCTCTAACCTGACCATGGTGGAATGTGAGGATAAAGAAAATCTTATCGTTATTCAAGGAGGAAGGGGGAAGAATGAGATCAGAACAACAACAACTTACATTGGTAAAAACAACTTTCACAGAAACATTCTAAAACAACATATGACACAAACCACATAAGAATATTGATTGATTGATTGTCACATGTACCGAGGTACAGTGAAAAGCTTTGTTTGCAAGCAATATAAGCAGATCATAGTAAGCAAGGATGTACAGATCAAAAAGCCCTAAGTTTAAAAGTGCAGCTCTCACTCATTCCCTCCTTCCCAGAACAATGACTGGTTTTTCTTTGTGCTCACTTGCTACTCTGCAAGTCATCTTTTAGACAAATCATCCTTTGTTGTTTCAGCCAATTGCATATTGCTGCCACCACCAAAGACATCTTTATTTCCCATCTCTCCTTTCAACATCCTGAAAGAGCTTTCCCCCATTGACACTCTGGCTCATGCCTCAGTACCCCAATAGCTCCTCCCTTTTCTCTGATGCTTGTCCATATGGTGTAGTAAAGACAAAACATCCCTTCTAAATGTTCAATGCCCTAAAGTCTTTCCATGTGAAACAGCAGTTTACTGACCATCTTTTAACTTATTGCATTGTATTGTGCGCTCAATGTATGATTTCCTCTAGATTAGATACATCACACCCAGGCTGGGTGCTTACCTTATTGAACATCTTCATTCAGTTCGACAAAAATAGTCCTGTGCTCCCAGCAACTTATCATTTTAACTCTCCTTTGTTCCCATTCTAACCTTCCTGTCCTGGCCTGTCACAGAGTTCCAGTAAAATTCAGTGAAGATTTGGGAAACAGCACCTGATTTTCACTTTGGGGACTTACATCCTTCTAGTCTGAACACAGAGTTTTGCAATTTTAGATCCTAACCTTTGCTCACCATTCTCCATTTGCTTTGCTGCTTTTTAAAAACAATTCCTTTTGTTTCTCTCTTACCTCTTTACTTGCAAAGGGCAACTGTCCTGTCATTCCCATCAACCTTTTCTTTACTTGTTTCACTATGTCAAGGAAGAGTCGCCAAAGTCCCCTCATTAAAGGTAGAAAAAGAGAACTGCTGGTGGTTAACCTGAGGGTCACTGTACCTAAGGCAAAGAGAGTCCTCATGGTACCCTCAGCTGGTGTGGGGATTAACCCCATGCTGCTGGCTTCACCCTGCATTGCAAGCCACCTATCCAGCCAACTGAGCTAACTGACCACTGCCACGACCACTGCTCTTGTGCCATGAAACCTCACACCGCATGGTGGCTCAGTGGTTAGCACTACTGCCTCACAGCACCAGGGTCCCAGGTTTGATGCTAGCCTTGGGCAACTGTCTGTGTGGGTGTGCTTCAGTTTCCTCCCACAGTCCAAAGATTTTCAGGTTAGGTGAATTGGCCGAGCTAAATTGCCCATAGTGTTAGGTGCATTAGTCAGAGGGAAATGGGTCTAGGTGGGTTACTCTTTGGAGGGTCGGTGTGGACTTGTTGGGCTGACGGGCCTGTTTCCACACTGTAGGGAATCTAATCATTTTATCTGGCATCTATCATAGACATTTTCTTTTATTCTTTGCTCCCTCCCTCGTTCAGTTGTTGAAAAACCGATTAAATTTCTAACTTGTCTCAGTTCTGATGCAAGGTGATAGATCTGAGATGTTAAGTGTATCTCTTTCCATTGCAACCAGGCAAATTCAATATTTTCAGTGCTTTCTGCTTTCACTTCAGAGTTTCATCCTGCACAGTATTTTGTTTTTATATTTACGGTAGTACTTAAGTATACTTAACGCTGCTTAGTTTTTTTCATAAATAAAAGCTAATTCAATTGAATAGTCATTGACCAGAGAGACTATTTCTCTCTTGAAAGACACTGCCGGACTCTGAGGATTTCCAGCATTTTCTGGTATTATTTCAGAATGGAACTGGGGGTTTGTAAATGTTCGAGGAGGCTAAAGTAGCCAGTGAATCTCTCAAAACAATTTGGCCACACACCTTGCCTTTGTCACCAAAAGACACAAATTTAAGGCAGTTGGCAACTGAACTGGGGATGATATGAGGAAAGTTTGTTCAAATATGGCAAATTGTGATCTGGAATGCATCAAATGAAAGAATGATGGAATTAGCTTCAACATGCAATGTGCAATAAAGGAATTCGAGAGATGCTAAAAGGGAAAACATTTACAGGCTGTCTAGAATGGGACTTACAGGATAGTTCTATCAAAGAGTTCACGTAAGAAGGATTGGAAGGGCCCCTTCTATGCGGTGTGATTCTCATGATGGCAGTTTTGTCAGAGTTTGCTCCAGCATCAGAATCTCATTAATCTAATTATTTCTACTGTTCAGCCCGTGACCTCTCTGCTGAATGTCATTCAGGATGGTGCTGGCTCTGCAGTTTGTACCTTCAGTCATTTAAGAGGATTAATAAAATGAGAACATAAAATTAAGTATTCGCAGAAAGACATAACCTGTCTTTCCTTTCTTACTTTCATTTATCTTTGACTGAGCACAGGGTAGATTATTCTTTGCTGTTGCAGTTGAGTTGATTAGAGTTTCAAAGAGAACAATGCTATGTAATATATTTTGAACCAGAAACTGTAGCATTAAACAGACAAAGCCAAGATATTTGACTAAAGTTAGACCTGAGATGATTATCTTGCTGCATCATCTGAAAATAAGATTTCAGGTTTCAGCAAGAAATTCAACAGCACCAAAAGCTACAGAATAGATTCAGAAGAGAGTTATATGCTAGAATCAGTCAGTTCAGGTGGTACACACTGATCTCCCAATACATAACTAAGTTTTGTGTGCATCGCATCCTAAATCTGAATACCAACCTTCAAAAAACTGAGTGTCACAATCTAAATTTGTATGAAACATTTTAATAGATTAGATTACTTACAGTGTGGAAACAGGCCCTTTTGCTCCAACAAGTCCACACCAACCCTCCGAAGAGCAACCCACCCAGACCCATTCCCCTACATTTACTCCTTCACCTCACACTACAGGCAATTTAGCATGGCCAATTCACCTAACCTGCACATTTTTGGACTGTGGGAGGAAACCGGAGCACCCGAAGGAAACCCACGCAGACACTGGGAGAATGTGTAAACTCCACCACAGACAATTGCCTGAGGCGGGAATTGAACCCAGATCTCTGGCTATGTGAGGTAGCAGTGCTAACCACTGTGCCACCCTCAAATAATAATAATTGGACTAAATACATAGGATGTGTTCAGTTAGCCATTTGTAATTTATGAAATATCTAATATTGAACACTATCATTCAAGTCATTCTGTGAGTTTCTCTTCTACAAGATTATCTGCCTTCTTCTCATCTGTCTTCTTCCTTGTTCATGCTGCAAGACAAAGATGACCATATTTATCATTTGCAGTCTTTAGTAGGACTCTAATGGGTACATTGATAATTGTTAAGGCCAATCTGTACCAGGGATATCCTGTTGAAAATAGGACAGGACACAACAAATGATTTGTGTTTGGATGAGTTGCTGCTAGCTCAGATTTCCTCTGCTTTTGTTTCCTTTCTATTTCTGATACGCAGTAATTTTGGGTGAGCCGCTCCTAGGACTCATATTAAAACTAAGTGAAGCCACAAGGGTTTTCTTTGACACAATGAGAGTGCATCTGACACTCGAGCTTTCTATGGAAGATCTCCTCTGTTGAGTTAGTGTCATGTATTCTTCTATGTGGCCAGCTCAACTCAGTTGAAAGTATCTCAACATGACATGAACGTTTCAAATGCCAGCTCAAGGGAGAACCTCAATGATTGATGTTTTTCCCTGTTATTTCTCCTTCAGTAGCTTCTGCAGTTAGTTCAAGTGAAAATGGTTGAGCTTCTTGGCATCATGATGCTGGTTCAGAGTTCAAAACTCTCATGCTTAGAGCACAGACTATTGCTCTGTAGACTTGTACCTCTTCATTCTCAGATTGTTGTTGAAAGTCTGCTGAAGGCTACACTTGTCTTGGAAATTCTTGCATGTGCATTATCAGTATTGACAGCTGGATAGAGTGTGCTGCCAAGTTAAGTAAACTCATCCACTGCTGACAGAACCTAGACATACACTGAGAACTTTGGTACGAGTCAGGGTTTTCCTGGATTAGGCTTGTACATTGCTCCAGTTTTATCATAGATAAATACATTGAAAAGAACCAAAGAGGAGAAATTTCTTCATGCAATGACCTATTGTGACCAGCAATACACTGCTCCAAAGGAAATGGAAATAGATTCAATTTTCAAAAAAGAATTTGCAGACCTATGGGGAAACAGCAGGGTGCGTTGGTCTAATTCAATAGCTCTTACAAAAAGCCAATGGGCCATATGACCTGCTTCTGTCCTGTATGAATTCCACAATCCACTTCACAGAAAGCAAGTATTAATGATTATCTTGTATTGTTTACACTATAATCTATGTATTCAGTTACATTACATATTGGACATCCAAGAACAAGTTACAGGGTACAGTCTAATCTGAGCATTTGAATGATTTTAGGTAAAGAACAAAAGTGATATGTGAATAAGTCACAATTGTAAGCTAACCTAAAGATTTGGTTGACTTATTTGTGTAAAATAATGGTTAACTACCAGGGAGGTACAAACTGGAAATTAATCTTTAAATGGTTTACTTAGTCATTTCCTAGTTATTTAAACAGAAGAGCAATTATAGGAAGACTTACATTTTTATGCAAAGCATCTTACTGCAAATCAGGCACTTTTAAAGTATAGTCATTGTTGCAATACTGTGCAAGGAACACAACTGACAATCTTTGCATATGACATTATCACAAAATGTAATGTAGCTGTTCTAAGGATAGCAGTTTAGGGACAAATGTTGACCAGGAAATCAGGAAAAGCTCTGCAGATTTTGATGAATATTGTCATGGCACTGTTTAAAAATTGACAAAACTGCATACAGGCCCTCAGTTTAAAAGATGCCATTTCTGACAATGCTGCACTCCCCCATGTGTACTGGGAAAATCAGTGTGCTTAAACGTTTCACTGAACCCTTAACTTTTTATTTGAGAGAGCTAAGAGCAACACCAAGTGAGCCATTGTAGACACATTAGTGTGATGTAGAAATATAGCTTTTTAAATATTGGTCCCCCCAGGACTCAGTAACGCTGCTGGTGACTTGAATGCCTCATTGATGCAACTTCCTGCAGCTCGCTGTCTTCGTGTGAGATATCCCCAGAGGTACAGCCAGAAAGATGAAAGCAAAATGTAGGAGAGATAGTTGCCAATACCAGAGTTAGATGAGAAGAAAGGAGCTCACTGAGAATGGTAGTAGGCTGCATTCTTCTTGGGAAGGTCAGAGGACCTACTCAGATGAAAGCACCTGTTCCTCTTAGCCCCAAACAAAAAGTTTTAGATTATTTTTATTCTTAAACTTAGAGGCCTCATTTTTCACCGTCAGTTTTTATTGTGAAGAGCAACCACCGAGGATGCTGTCATGCAAAATAAAAACAGAAAGTACTGGAGTATTTCAGCAAGACTGGTGGCACCTGCGGAGAAATAAAGCAAATGGTCATGAGTCCATGAAATAGCAAATGCTCTGCCTGGTAATTTAATCAGTAAGTCCACAGCATCCAGATCTGCATGTTCATGAGGCTTCTACTCATTTCTAAACAGAAGACCATGGGGGAAATGCCAACAGAACAGTAACAAGTCGATATGTTGACCAACTGAACTTTTAACTCCACTGCTGCTTCATTTTTGTCAGTCTACCTTTTGGTTCAGATAAGAAAATGTATGAATATGGAAGACCTGAACTAATAAAATCAATTGATGGAACCATACTGCAAATTTGCTTGAATTTGAAAGAGCAAATATAGATCGATGGTTCAGGTACCACTTGAGAATCACATTCAGTTTTGGATGTGGTTTGACCTAAAATGGCTGCCTTGCCTTCTGCTCATGTTTAACTTGCTCTTAGTTTTCAATGCAAGAGGTTGATTTGCAGTTATTAGCAGATATCATAGTTGAAAGGTACTAGTTTGTAAAGACAACTTCATTCGTACCTACTGTGCAAATATAGCAGCTCCGCAAATCCACAAAAATCATGTCCATGTAATTAAAGGTGGAGCAGTGCAGCTCAGTCAGCAACTTTTGGATATTGGTATTTTGCCATACACCTGTTCCTTGTCTGAAGTTGCTGCATCCTTTACAGTAAACAATAGCAAGTGTCATTGTTTTGAGTGCAACATCTGGCCCAGGAGTCAATATGCACTGTCAGGCAGTGTAACAAAGAAACTGACTTCAAAAAAAAACTGTAAAACTTAATATTTCACCAGAATTATTACCTCACGATGTGAATTTTGGAAGTAGTATCCCCTTTGTAATTATTTAGAGCTTATTGCGTCATTTGTTTTACACTGTTTGGCATAAAAATATTTTCATATTCTGTCCTGGAAAATGAAGGACTGAACAAATAAATTGCTGCTGTCTATTGAATGTAATTATTATTTATTATGTAATGTACTTCAATGACAAATCTATGCAGTGTGAGTGAACACTTTTGGTCGAACTTTCAGCATGTCCAATAAATCTATGTACTGATGGATTATGTGTCGTCTGTTAATTGCTTGATTCTTTTATGCTATAAAGTCAGTGAAATTGTTTTAGTGAATCACTGATGCAATTATAGCAGTTATAGCCCAACTTGCTGTCAGCTAAAGGCTGTAATATTTGCTGATTCCTAGCAGATATCAGAATTTCCTTTAATTTAGATCAAATGAGTAGTTGCCCATTCACCAGCCACTCTTAATTTGCTATACTATGACATAGCAGGACTAGAGTTTACATTTACTATGGAAGGCCAAAGTCGGCCAACTGTTAGTTTCCAACATACCCATGGACAGGAAGACACAATCAAATCTGTCACATCCAGCTGTTAGAATTTTCCTTCTGGGGCGACCAGTAGTCGACCATGGGAGACTTGGCAAAGGACTTGTTCAGTACCCATCATATCATTATGGGGAGAAGAGTAGAGATGTAGAAAAAGATAACTTTGAAGGTTGAATTCAAAAGTTGTGATCAAATAGATGTATGCATGAACAATTGTGTTTTTATACTGTAAAGATGTTCTGTTTCTTGTCAAGTAAACAGAACTAATTTTAGCCTTCCTCAACCAAATCAAACTTCTCTAATATTATTAATTAAAGGAGATTAATTCAGAGGTGAAATCTATTTTATATGCATATAATGATGGTGGTGAAAGCTACAATGACTCCTGAGAGATAAGGAGCGGCAAGAATGCTGCCAAGGCCAGAGATTTCATTGATGCTAAAATTTCAACTGCTGGTGAAAGTGTAAAGCAGGTAATATTGATTTGGTGACTTGTTCCATTCCTCTCTCAGTCCTTGTTTCCATTACTGTGGAGAAGGTATCAGAGAGGCAAGGCATTACTTGGTGATAAGGGCCATACTGGACAGTATTCAGGTGAAGGAAATTGATATACAGGGTTCAGAAAGGATTTACAAGGGTGTTGCCAGGGTTGGAGGATTTGAGCTTTAGGGAGAGGCTGAACAGGCTGGGGCTGTTTTCCCTGGAGTGTCGGAGGCTGAGGGGCATGGATAGGGTAAATAGGCAAAGTCTTTTCCTTGGGGTCAGGGAGTCCAGAACTAGAGGGCATAGGTTTAGGGTGAGAGGGGAAAGATATAAAAGAGACCTATGGGGCAACGTTTCACACAGAGGGTGGTACGTGTATGGAATGAGCTGCCAGAGGAAGTGGTGGAGGCTGGTACACTTGTAACATTTAAGAGGCACTTGGATGGGTATATGAATAGGAAGGGTTTGGAGGGATATGGGCCGGGTGCTGGCAGGTGGGACTGGATTGGGTTGGGATATCTGGTCGGCATGGACGGATTGGACCGAAGGGTCTGTTTCCATGCTGTACATGCCTATGACAAGATCAAAGGTGGAAAGGAATTGTATTATGAAATGGGTAAGATCAATTCCAGGGAATGTGTACTATACATAATTATGTATGTGCTGATGTGGATGTGATAAATTGGAGATTTATCTGCCTGTTTGGTTTTGTAAAATTGCTATATTTATACTTTTAGAGAAGATTCCACTACACTAATGTTGTGATGACATTATCAGTAATCCAGTTACATGTTGAAAAAAAAATTCTGCTGCCCTTGTTTTTCAAATGGAGAAGGTGCAAATTTATTGAAAAGCTTTAACTGGGCAAGATAATCAATTCCAGTCAGACTTGATCACATTGAACAAGATACAAAACCAGTTGATAGAAACATTTAAAATTGTTTATGTTTATTCAATCCCTTTTCCAACTGCCCCATCAGATAGCTCCGTGAACGAGGTTCAACAGCATAGCTATATTTTTTAAGCATTGATTGTCTGTCAAGATGCTAGGCAGAGTCTAAAAACGTATTAAGATTTACATATTCATTTAAATGTCAAAAATACCCTTCTAATTTTCATTTGTTCTGATTTTGATTTAAAAAAACAATTATCAGGTTTTGTTTCAGTGAATATCTGTTGTCAAACTGCTGCTAAATATTGCCAAAAAGGCTGAAGAAGTCAAAGCTTTTCATCCTTCATGTATCATGTCAAGACACAAAAAACAGACTTGAAAAAAAGGACACCAACTTTTACAGCTTGAGAAAAGGATACAGATTGGTCGGGCCATCTTTACTGTGAAGATGCAGCAGGAGCTTTCAACTGTCAACCTTAGTTCACAGACCAAGCAGGAAGACCTGATTGGTCAGGAGGTTGCCATAGGAATGCAGCAAAAGCTGAGGTAGACTGAGCACTATTCTGGGCAACAAGTAGTGGATGTAGGCCCTTTCATGAGTTTTCACAATATACATTGAGTAATAATTTGTTCTAGGTAGCCATTGTGATACAGAATATTTTTTAAATGCACAAGTATGTTAGGCCAAATGGCCTACTGCATCATTAACACTTCTTGATATCAAGACTAAAATTGATCCTCTAGCACACTGTAACTGTTATTATTAGATCGCCTCCTGATATTCTCAGTTTCAAATATAAACTTTGCACAACACAAATACTTTATTTTTAACCCAAAATGACTTGAGACTTTTGTTTTACGTATGTTGTGTTTTTTGAGGTGTTATGATTGACATCCAGTTGGATATTCACAAAGGTCAGGTCCTGCCCACCACGCCATGCTTTCGAAGAGTTACACAAAACTGAAAGAATATGACAGACTGAAAAGAATAATAAATATTTATTAAAAAGCCATGTCTTTATTTCTTGTCATAAATACAAAATAAAGTATATATTAGAAATTATTCTAGTATTTTAACAAATGTTAAATGTGAGTCAGCTGCAGCCTGCTCCATATATGTTATGATTAGTATCATTGTCCTCTCCAAAGCTTTATGATTAAGTAACTTCAGTGCCTTCAGGAACACTGCTGTCTTCTCACAATCAATGTTAGTCATCCCTGGGGGCAGGGTATTATGCAGAAAAGCAAAAGCAACAGTTGCCATATATCAGCATTTTCACAAAATGGAAAATGTAGCCTCCAAGCTAATAACAGCATGTTTTGTTACCTAGCAACCCTCATGAGTTGCCAGCTGCTGAATGAAACTGTTATTTTCATGTAAGCACTAAATTTGGATAATTTGGAAAAAAATATTTTAATAGCCTTACACTTCTTTTTCTAATATGAATCAGCCAAAGATAATAAAGGTTTGTAAATGCTCCATACTGTGTGTTGATTGAATTGACAGTAATACCAGAAGATTACAAAATCATGCATCCACTGCTTAAGTTTTAAGTTCATCAAGAGACATCGTTACCAAAAAATTGAACATATATCTGCAATTGGGCGGAGACATTGTAGGCTGTCCAAAAATGTTATCTCACTCTGAATTCAAATGATCAGAATTCAGTTTCTACCATCATCTGAAACATTTGATTAGATTACCTCCTTGTACCATCTTGCCAAGAATCCATTATTTTATATGTAAATTACCTTAGCTTCACGATGAGATTACAGTCTTAGTCATTCTCAGAGACTCTATTCTATATTTAATACAATTCTGCATTTATGAAACCTTCAACTAAACTGTCGTTTCTTCCTCCGTTCTCGCTGCTATATGAGAAGTCAAAATTTTGATGCAAGAGTTCCTCAGAGCAGGGTCCTAAAGCAAACCATCTTCTGGTAATTCATCAGTGGGCTTCCTTCCATCATAAATTTGGAAATGGAGACTGCGAATATTCAATTACATTTACAACTCCTTGGATAATGAAAAAGCTATTCAGCATGAACTGGACAGTTTGGACCTAAATCCTACAATGCTGAAGCTCTGGAGGAGAACATTCAGCCCATCCTGCCCGTGCCAGCGCTTTGAAACCCCCCCACCCACCTTTTACCCTGGCCATGTAAACTTTTCTGCTTGATTTATTCATGCAATTCCCATTTTGAAAATTCTTCTTAAACCTCCTTCCACTGCTGTCTTGGGCAGTGTGCTTCAGATCACAATAACTCATTGTATTAAAACAATTCTTCTGAATTACTGGGAAAAGTAATCAGTAACACAAATGACCATTTCTGATAGTCTGGCCACCTCCTCACTGAATTTCAGTGAGATTACTGACACTTAATCACTCACCATCATCATCTTAGGGGTAACATTCATGAAAAAGATAACTGGATTAACCATTGGCTACAAAAGCAGATCAGGTGCTGGGTATTCTGTGGTGAGTAAGCTTCCTAAAACATTTCTATCATCTGTCAGATACAAATCAAGAATGCACTGGAATACTGTTCACTTTCCAGGATAACTGCAGCTATGATAATACTTTATCAAAGTTAATAATGCAGGTACAGCAATCAATTAAGAATGGTATGTTGACATTTTGTTACTTGGATATTTGAGTATGAAAGTTGTCTTATTACTATTGTTCAGAGCCTTGGTGAGACCTCCTGTAGTGTGTAGCGTGCAGTTTTGGACACCTTATGAAATTAATTCCTGGGATGGAGATTGTCCTTTGAAGAATGAATAAATAGACGAGGTCTTTATTCTTTGGAGTTCTGAAAAATAAGAGGAGATCTCATTGAAACACTTAAAATTCTTAAAAGGTTCAACAGGGTTAATGTAGGAAGGATGCTCTCCCTACCTAGGGGGTTTAAAACCGTGGCGGGGGACAGTTTCAGAATAAGGTTAAGGCTGTTTATGGCCAAAATGAGGAGGGATTTTTTCACTCAGAGAGTGATAAACCTTTGGAATTCTCCTACCCCAAAGGACTGTTGAGGTTCAGTTGTTGAATATGTCCAAGTCTGACATCAATAGATTTCTCCATATCACTCCATATGGATAGATTACAAAAATTGTGTTGAGAAAGAAGATTGGCCATATTCTTATTGAACTGAGTTGGCTTGATAGCCCTCTTGCGTTGATATGACTAGGTGAGAGCAATTCAACTCCCAAAAAAACATGTCTAATATTGACAGGACATGTAAAGGTGACACAATTTAAAAGTCCTTAGAATTCTTGAGGTGCAAGATATTTAATTTTATCCAGTTGTTTAATTGTTGACTGGTATCCTCAGCCACATCTGTAGATATCTTTAATTTCTTGAATGGCTGGTTCCTCAATTTGCTTTATCACTGGGTGCTGATTATAAGAAAGTGAGGGGATAGGGAGAGTGAGAGCAAGCCTTCCAGATGCTGCTGTCACAGGTCCAACATTCCTCTCTCTGCTCTGCCAAGCAGTTACTGAAATATTTTTTTTTGTATATTTGTAAGTCTGGCTCCATTATCTTTCCAAGCTGGCTAACTGGCAGGCAAACGTTTCATCTCAATGTGTGAAATTGTCATACCTGTGTGAATTAAAACAGGAGATGTGAATTTATTAGCAATTACTCATTTGTCTAGTTTCAAGGCCCTTAGATAACATAATGCTTTTGGTGCAGATATTTTCATTTATTTCACATGGGTGCCCTGGACTTACCTCAATTTCAGGTCAGGTGATCACAGCAGCCACTTTAGGCCAGTAATTGTCCTTGTTCAAAAACTATTTTTTTTTAGATTAGATTAGATTAGATTAGATTACTTTACAGTGTGGAAACAGGCCCTTCGGCCCAACAAGTCCACACCGACCCGCCGAAGCGCAACCCACCCATACCCCTACATTTACCCCTTACCTAACACTACGGACAATTTAGCATGGCCAATTCACCTGACCTGCACATCTTTGGACTGTGGGAGGAAACCGGAGCACCCGGAGGGGTCAATGCAAGTCTCAGGTATTAATATCAGACAATGGAAATTGAAAATTGATGATCCAACTCATTCATGCCTACCAGATAGCCTAAATTAATCTAGTCCCATTTACCAGCACTTGGCCCATATCCCTCCAAACCCTTCCCATTCATATACCCATCCAAATGCCTTTTAAATGTTGTTTTAAATGCCTTTTAAGTGGTGGAAGCCTCCACCACTTCCTCTGGCAGCTTATTCCATATACACCATGTTCTGTGTAAAAAAGTTGCCTCTTAGGTCCCTTTTATATCTTTCCCCTCTCACCTTAAACTTATACCCTCTAGGTTTGGACTCCCCCATCTCAGGGAAAAGACCTTGTCTATTTACCCTATCCACGCCCCTCATCATTTTGTAAACCTCTGTAAGGTCACCCTTGAGTCTCTGATGCTCCAGGAAAAACAGCCCCAGCCTATTCAGCCTCTCCCTATAGCTCAAACCCTCCAACCCTGACAACATCCTTGTAAATCTTTTCTGAATCCTTTCAAGTTTCACAACATCCTTCCTTTAGCAGGAAGACCAGAATTGCAGTATTCCAAAAATGGCCTAACTAATGTCCTGTACAACCACAACATAACCACTCAACTCTTGTACTCCATATTCTGACCAATAAAGGCAATATACCAAATGCCTTCTTCACTATCCTGTTTAACGGTGACTTTCAAGGAATTATGAACCTGCGCTCCAAGGTGTCTTTGTTCAGCAACACTCCCCAGGACCTTACCGTTAAGTGTATTAGTCCTGTTTTAGTTTGCCTTTCCAAAATGCAGTACTTCACATTTATCGGAATTAAACTCCATCTGCCATTCCTTGGCCCACTGGCCCATCTGATCAAGATCCCATTGTACTTTGAGGTAACCTTCTTCACTGTCCACTTTTGGTGTCATCTGCAGACTTACAAAACATACCGCCGATGTTCACATCCAAACCATTTATATAAATAATGAAAAGCAGTGGACCAGCACCAATCCTTGTGGCATTCTGCAGGTCACAGGCCTCCTGTCTGAAAAACAACCCTCCACCAGCACCCTCTGTCTTCTACCTTTGATCCAGTTCTGTATCTTAATGGCTCGTTCTCCCTGTATTCCATGTGATCTAACTTTGCTATCAAGTCTCCCTTGTCAAATGCCTTCCTGAAGTTCATACAGATCAGGTCCATCACTCTGCTCTCACCAATTGTCTTTTGTTACTTTTCAAAAAGCTCAACAAGTCAGTGATTTCCCACTCACAAATGCATGTTGACTATCTGACCTTACCTTTCCAAATACATATAAATCCTGTCCCTCAGGATTCCCTTCAAGTTGCCCACCACCAAAGTCAGGCTCACCGGCCTATGGTTCCCTGGTTTTTCCTTACCACCTTTCTAAAATAGTAGCACCATGTTAGCCAACCTCCAGTCTTCTGGCACCTCACCCTGTGGCTATCAATAATAGGGATATCTCAACAAGGGGCCCAGTAATCACTTCTCTAGCTTCCCAGAGAGTTCTAGGGTACACCTGATCAGGATCCGGGGATTTATCCACTTTTATTCCACTTTAAGATGTGCAGCATCTCCTCCTCTGTAATATTGACATTTTTCAAGATGTCACTATTTCTATCCCCATGTCTCTATGCAAAATGCTCATTTAGTATCTTCCCCCATCTCCTGCAGTTCCACACATAGGTGGCCTTGCTGTTCTTTAAGGGGCACTATCCTCTCCCCAGTTACCCTTTTGTCCTTAATATATTTGGAGAATCCCTTTGGATTCTCCTTAACCCATTTGCCAAAGCTATCTCATGTCCCCTTTTCTGTACTCCTGATTTCCCTCTTAAGTATCTTGCATTTTTCATGAAAAACGCAATGAGACTTATATCATAAGTGATTTATTTTTAAACAAAATCTATTGTAGAAATCTAGTTTGGCTGATGTAGCCCATTTGCTTAGAAATTTCAAATGCCTATAATAACAGCTTTCTCTGTTAATAATGTCTTTTCTCAGTTCTTTTCGGAAATATCTTTGTTTTACTCCCTGAGGAACATCTTGTCTGCTTGGAGGTGTGGAATGAAATTAAGGATCCTATGGGGTGTTAAAAGAATAACAGAGTACTTTCCCAGTGTCTTAGTCAACAGTCTTCCCTCAAACATTACCACTCATCAAAATAATTTTGTTACTAAATTTTGTATATGCAAAATGGCTGCTATGTTTGCCCACATAACACCAATCTTTGCAGATCAAAATATTATGAGGAACGCCTCCAGGCATTTTTGAGGGATTGAAAGGATGTTATATAAATGCAATGATTTTTTTTCTAGTCTCTTTCCACCTCACATTCCCTCTAAGCTTTAAGTGGATTGAATATTGCATTAAAACTAAGTCTGAATGCCCTCTGCTCTTATTTCTGTACTGGATCAATGGATGTTGACCTTAATGGTTGATCAATTAATTTGAAATACATTGAATTAAATATTATATATTAAATTTACAATTGGTAGGAGATGTTTTGCTGTCTTCTGCGAATCACTGTTCAAACTTTTTATAAACTTCAGCTATTCATTTGATTCTACCACCCCCCAGTGGCTATACTGCAATGTTTGTTAATATCTCTGCTTGACTTTTTTCACATTGTAAATTAGCACCTGTTTATTAATAGAGAAGATGCATTAAAGAAATAAGATTTTACTGGCATTGTAGACAGAATGAAAGCTAAGCTTCTGTTTTTGTCACAAACATTCAGCATGCTGATTAAGTTGGACTTGAATTTGTATTTTCTCAAATGATTGAGCAGCATGAGTTATACATCATTACTTGCATTTAATCTTGCACATTTCTATTAGGAGTGCTTTTGATTTCAGCTGTGTCATTAGGCATGTAGCACTAGCTGAAATCAGGCTTTTCCCAATAAAATGTTAAAATTTTAACAAATTTACATCTTTAAAATGATTTTTCAACAGGTCTAGAAGGTTTCTTTCCCCCAATTAAGGCATCATAAAATCTACTGAATTGGTTTATTACACTCACTGAACTGCTTGAGTAGATTTAAGTACACTGCAATGCACTCTATTAATAGAAAGGATAGTGATCACGAAAAGTTAGAGGACACCACGGTTTGATGAGGAATTTGGCCAAAGAAAAAGGGATTGATAGAAACAATATATTTGATGTAATCTGTATGGATTTTAGAAAAGTTTTTGACAAAGTCCCACATGGCGGACTCGTCAGAGAAATATGAGCGCAGGCCATGGAACAAGGGGGATCCAAAGTTGGCTGAGCAAGAAGTAAAGGGTAATGATCCATGGTTATCTGTGAGTGGAAATAGCCCAGTGGGGTTCCACAGGGCTTGGAACGAGGACAACAATAGAACAGGGAATTAAAGACTAGTTAGCTGGTCATGGGCAGCAGGGAAAATACTAGAGTCCATTATGAAAGATTTATTACCAGAGTACTTGGAAAACATTGACAGAGTCAGACAAAGTCAGCATGCATTTATAAAAAAGGAAACCATGCTGACAAATCAACTGGAATCTTTTGGAGATATAACTAGTAAAGTTGATAAAGGAGACCCAGTCAATGTGATTTACTTGGACTTTCAGAAGGCTTTTGATAAGGTCACACATAAGAGATTAATATGTAAAATTAAAGCACATGAGTATAAGGGTAATGTACTGAGACGGATAAAGAATTGATTGATTTCTTGTATGCCGAAGAGCATGAATAAACAGGTCTTTTGTTGACTGGCAGAGAGTGAACAGGGGCAGCACAGTGCCTCAGTTGTTTAGCACTGCTGCCTCACAGCACCAGGGTCCCAGGTTCGATCCCAGCCTTGGGCGACTGTGCAAACTCCACACAGACATTCTCCCTGTGTCTGCGTGGGTTTCCTCCGGGTGCTCTGGTTTCCTCCCACAGTCCAAAGATGTGCAGGCCATGCTAAATTGCCCTAGTGTTAGGTGCATTAGTCAGAGGGAAATGGGTCTTGGTGGGTTACTCTTTGGAGGGTCGGCGTGGACTGGTTGGGTCGAAGGGCCTGTTTCCACACTGTAGGGATATCACAGGGATCAATGCTTGGACCCAGCTATTCACAACATACTTTAATGATTTAGATGAAGGAACTAAATGTAATATACCCAAGTTTAGAGGAGCCAAAGCTGGGTGGGAGGGGGAGCTGCGAGAGATGTTCGTGTGATTTGGACAAGTTGAATGAATGGATAAAGGCATGGCAGATGAAGTATAGTGTGGATAAATTCTACTTTGGTGGAAACTGGAAGGCAAATTATTAGCTGTACAGCAACAGATTGCCTTGAGACCTAGGTATACTAATCACTGAAAATAAGCATGTATGTGTAGCAGGTAATGAAGAAGACAAAAAGCATGCTGGTCTTTATAGCGAGAGGATTTTACACTTGTAGGTGTGTTAACCGAGCTGGGAAGGTGACTTACAGGCATTTCATCCCCTGTCTCGGTGAGATCGTCAGTGCTTTGGAGTCTCCTGTGAAGTGCTGCTGTACAGTGTCTTCTGGAATTTATTTGGTTTCATTCCTGCTGCTTCCAGTTGTTTGTTGCAGTGGTCAGTATATTGGGTCTAGGTCAATGTCCATGAATGAGTGCATGCCTCTAGAAACTATCCAGCTGTCCTTTTATTGTTGTTTTATCCCAGTCGAATTTGTAGTCCTTATCATTTGTGTGCATGACTGCCAGGGACAGCTGGTTATGGAGTTTAATGGCTAGTTGCTGTTCATGGATGCAGACACAGTACAGCAGCGCTTCATGGGAGTCTCAAAAACACTGACAATATCACCTAGAAAGGGAACGAAATGTCTGCAAATCAGCTTCCCAGCTCGGCGAACATACCTAGAACTATGGCAACCGGCACCTGAGCTACAAATCTTTATGCAAACCTTGAGAGGATTTGAGTTCAGGATCAGAGATGTCTTACTGAAATTGTAAAGGACCTTGGGTGAGAACATACCTTGTTCGCCGAGCTGGGAAGTATTTTGTGCAGTTTTGATCTCCTTGTCTGAGGAAGGTTATTCTGACTATGGAGGGAGTGCGCAAAAATTTACCAGACCGATCTACGGGATGACAGGACTGACATATGGAAGAGAGATTGGGTTGGTTAGGATAATATTCACTGGAGTTCAGAACAATGAGGGGTATCTCATATAAACCTGTACATTTCAAATAGGACTTAGGAAAAATGTTTCTGATCACTGGGAAGTCCAGAACTAGGGTGCACAGTCTTTGGATATAGGTTTGAAAAGTGTGGTGCTGGAAAAGCACAGCAGGTCAAGCAGCATCTGTGGAGCAGGAGAGTCAACATAAGCCCTTCATCAGGATACAAGTTGACCATTTAGTACTGAGATGAGGAGAAATTTCTTAATTCAGGTCAGTTAGCCTGTGGAAGTCTACCACAGAAAGCAGAGGCTAAAACATTTTAATTTTCCAAGGAATTAAACACAATTCTTAGGACTAAAGGGATCAAAAGGAAGGGAAAAAAAAAGAACAGGATACTCAGTTAGACATTCGGTCATGATCATATTGATTGCTGGAGCAGGCTCGAAGGGCTAAATGGCCTACTCATGTTCCTATTTTCTATGTTTATGTATCTCCTTTTCATGTTAATTATCAATGACTTATACTTAATTTCTAGGTGCATGGTTCAAAATGTTTTCAGTTGGCACAAAAATTGGGTATATCAATGTTTGTGATGAAGAAAGCTGGGTACTTCAGGAAACGTTCGCTGGTCAGGAAGGCAGAAAACTGGCAAATAGGATTCAAACCAGAGTACTGCGAGATACTATATTTTATGACAGCAAAGAAGGCAATAGAATAACAAAACTTCGTATGGCATATAGAAAAACAAAGAGTCCTTGAAGTGCAGGTCCTTAGTGTTACAACGAGAACTCTTTCTATTATGTAAAGAAAATAATATCAATTCATTCTTTAACTCTAAAAGTGAACATTAAACAACAATTATACACAACTCTAAGCCCCCCTTTCTCTTAACTGCTCACTACCTGCCTCAAACTCTATAACAATATACTGTTCAAAAAAGACACTTATTAAAATTACATCAACTTAATTTCAAAACCACACAGCGGCTGTCATCTTCTGTGTCTTCCTTCTTCCAGCTGATGATCTCCCTGGGTCTTCTTTCCTTTTACTGCAGATGTGTTTCACATGAAAAGGTACCTTTGATAGAGTGTGTTTCCTATTTTCTTAGATATGTGTTGACAGCAGTTGTTCTGTCCACTTTTCAAAATACTTGCATTTTTATATCCCCAACATCAGATTGTCTCATTGGTTTAATGTTGGTAAAACAATAAATTCAAATTTGATTGGGTTTTAGCATTCTGGGGCATAATTTAAATTGATTGGTTAAATTTGAATTGATGTCAAAACAGCAATCAACTCAGGTATCCATTTCACAGCCAAATGTTACATATTATCAATTTTCCAGTACACTCTAGGACTGCAATCTAGTCATATCACACAGGTGCTTGTAAGCTCTCAGTTCAGAAAGCATTTACTCTTCAACTCCATAACACCTTAGAAAAAGATGAATCATCATAATGAAAAGATGGCTTCATTTTTTTTTCTAATTCTTAATCCCATTACAATGAAATATATGGGTCATTAATCTAAGTGATACTTTCATATTAATTTCTGCACACATATATATAACATTGGAATCTCTCTTATCTTAACTATACTTTATCCTTTAAATCCTCGATAATGCATCTGCTATCGCATTTTTATGACCTGCAATATGTACAATTTGTAAATTAAAAGTCTGTAAGATAAGACTCCAGTGAAATAGTCTCATACTTTTGCCTTTAGATCTTTCTAAGAATGTAAGAGCATTGTGGTCAGTGTACACAACTGTCTCTAACACATTGTTTGTCACATTAAAATGTTGTAAGGCCAGTACCAAACACAATAATTCTTTTTTCATGTTTCAGTATTTTCTCTGGTGGGTGTTGAGTTTCTTTGAAAAGTTGCCAATTGATCATTCAAATTCATCATCTTCCTAGCAGTACAGCTCCAACTGTGGGCGGCACGGTGGCACAGTGGTTAGCACTGCTGCCTCGCAGCGCCAGAGACCCGGGTTCAATTCCCGACTCAGGCGACTGACTGTGTGGAGTTTGCACGTTCTCCCCGTGTCTGCGTGGGTTTCCTCCGGGTGCTCCGGTTTCCTCCCACAGCCACAAAGATGTGCAGGTTAGGTGAATTGGCCATACTAAATTGCCCGTAGTGTTAGGTAAGGGGTAAATGTAGGGGTATGGGTGGGTTTCGCTTCGGCGGGTCGGTGTGGACTTGTTGGGCCGAAGGGCCTGTTTCCACACTGTAATCTAATCTAATCTAATCTAAACTCCTATATCGCTAGCATCGATTGCAACTTTGAAGGGTTTCAAAACATTTGGTGCAGCTAAAACTGGTGCAGAGGTTAATACTGCTTTTAAACTCTCAAATGCCTCCTGGCGTTGTGGTGTCCACCGAAATTTTGTGGGTTTTTTTGTAGTAAATCTGTTATCGGAGCCAACATGCTGCTGAAGTTTTCCTCACACCTGGGTGACCTCCTACTGGTAATTCATGTGCTACCTGTAACACTTGCTGTCTGTATGCTACCATCTACTGGTGCACTTCGGCCCATTTCTCCTCTGCAATAAGCTGCCATGGTCTCTATTTTCATCTTAGGATTCTATCTTTAAGATAATAACCCTCAGGAATGTTCTCTGACTTCTTTTCTGAATATGCATCAACATATATATCTTTTATTGTCTTGTCTTTCTGTTGTAAGTCCATTATCCTTTTAGGACAAAATATTTCTGCCTGACCCTCAAATTTTTCCTCCACCATTACATTAAACAGAGAGTCCACTAACTGAACTTCAATTCCTTTGTCTTTCTCTTTAGTTTTTGCTTCATGCTTTGACTTATGATAATGGGATCTTGTTACAACGCAATCTGGAAAAAATCTAGGTTATTTTTCTTTTAACTCCTCAGTTCTCTGGTCTTTCTTTGGCTTGTCCACAAGGGGTGTCACTCCCACATTGGATCCTGCTAAATCATTCCCAAGAACAAACTCAATTCCTGGAATTGACACAGTCAATTGTTCTGACTGTTACTTCCCCAGTCTTGATTTGGCCCTCCAGTCTGATCTTACACAGGGGGACGCTACATTTCTGTCGATCTATTCCGTAAATTACTGCTCTCTCAGGTAACGTGTCAGAAAGAGTGCAAATAAAGTCATGTCTTACTATCAGAGATTAATTAGATCCCTTATCTCTCAAAAATTTAAATTCTTTCTCTTCTCCCCCATTCTTCTTGAGTAAACTTTACCCACGGAGAGCACAGCAGTTCAGGCAGCATCCAAGGAGCTTCGAAATCGACGTTTCGGGACACAAAGTCACAATGCTGGTCGTTGAAGAAAGGCACTATGGGAAAAAATGTAGTAAAAGAGGCTAATCCAGTGGCATTAGTGAAAGTAGTAAAGGAAACCTCAAGAAAAGTCAAGGGGCCTTAGGAAAGTGCACAGCCAAGGCAGGGGATGCGTATTGATTTAGTCCCCAATCTCTATAAAGAGTTCGCCTCTGTGGGTAAAAATCAACGAAGTAAAAACAATGACTGCAGATGCTGGAAACCAGATTCTGGATTAGTGGTGCTGGAAGAGCACAGCAGTTCAGGCAGCATCCAAGGAGCTTCGAAATTGACGTTTCGGGCAAAAGCCCTTCATCAGGAATGATTTCGAAGCTCAAACTCATCCAACATCAACCCCACCCATGCCCCCAAACCTCCCCACACTTTCCCCCCCATCCAACACCGCCCCCACCCTGCTCTCCAAACCCCATCCAACACCGCCCCCAAACCTAATCCCACCACCCTGCCTGCCTGTTCCCCAACCTCCATCCAACACCACCTCCACCCAGCCTCCATAAATCTGCCCCCCAAAACCCAATTCAACATTGCCCCCAACCCCACACCTGCTCCCCAAACACCATTCAACACCGCCTCCAACCACTGCTCCCTAAACCCTGTAGAACACCGCTCTCCCCAAACCCACCTTCACCCCGCCACCCCAAACCCCGTCCAACATGACCTCCGCCCACCCCCAACACTGCTCCCCACCCACCCCAACACCATCCCGCCCCAACACCATCCCATCCCTGATAGTAGTCGCTCTGTCCAATTTTCAAAATGCTTACTTTTTTTTATATCCCCAACATCAGATCTTCTCATTGGTTCAATGTTAGCAAAACAATAAATTTAAACTTGATTGAGATTTATCATCATGGGGCATAATTTAAATTGATTGGCTAAATTTTAATTGTTGTTAAAACAGCAACCAACTCAGGTATCCATTTCACAGCCAAATGTTACATATCTTCAATTTTCCAGTATACTGAGACTGTCATCTAGTCACATCACACAGGTGCTTGTAAGCTCAAAGTTCGGAATAGCATTCACACTCTCTTAAAGGTACAGCACATTCCTTCAACTTCATAACAGTAGATCCTAGAAGGTATGCAGGGCAAATAAATACATTGGTTAAGAAGGCATAACAATCCTTGATTTACTAGATTTGAATACAAGAGCAGGGAGGTTATGGTAGAATGGCTCAAAACATAAGTTAAGACACACCTAAAGTATTGTTAAAATGGCTAATCACCTAGGAATGATGTGATCATACAAAAGAGAAGACACAGTGGACATTTACAAGGAAGTTCTGGATCAGTGGTGCTGGAAGAGCACTGCAATTCAGGCAGCATCCGATGAGCACCTATTGTGTCCCTTCTGGCTAACCAAGTATTGTACATCTGAAGAGTCAAGAGCGTGATGCTGGAAAAGCTCAGCAGGTCAGGAAACGTCAGAGGAGCAGGAGAATCGGTGTTTTGGGCAAAAGCCCTTCATCATACATCTTAACCTTATTTTCTGTCTCTTCATCTGCAGATCTGTGGTATTTGCCACTTCAGTTGCATATCCAGGGCATCAATGTGGACTTCAACAGCTTCCTCATTTCCCCTTCCCCCACCTCATCCTAGTTTCAAACCTCCAGCTCCACACTGTCCCCTTGACCTGTCCGGACTTGTCCGACCTGCCTAGTTCCTTTTCCACCTATCCACTCCACCCTCTCCTCCCTGACCTATCACCTTCATCTCCTCCCCCACTCACCTATTGTACTCTATGCTACTTTCTCCCCACCCCCACCCTCCTCTAGCTTATCTCTCCATGCTTCAGGCTCTCTGCCTTTATTCCTGATGAAGGGCTTTTGCCCGAAACGTCGATTTTGCTGCTTGTCGGATGCTGCCTGAATTGCTGTGCTCTTCCAGCACCACTGATCCAGAATCTGGTTTCCAGCATCTGCAGTCATTGTTTTTACCTCGTTGATTTACAAGGAAGTTGTCAAGAATGGAGAATTTCAGCTTTGAGGAAGGATTGAATAGGCTAGAGTTGTTTTTCATTCAAACAGAAGGGATTGAAGAGAGATTTAGCTTAGATTTATGGCATTTTGAAAGCTCAGAGTCAATAGAAAAGAACAATTCACTATCATAAAAGTCAATAATCAGGAGAGCAGAGATCAACAATAATTAATAGAAAGATTTTAAAAAGTCAAGGTTTTTTTTGCACCGAGGTGGTGGCACCCAGAACTCACTGCAGAAATCCTCATTGCATTAAATAAAAACTACTTGGATATGCAACTGAAGTGGCAAATACCACAGATCTGCAGATGAAGAGACGGAAAATAAGGTTAAGATGTATGATGAAGGGCTCTTGCCCAAAACATCGATTCTCCTGCTCCTCTGACGTTTCCTGACCTGCTGAGCTTTTCCAGCACCACGCTCTTGACTCTTAAGATGTACAATACTTGGTTAGCCAGAAGGGACACAATAGGTAGAATGGCCTGTTTCTAAATTTATGTTTCTATATCAAATTAGTTACGTTCCAGTAAAATTAAGTTATTTTGGAATGAATTCATGTCATACAGACAGTCATGGATAGCCAACGCTATAACTCTTTGCATATTTTCTACTTTCTTGATGTAAATGTAAAGACTGGCTGCCTCAGGATTCTATATGTAAATACCATGAACACAGGAATTAAAGTCAGGAATCTGGAGATATAAAGTAGGAAAGGAAAATGGGAATCATGGAGATGTAAATTTATATCTTCCAACGTGCAACTCTGCCATTTGGAAGGGAACAGCAACAGATACATGGGAAGACCTCTACCTAAAAGCTTTGCTCCAAGCCACACATCATCTTGACTTGGAACTATATCACAGTTCTTTCACCATAATTGGATCAAATGCATTTCTTAACTTCACTGAGTGCCATTACCACAAGAACTGGATCCCGTGAAAGAAAAACGAAGAGTTGCACAGTTTTCCATTGGGACAAAAAGGGAAAACATTGTGCACGATCTTCCATCTTTTATCACATCGATACTCAATTGTAGCATTTCTTATAGTGAGAACAATTATGACCTCTGCACACTGATTGTTGGAAGAGGTGAACAGAAATTAAAGCTCAGCTGACAAGAAGTGATGTCGAATCTGTGTGGGTAGACTTGAGGAACTGCAAAAGTAAAAAAAAAATAGTTGGAGTTATGTATAGGTCTCCAAATAGTAGTCAGGAGTTGGAGAACAAGATACACCAGGAGATAGAAAATGTGTAAGAAAAGCAAAGTTACAGTGATCATGGGGGATTTCAATAAGCAGGTAGACTGGGAAAATCAGGTTGGTATTGGATTGCAAGGAAAGGAATTTGTGGAATGACTATGAGATGGCTTTTGGAGCAGCTTGTGGTGGAACCCACTAGGGGACAGGCAATACTGGATTCAGTGTTGTGCAATGATGCAGACTTAATAAGGGAGATTAGGGTAAAGGAAGCCATCATAATATAGTGAAATTTATTCTGCAATTTGCAACGGTATTACAGCTGAATAAAGGCAACTTCAGAGGCTTGAGAGAGGAGTTCAGAAGATTGACTGGGAGAGGTGCCTAGCAGGAAAGACAGTGGAACAGCAATGGCAGGAGTTTCCAGGAGTAATTCAGGAGACACAGCAATCATCCCGAGGAAAAGGAAGCATGGTACGGGGAGGATGAGGCAACCCTGGCTGACCAGGGAAGTCAGGAATATCATAAAGGCAAAAGAAAAGTGAAGGGCAGTGAGAAACCAGAGGATTGGGAAACTTACAAAGTCCAACAAAGGGCAACAAAAAAAGAAATAAGGAGGGAGAAGATTAAACATGAGGGGAAGCTTGCCAGTAATGTAAAGGAAGACTAAGAGTTTCTTTAGATATATAAAGGACAAAAGAGAGGCAAAGTGGACATTGGGTGGCTGGAAAATGATGCTGAAGAGATAGTAATGGGGAACAAGGAAATGGTTTGAGGAACTGAATAATTATTTCATGTCAGTCTTCACGGTGAAAAACATGAGTAATATCCCAAAAATTCAGGAGAGTGAGGGGACAGAGCTAAGTATGGTGGCCATCACCAAGGAGAAGGTGCTAGAAAACTTGAATGGCCTGAATAGATAAATAGCCTCAGACTTCTAAGGGAGATAGCTGAAGAGAGCACGGAGTCATTAGTAGTGACCTTTCAGGAATCGCTAGAATTAGGGAGGGTCCCAGAGGACTGAAAAATTGCGAACATGACACCCTTGTTTAAAAAGGGAGTAAGGCAAAAAAACTGAAAATTATAAACCGATTAGCCTAACATTAAACATGAGCAAGATCCTGGAATCCATTGTGAAGGATGAGATTTCTGAATACTTGCAAGTGTATGGTAAAAGAGGGCAAAGTCAGCATGGTTTCATCAAGGGGAAGTTATACCTGACAAATCTGCTAGAATTCTTTGAGAAAGTAATGAGCAGGTTAGATCAAGGAGAGCCAATGGATGTTATCTACCTGGACTTTAAGAAGGCCTTTGACAAGGTGCTGTACAGGAAGCTACTGAGTAAGATAAGGGCCCATGGTGTTAGAGGCAAGCTGTGAACATGGATAGAAGCTTGACTGTCTGGCAGAAAGCAGACAGTAGGGATAAAAGGGTCCTTCTCAGGGTGGCAACTGATGACAAGCTGCAAGGCTCTGTGTTGGTACCATAACTTTTCACTTTATAGGGATTCTGGGTAATCCAAGATGGAGGACGGGAAACATTTCTGGCTGTAAGAGCTGCTCCTTTTTTTTTGAGGTATTTTAGGTGCTGGAGGTGATTTCCTCGAATTCCAGGAGCAGCAATTACTGTTTTATATGCTGTTGCATTGTTTTGAAACTTTGGGGAAAAAAGTCAAAACAACAGCAGTTTTAAAAGGGAGAAGAGCAGACAAAGGAAGCAAATGGTGAGGACAATGCAGGAGAGAGAGAAAGAGAGAGAGAACCTGCACACTTACTGACTTTGCTCTTTTTGAATTCATGTGTCGCTGGACATCGGAGTGCATCTGGGAAAATTAACAAACAGTGAATTTCACAACTAATCTTGAGGAACCAGTTTGGATGAAGTTCACAACACAGAATCAGATGAGTTAATTGTTGTTTTAAGTCCCAAGAGAAAGGCTGTATTAGTGAGTACAGTGGGTTCTTTCTTGATTATATGTTTTTGGAGATAAGTCTCTTGATTAAACTTAAAATATAAGCCATACCTCTTAATTTAACCTGGGGCAGTGTTTTGTAGAGGAATAAGATGTGTTATTTTCTGGGTCTGTAGATTGTAAAGGAGTGAAAATGGCCTTTGCAGTGATATGTACTTCTTGTCAGACGTGGGAGTTTAAAGAGAGTTTAAGGGTTACTGTGGATTATATCTGCCATAAATGCTGTTGGATGCAAATCTTATCAGATCGAGTGGATCGGTTGGAGAGACAGATAGAAGCGATGAGGAATTTGCAACAGCTACAGTATGTGATGGATGGCAGTTATAGGAAGGGGGGAAAGTCTCAGATACAGTCACATAGATAGGTTAACTCCAGGAAGGGTGAGAGAGGTCAGGACCTAGGGCAGGAATTTTTTGTGGATATACCCATTTCAAACAGGTATGCTGTTTTGGAAAATGTAGAGGGTGATGGATTCTCAGGGGAACGGAGCACGAACAACCGAGTTTCTGGTATTGAGACTGGCTCTAATGCAACGAGGGGTACATCAGCTTCCAAGAGATCAATTGTGTTAGGGGATTCTGTAGTCCGAGGTACAGACAGACGTTTCTGTGGCCAGCAGAGAAAAAGCAGAATGGTGTGTGTTTCCCTGGTGCCAGGATCAAGGATGTCTCGTGCAGAATGTTCTCACGGGGGAGAGGGGACAGCAGGAGGTCATTGTTCACATTGGAACCAACGACATTGGAAGGGAAAAGGTTGAGATTCTGAAGGGAGATTACAGAGAGTTAGGCAGAAGTTTAAAAAGGAGGTCCTCAAGGGTAGTAATATCTGGATTACTCCCAGTGCTACAAGCTAGTTAGGGCAGGAATAGGAGGATAGAGCAGATAAATGCATGGCCGAAGAGCTGGTGTATGGGAGAAGGATTCACATTTTTGGATCATTGGAATCTCTTTTGGGGTAGAAGTGACCTATACAAGAAGGACGGATTGTACCTAAATTGGAAAGGGATTAATATACTGGTAGGGAAATTTGCTGGTGCTGTTCAGGAAGATTTAAACTAGTAAAGTGGGGGGAGTGGGACCCAGAGAGATAGTGAGGAAAGAGATCAATCTGAGACTGGTACAGTTGAGAACAGAAGTGAGTCAGTCAGGGCAGGCAGGGACAAGGTAGGACTAATAAATTAAACTGCATTTATTTCAATACAAGGGCCTAACAGGGAAGGCAGATGAACTCAGGGCATGGTTAGGAACATGGGATTGGGATATCACAGCAATTACAGAAACATGGCTCAGGATGGGCAGGACTGGCAGCTTAATGTTCCAGGATACAAATGCTACAGGAAGGATAGAAAGGGAGGCAAGAGAGGAGGGGGAGTGGCATTTTTGATAAGAGATAGCATTACAGCTGTGCTGAGGGAGGATATTCCTGGAAATACATCCAGGGAAGTTATTTGGGTGGAACTGAGAAATAAGAAAGGGATGATCACCTTATTGGGATTGTATTATACACCCCCTAATACTCAGAGGGAAATTGAGAAACAAACATGTGAGGAGATCTCAGCTATCTGTAAGAATAATAGGGTAGTTATGGTAGGGGATTTTAACTTTCCAAACATAGACTGGGCTTGTCATAGTGTTAAAGGTTTAGCTGGAGAGGAATTTCTTAAGTGTATACAAGACAATTTTCTGATTCAGTAAGTGGATGTACCTACTAGAGAAGGTGCAAAACTTGACCTACTCTTGGGAAATAAGGCAGGGCAGGTGACTGAGGTGTCACTGGGGGAGCACTTTGGGGCCAGCGACCATAATTGTACTCGTTTTAAAATAATGATGGAAAAGGATAGACCAGATCTAAAAGTTGAAGTTCTAAATTGGAGAAAGGCCAATTTTGATGGTATTAGGCAAGAACTTTTGAAAGCTGATTGGAGGCAGATGTTCGCAGGTAAAGGGACGGCTGGAAAATGGGAAGCCTTCAGAAACGAGATAACAAGAATCCAGAGAAAGTATATTCCTTTCAGGGTAAAAGGGAAGGCTGGTAGGTATAGGGAATGCTGGATGACTAAAGAAATTGAGGGTTTGGTTAAGAAAAAGAAGGAAGCATATGTAAGGTATAGACAGGATAGATCGAGTGAATCCTTAGAGTATAAAAGAAGTAGGAGTATATTTAAGAGGGAAATCAGGAGGACAAAAAGGGGACATGAGATAGCGTTAGCAAATAGAATTAAGGAGAATCCAAAGGGTTTTTACAAATATATTAAGGACAAAAGGGTAAATAGTAGGAGAATAGGGCCCCTCAAAGATCAGCAAGGTGGCCTTTGTGTGGAGACACAGAAAATGGGGGAGATACTAAATGAATATTTTGCATCAGTATTTACTGTGGAAAAGGATATGGAAGATATAGACTGTAGGGAAATAGATGGTGACATTTTGAAAAATGTCCATATTACAGAGGAGGAAGTGCTGGATGTCTTGAAATGGTTAAAGGTGGATAAATCCCCAGGAACTGATCAGGTGTACTTGAGAACTCTGTGGGAAGCTAGAGAAGTGATTGCTGGGCCTCTTGCTGAGATATTTGCATCATCAATAGTCACAGGTGAGGTGCCAGAAGACTGGAGGTTGGCTAACGTGGTGCCACTGTTTAAGAAGGGTGGTAAAGACAAGCCAGGGAACTATAGACTGGTGAGCACTGACCTCAGTGGTGGGCAAGTTGTTGGAGGGAATCCTGAGGGACAGGATGTACATGTATTTGGAAAGGCAAGGACTGATTAGAGATAGTCAACATGGCTTTGTGCGTGGGAAATCATGTCTCATAAACTTGACAGAGTTTTTTGAAGAAGTAACAAAGAAGATTGTTGAGGGCAGAGCAGTAGATGTGATCTATATGGACTTCAGTAAGGCTTTCGACAAGGTTCCCCATGGGTGACTGATTAGCAAGGTTAGATCTCATGGAATAAAGGGAGAACTAGCCATTTGGATACAGAACTGACTCAAAGGTAGAAGACAGAAGGGGTGGTGGAAGTTTGTTTTTCAGACTGGAGGCCTGTGACCAGTGGAGTGCCACAAGGATTGTTGCTGGGTCCTCTACATTTTGTCATTTACATAAATGATTTGGATGCGAGCATAAGAGGTACTGTTAGTAAGTTTGCAGATGACACCAAATTTGGAGGTGTAGTGAACAGCGAAGAGGGTAACCTCAGATTACAACAGGATCTGGACCAGATGGGCCAATGGGCTGAGAAGTGGCAGATGGAGTTTAATTCAGATAAATGTGAGGTGCTGCATTTTGGGAAATGAAATCTTAGCAGGACTTATACACTTAATGGTAAGGTCCTAGGGAGTGTTGCTGAACGAAGTGACCTTGGAGTGCAGGTTCCTAGCTCCTTGAAAGTGGAGTCGCAGATAGATAGGATAGTGAAGAAGGCGTTTGGTATGCTTTCGTTTATTGGTCAGAGTATTGAGTACAGAAGTTGGGAGGTCATGTTGAGGCTGTACAGGACATTGGTTAGGCCACTGTTGGAATATTGCATGCAATTTTGGTCTCCTTCCTATCGGAAAGATGTTGTGACACTTGGAAGGGTTCAGAAAAGATTTACAAGGATGTTGCCAGGGTTGGAGGATCTGAGCTATATGGAGAGGCTGAACAGGCTGGGGCTGTTTTCCCTGGAGCGGCGGAGGCTGAGGGGTGACCTTATAGAGGTTTACAAAATTATGAGAGGCATGGATAGGACAAATAGACAAAGTCATTTCCCTGGGATAGGGGAGTCCAGAACTAGAGGGCATAGGTTTAGGGTGAGAGGGGAAAGATATAAAAGAGACCTAAAGTGCAACTTTTTCACGCAGACGGTGGTACATGTATGGAATGAGCTGCCAGAGGAAGTGGTGGAGGCTGGTACAATTGCAACATTTAAGAGGTATTTGGATGGGTATATGAATAGGAAGGGTTTGGAGGGATATGGGCCGGGTGCTGGCAGGTGGGAGTAGATTGGGTTGGGATATCTGGTCGGCATGGACAGGTTGGACCAAAGAGTCTGTTTCCATGCTGTGCATCTCTATGACTCTATGACATTAATGATCTAGATGAAGGAACTGAGAGGATTCTGGCTAGGTTTTCAGATGATACAAAGATAGGTAGAGGTACAGGTAGCATTGAGGAGGTCGGGAGGCTGAAGAAGGGTTTGGCCACGTTAGGAGTGTGGGCAAAAAAATGGCAGATGGAGTACAATATGGGAAAGTGTGAGGTCATGCACTTCGGTGGGAAGAGCAGAGGCATGGACAATTTTCTAAATGGGGAGAAAATTCAGAAGTCTGAAATGCAAAGAGACTTGGGAGTTCTAGTCCAGGATTCTCTCAAGGTTTACTTGCAGTAGTTAGGAAAGCAAATTCAATCTTGGCACATATTTTGAGAGGACTTGAATATAAAAGCAGGGATATACTTCTGAGGCTCTATAAGAATCTGTTCAGACCACATTTCGAGTATTGTGTGCAGTTTTGGGCCCCCTATCTCAGGAAGGATGCACTGACCCTGAAACATGTTCAGAGGAGGTTCACAAGAATGGTCCCAGGAATGAAAATCTTAACATATGGCAGGTCATTGAGTATATTTAAGACTTCGATAGATAGGTTCTTGACTATCAAGGGGATCAAGGGTTACGAGGAGATACCGGAAAATGGGGTGGAGCAGGCTCGATGGGCTGAATGGACTAATTTCTCCTCCTATGTCTTATGGTCTATGAGGTCCTAGAGAATCAAGCACCTCTCAGTCATTGTCTCCTTCTGTAGCCAATCCGACTGAGACTGCCATATCAGACTAAGGCTTTGGAGTCACACCAGATGACACTTAAAGATTGACCACCATGGCTCAAATCATTACCTTACAAGAGGTAAGGGGGCTTGAAACGTATTAGAGAAGTGTTAACTACATTTTCAAGCTTAAATGCATTGGACATGCATAGTTTTATCTTATCCTCAGCAAAATGCCTCAGCAGGAGTCACTGAAAAAGAAAAGTATGCCATTGGTGTGTTATTGTTGTTTTTAATTGTTATTTTATTCCTAAGTAAATGCATCAGCCAGCTACTATGATAAGCTAACGAAGCATCTATCTCATCAAATTGTGAAACTTTATTTTGAGATTTTTATTCTTTACAAAATTATAAAATTACAAAAAAACTGAGAGTATAACAATAATAAACTACTACTCTACTTTACAAAACAAATTTTAAAAACTACCCATACTACAATTCAATTTATTTTGTGTAATTATTTATTAAGTTGAATTAAAATAAATTAAATTACACCACTCAGCGCAAACCCAGCAAAGTTCCCTATCATCGGGAGCATCAGTTAGCATTCCCGTATTTCTTCGGGATTCTTCCTCTCAGGGCACCCGGCCCATCAGACCCAGGTCTCGTGGCTAAACAAAGTCCCTAGTTAATATAGCTGACAAGTCTCCTTCTATATAGTTCAGAAAGGGCTGCCACGTCTTATAAAAATGTTCAGCTTTCTGGTGCACCATACTTGTAAGGAAGTCCAGGAGACATGTTCCATAACTAACATACGCCATCCCGATAAGCCTGGAGGACTTTCCGAGATCCAACTCATCAGAATGTTCTTCCTTGTGCAATATGTAAGAATATTAAACAGTTTCTTCCCTTGCTCATCGAAAAAAGGCAGATTCAGTAGACCCAAGAAAAGAGATGCCAGATCTACCTTGACTTCAGTCCCCAGGACCCCCTCGAAGACACTTGCTGCAGCACACCAGTACTTCCAAAGCTTGTGGCACAAACAATGGGTAAGAGTGCCAATACTTATTTTGCACTTGGGGCATATTGAATTTCGCAAGCTGCTTTGGGGCCAAATAGACTCAATGACTTCAGCTGCATAGCCTGTGTTCTATTACAAATCGAAATCTTTATCACGTGCTCCCAAATGTTCTCCCATACCTCTGATGAGATCTTTACTCTCAATTCTTGCGCTCAGACCCTGCAGAGCCATTCAATATCTTTCTAGGTGCCACCTTCCAGTAAATGGTAGAGGGTGCTAATTGAGAGAGCAGATGTAGTCTGATGCAATCCCCTCTCTATATCAGACCTATAAGGATCAACCAACAGTGTGGTCTTTTTCTAGATAAAGTCCCTGATCTGAAAATAACGAAAAAGGTCTTTGCTGGGCAATTCATATTTGCAGGTCAACTGATCAAAGGACACCATGACCTCCCCCTCAAATAAGTCTCCAGACAAGAAATGCCCTTGGACGCCCGTAACCTAAAACCAGAATCCATCAACCCTAGCCGAACTCCTGGCATTCTACCATGGGGGTGAAAAAGGAGGTTTTATATAAACTGCCCTCGCTTTATTGCATCATTCTCCATACTTTAACCGTGTTAATGACAATCGGGTTCTGACAATAATCAGTGACTGTCCTCATCTTATCCATAAATAACAGATTAATAAGGGGACATTTTGCCTGGGAGGCCTCAATATCCAGCCATATTGACGTCGGACCCTGACAAGCCCAGTCATTCACAAAAGATAATAGGGAGCTTATTTGACATCTCTTAAAATCTGGAAAGTCTACCCCACCCCGATTCCCTGGGGAAGTTGCAATTTGGCAAGCTTAATGAGAAGCCACCTGCAACACCAAATAAAAGAACTGAGCCAACCGTTAAGTCTCACAACGTTTGCCGAGGCAGAAGGAGTATTTGCATGGGATATAATAAGCGAGGAAGAACATTCATTTTAACAAGAGTTATTCGACCCAGCTAAGATATTGGAAGAACCTCCCACTGCTGAAGGTACTGCCTTATCTTCTCAAACACATGCACAAAATTAGTCTTGTATAATTGATTAAAGGCGGGAATAATGAGAATGCCTCGGTACAGAAAACCTCTGTGACCACCTGAAAGGGAATCTGATTCCACCTTCGAGATCGGGTACTCCCTAAACATCCCACACAGGCATGGCCTCCAGCTTCATAAAATTAAACTTATATCCCGAGAAAGAACCGAATAACACATGTCTGATCCTCCTTTACAATAGAGGGCAACACCTTCTCCAACCTCAAGGCAAGTATCTTACTCAAAATTTTAAAATCTGAGTTTAGCAGCGACATGGTCCTGTATGAAGCACAGTCCTCGGGCTTTCCCTCTCTTAAAAATGAGAGAAATATTATCTTCTCTCAAAGAGGGTGAGAGGCAGCCCTGACTGTATGAATAATTGTACATGTCCAGCATTGACCTGGCCAACATATTCATAAATTCCTTATAAACTTCACTCAGAAGGCCATCTGGGCCGGGTGCCTTACCACTTTGCAGCTGTCTTGCAGCCTCCTATATCTCTTGCACTGTCAAGGAAGCATTCAAAAGGATCACCTGCTCCGGAGTCGCACCTGGAAGGTCCATGTTCTTAAAGAAGGTCTCCACCTTCGCCAACCTGTCCTCACAGCCCTCTGACCGATTCAGCTTGGAGTAAAATTTCCTGAACTCCACGTTGATCTTTTTGGAATCAAAAGTGTACCGGTGCCCTTTCTAATAGATGTAATAGATTGGGTGGCACTCTTCTTCCTAGCCATATATGCCAAGTATTTACCTGGCTTATCACCATACAGAAGTAGCCTTTGTTTCACAAAAGACATCTCTCTCTTCACTGTCTGAGTAAGCACGGAGTTCAGAGCAGCCCGAAGAGCTGTGATCCGCTGTAACTTAATCACAGATGGCCTGTCAAAGTATGCAGTCTCCACTGCCTTCAGCCATGCCTCAAGCATACATTGCTGCTCTCCCCTCTGCTGTTTCCAACTCACTGAATAAGAGATAATTATACCCCTTGCATAGGCATTGACAGTGTCCCAGAGCACTGACGGGTTACTGGCCGTACCTGAATTGATATCCAAGAACATTTTAAACTCCCGCGAAAGGTACTCAATAAGCTTACTGTCCTTCAGGAGGAAAGCATCCATGCGCCAATGTCACGAATCTACCCCATTACCTCTGGTCTTAACCTCCAAATACACTGCAACATGATCAGTAATGGCGATGTTCCCAATTTTACATGACAACACCAAATCCAAAAAAACACTGATGGAGCAAGAAACAGATCAATCCTTGTGTAGCACTTGTGTGGATTGGAGGAAAAGGTAAAGTCCCTACCCACTGGGTGAAGGCATCTCCAGACATCCACCAATCCCAACTCCCCACATAAATCCGCTAGTTGTTTAGATTGCAGGGAGGTGCCTGGGAGTCCCCTGGGCATCCTATTCACTGTGGGATCCATGAGATGATTAAAGTTTCCCCCTATAATCATACGGCACATTCCAAGGGCCACCAATCTGAAAAGCGCATCCATTAAAAATTTAAGGGTGTGTGCCAGGGGGGTGTGGGTAGTAAACATTCAGAATACTATACTCCTCACCATGATGATCACAAACCATCCATTTTCATCCTTAATTTGATCTATCAACTGAAGGGGGAGATTCTTCTGAATGAGTATAGCCACTCCCCTGATTTTAGAATTAAAAGATTCTAAACACCTGGTCGAACTCTCCCTGCTGCAACTTTAGATGCTCCTTGTCATCAAGATGGGTTTCTTGCAACAGAGCAACATCATTCCTCTCCTTTCTAAGACTCGAAAGTACTTTTTTCTCTTAATCGGTGAGTGACTCCCCTTAATGTTCCAGGTGCACCATTTAAACAAGCAACTAGCCATAGCCATCTGAAACAGCCCATGAACCCCCGAGAGGA
Organism: Chiloscyllium plagiosum; assembly: GCF_037043375.1. Lineage (NCBI taxonomy): Eukaryota > Metazoa > Chordata > Chondrichthyes > Orectolobiformes > Hemiscylliidae > Chiloscyllium > Chiloscyllium plagiosum. The sequence continues at coordinate 8,561,142 of NW_028270164.1, forward strand.
AGAACTCTACTCACAATGCACCAAGTGGAAACAACAAGACTCAGAGTCTAAAACACACAACTACAGAAATGGCCGAAACAAAACTTCTAAACACTACACCTACAATAAACCAATACAAAAAAAAAGGAGACTTTCCCTCTTGCCCATAGGGGCACTCACACTACCCACAAACACATCCATGGCTCCTACTAGCTGAAGCCACACCCCAAATTCAGGCAAACAAGAAGTAACGAATCATCTATCCCATCCCTACATCGACCCCCGTTACCACTGGTAAAAATCAAACCAAAAAAAAAATTCCAACAATAATTCTCAAACCCCAAAAAAGTGAAAAGGGAAGAGAAAGAGAAACACATTAAAAGGACAAAACCAAACGAACAGAGCAAACAACAGAAATACAAAAGAACCATTATTGTCCATGTTGCTTGAACCAGCCTGTCTATTTTAAAGTGCCCAAAACGTCCTTTGTCTTTTCTGACGAATCAAAGACATGCACGGACACTCCATGGCTAAAACATAACACTACCAGGTACCTTACAGAGTACTGAATATCCGAATCCCTCAGCCTCTTCTTTACTTCATCAAAGGTCTTCCCCTCACAGATCACAGCCGCAGAAACGTTGTGAAAAAACATAATCTTCGATCCTTTGTAAATCAAGGCCTGTGGATCCTTCCCCAGCATTCTGGAAGCTTCCAATACCTTTTGCTTGTCTTGGTGAGCTTGTTTGATTCACACCCGGCCTGCCTCGGCTTCCCATCCCAAGAACCGCGGCAGCCATTGCTCAAAACAGCTGACTGGTTGATCCCCTTCCTCTCACTCTGGCAGCCCAATAACACAGATATTCTTCCACTGAACTCTATTTTAGAGATCGTCAAACTACTCCACTATGGACCATACCTGCTTCTCCAGGGCCTGGAACCATCCACAGGTGTGTCCGTTGCTGCAGAGGATTGCCCTGCTTGTAGCAATCCACGCGGTCCTTTACCTTTAGTCATTTTCCCTAATCACTAAAAATATACAAAGATTCTAGGAACTTAAAACTACTGATTTTTACCAAAACAGCTAGTAAGGGGAGAGTAAAAGCATCACTTTGCCTGGGTTATGATGCAGAGCTCAGCAAGGCAGACCTGTTAGATTGCCACCATCTTGAATCGCCCATCAAATTGGAAACTTAGTGTTGCACATCACAGGAAAAGATTTGCCAGACAATACTGTTGATGCTGTAGATCTTAAACAAATACAAAGGGATGGAGAAACTCTGCAAATCTGGCAGTTTTTGTGGACAAAGCAACAGTTAATGCTTCGAGTCTGATATGACTGTTCTTTGGAACTCCAAATTTTACCAGGTGTCACCTTAGGCTTAATGGTAATATTGTCACTTAAGTCAAAGATATTCGGGGGATGGCATTTTTCTTTTTTGGATGTTAAACCAAAGACCTTACTCAGTCTTAACTCAGATGAATCTAAAATATGGCATGGCACTATTAGGAGTAAATTTTCCCTGTGGTCCTTGCCATCATTATCAATACAGAATTGTCTGGATTTGCTTGAAGATTGTTTTTATGAACAAACAAGCTGCTGATATTGTGGAAAAAGTGAACAGTTTGGAAAAGCATATCAATGGCTATATAAGATACAACATACAGACACAATGGGCCAAATGACATCATTCAATCAGTGTCTGGTGTGAAAACAATTTTATTGTGTATACAGCGCATAGCCACAGCCAAAAAAAAGAGATGGAGGTGATGATGATCCTGGCCTGAAACAGTATTTTTTGTTTTCAGACCTGCTACTGATTTCCAGCATTTAGTCTTTTGCATACATAATTATCCACAACTTTCGATCCATGTTTCTTCCATAAAATTTGGATTTCTTTTTCTCCAAAACTCAAAGACTGCGTTGGTGATTGGGGGGCAGAGGCATTGGGATGGGATGGATTATTGGTATGGGTAATCCACAGACCAAGGCAGAGTTCTCGAGACTGGGCTTCAAATTTGACTATCATCCTTATGTGACTCCAAACCCACAGCAAAGCGGTTGATACTTCAGTGCCTTCTGAACTGGCCTAGCAACACATTAAGTTGTATCAACCACTTGAAAGAATAAAACAAATGAAGCTGGACAGATCACCTAGCATTGACTAAGGCAGCAGAAACAACAACAGGAAACACAGCTTTGTCAACCTGTATTCCTTCCTAGTATATGGGAATTAGTGTCAAATTGGGAGAACCAGCTCAGACCAGTCAAGCGTTCTCCTTATACAAGCTCCAAGAAAACATCACTACTATTCCTGGGTACTTGGCAAGCAGGCCGAGTGGAGGTGGCAGCACTGTAGCATAGAGTCAGAGTCATACTGCACGGAAACAGGGCATTGAATCCAACTTGTTTGCATTGACCAGACGACTCAAACTGACCTAGTCCCATTTGCCAGCATTTGGCCCAAATCCCACTAAATTCTTTGTATCATATACCCATCCGGATGCCTCTAAACATTGTGCTTGTGCCCACCTCCACCACTTCATCTGCCAGCTCATTCTATTCATGCACAACCCTCTGCATGAAAAAGCTACCTCTTGTGCTTTTTAAATCTCTTTTCCCTTTCATCTTAAACCTATGCCTTCTAGTTTTGTACTCTCCACCCTATGAAAAAGGCCTTGGCTATTCACTTTATCCATGCCCCTCATTATTTTATAAACCTCTATAAGGTCATCCCTCAACTTCTTGATGCTCCAGGGGGAAAAAAGCCCCAGCCTACTCAGCCTCTCCATATAACTCCAAGCAATAGGAATCCTCAATGTTGACTCCAGACTCTATAATGTTTCACGACATCCGGTCAAACATAGGCAAATAAACATGCTGCAACCTTGGATCTCGCAACTAAAGATTGGGCATCCATGGGGTGATCTGGTCCATCAGCCGCAGCAAACTTAAACTGCAACACAATCTGCAACCCCATGGCCCAACATATCCCCACCCCACCATTATCATCAATTTGGGATTCATTGAGATCAACCCTAGTTCAATGAAGAGAGCAGGAGGACATGCCAGGTGCAGCACCAGGCATAGCTGAAAGCTACAAAACAGTACAAGCACGAACTGACAGATAAAGTCAAGCGAGTCTACAACCAACAGATCAGATCTAAGCTCTGCAGTGTTGCCACATCTCGTAATGAATGGTAGTGGACAATTCAACAACTCACTGGAGGAGGCAGCTCCAAAACTAGCTTCTTCCTCAACAATGGAGAGTCTAGCATATCGGTGCAAAATATAATGCTGAAGCATTTGCAACATTCTTCAGCCAGAAGTACCAAATGGATAATCCATTACAACCACGCCAGAGGTCCCCAACATCATATGTGCCAGTCTTCAGCCAACTTGATTCACTTCATTGGAGGCATTGAATATTCCAAATGTGATGATCCTGACAATAATCTGGCAATATGCTGAAGGCCTGCGCTTCTGAACTTGCCACTTCCCTATCCAAGCTGTTCCAAAACTACAATGGCATCAACCCAACAAAGTGGAAAATTGACTAAGTACATTCTGTACACAAAAAGCAAGACAAATTCAACCCAGCCTTTTACAGCCCATCAATCTACTCCAACAGTAAAGTGATGTAAGGTGTCATTAACAGTGCTATCAAGCAGCACTTGCAAAGCAATAACTTGCTCACTGATGCTCAGTTCAGGTTCTGCCAGGGCCACTCTGCTCCAGGCTTATTACAGCCTTGGTCCAAAAATAGACAAATGGATTGAATTCCAGAAGTGAGATGAAGAGTGACTGCAATTGACATCAAGACATTTGACTGAATGTGGCATCAAGGAGCTCTAGCAAAACTCAAGTCAATGGGAATCAGTGGAAACCTCTCTTCTGATTGGAGTCATAGATCAGCCATCTCAGCTTCAGGACACCTCTGCAAGAGTTACTCCGCCTGGTATCCTTGGTCTAACCAACTTCACCTGCTTCAATAACCTTCACTTCATCATAAAGATGATAAGTGGAAACGTTTACTAATGATTGTACAAATGTTCAGCACTGCTGACGACTCCTCATACTGAATCAGTCCATGCCGAAATGTAGCAAATCTTAAATAATATCCTGCTTTGAACTGACTAGTGACAAATAATACTCACCACACAAATGCCAATATAATATCTATTTCCAACAAGAAAGAATCTATTCCTCATTCAATGGTATCATCATCATCAGCAGGCCTCTGTCCCTGCCTGTTTCAAGAGGGCCAACATCATCCCTGTGCCTAAGAAGGCTCATGCAGCATGTCTCAATGACTACAGCCCAGTTGCCCTAACTTCAGTGGTCATGAAGTGCTTTGGAAGTCTGGTCACGGCATTAATCAACTCCAGCTTCCCCACTACTCTTCACCCACACCAAAGCCACTCAGATGCCATATCAATTGCCCTTCACTCCTCCCTAGAACATCTTAACACCAAGAACAGCTACGTAAGAATCCATTGACTACAGTTCAGTCTTCAACACTATTATCCCTTCGAGACTGATTATTGAACTTAGTGATCTCGGACTAAGCCCCATTCTCTGCAACTGGATCCTCAGTTTCCTGATCTACAGGCCACAATCAGTGAAGATTGGGGACAATATTTCATCCTCATGAACACTCAACACTGGAGCCCCCAGGGGTGCATACTCAGCACCCTACTGTACTCATTGTATACCCATGACTGTCTTGCCAAATACCAGACTAATGCCATTTACAGGTTCGCTGATAACACCACCATAGTCAGTCGAATCTCAGATGGCAATGAAACAGACTACAAATGGGAGGTGGAAGACCTGGAAAAATGGTGCACTGAGAATAACATAGCTGTTAATGCCGGCAAAACCAAGGAACTCATTATTGATTTTCAGCAGGATATTATTCATATACCCCATACATTAACAGCACAGAGGTGGAACGAGTGGAGAGTGTCAAGCTTCTGGGAGTGGTCATCCACAACAAGCTTTCTTGGACTCTTCATGTGGATGCACTGGTTACAAAGGACCAACAATGTATCGTCTTCCTTAGGCAGCTGAGGAAATTCGGCAATGACAGCAAATACCTTACCAACTTTTATAGGTGCGCCATCGAGAGCATTCTGTCTGGATGTATCACTACCTGCTATGGGAATTGTACCATTCAAGATCGGAGACGGTTACAGAGAGTGGTGAACATGGCCCAGATAATCACTAAGGCCAACCTCCCATCTAGAGAATCCATCTACAAAGCCCGCTGTCAAGGAAAGGCCACCAGCATTCTCAGAGATCCATTCCACCCTGGCAATGTTTTTCTACAACCTCTTCCATCGAGCAGAAGGTACAGAAGCCTGAACACATGCACTAGCCTGTTTCTAAACAGTTCCTACCCTACTGTTGTTAGAATACTGAATGGACTCAAACTCTTAACATTCGCCTGTACCTGTGTTTTTGTTTTTGCCGCTGTTTACCTATTATTTACTTATCTATGCTACTTAACTCTGTGATCTGCCTGTATTGCTCGCAAGACAAAGCTTTTCACTGTGCCTCGGTACACGTGACAATAAATTCAATTCAATTCACTAAGGAAAGAAGTCTTGCTTTGACAAAGAAGCCATCTTCAATGATGGACATTGAGGAAATAAAGGTTTCCCCAGATGATATTATGGGACAACCACATGAGTCTTCAGGGAAGAGCTCCTATACAAAATGAATTCAGGAAATTGAGTGTCCATGTAAGATAATGGACCAACCACTGGATTTAGGAGGAAGAACATTCTCTGTGAAGGCTATCAAAGAGATAAAAGATTCTCTACCAGAAGAATAATTCACAAAGTCAGTATGAATCACATTGTCCTCAAGACCGATCAATCTTCCAAGTATAAAGAGAAGCTGTTCTGGAAGTGGGACCATCTGAATTTATGAATATAGAACATAGAATATTACAGCGCAGCACAGGCCCTTCGGCCCTTGATGTTGCGCCGACTAGTCATACCAATCTGAAGCCCATCTAACCTACACTATTCCATGTATGTCCATATGTTTGTCCAATAAGGACTTAAATGCATTTAAAGTTGGCGAATCTACTACCGTTGCAGGCAAAGCATTCCATACCCTTACAGAGACTCTGGGAGATGGGGTATTGATAAATGTAAAAGTCGCTATGTGGGGAAGCAAAGGTTAGGAGGTTATACAAGGTAACTGTTCTGAAAGGGTTAATGTTGGAGACTGCATTCATCTCCACCCAATCTGATGATATTAATCTTGCCTGTGGGAAAGAGAAATCTTGCTTAAGATCCTAATTCAATTCATCATTAAATGCCCCATTATCAGTATTTCAGGGGTTACTATTGACCAGAAACTGACTATAATAGTAATATAAATACAGTAGCTACCAGAGCAGGTCAGAAGCTAGGAAACCTGCAGCAAATAATTCACATCCTGACTTGCCAAAGCCTGACCATCATCAACAAGGCCCATGTCAGGAGTATGATGGAATAATCCTCATTTACCTGGATGGGTACAGCACCAACAACAGTGAAGAAGCTTGAAACATGTCTCAGGGATGGGCAAGACTGGCAGCTTAATGTTCCAGGATACAAATGCTACAGAAGGGATAGAAAGGGAGGCAAGAGAGGAGGGGGAGTGGCATTTTTGATAAGGGATAGCATTACAGCTGTGTTGAGGGAGGATATTCCCAGAAATACATCCAGGGAAGTTATTTGGGTGGAACTGAGAAATAAGAACGGGATGACAACCTTATTGGGATTGTATTATAGACCCCCTAATACTCAGAGGGAAATTGAGAAACAAACTTGTAAGGCAATCTCAGCTATCTTAAGAATAATAGGGTGGTTATGGTCGGGGATTTTAACTTTCCAAACATAGACTGGGACTGCCATAGTGTTAAGGGTTTAGATAGAGAGGAATTTGTTAAGTATGTACAAGACAATTTTCTGATTCAGTATGTGGATGTACCTAATAGAGAAGGTGCAAAGCTTGACCTACTCTTGGGAAATAAGGCAGGGCAGATGACTGAGGTGTCATTGGGGGAGCACTTTGGGGCCAGTGACCATAAATCTATTAGATTTAAAATAATGATGGAAAAGGATAGACCAGATCTAAAAGTTGAAGTTCTAAATTGGAGAAAGGCCAATTTTGACAGTATTAGGCAAGAACTTTCAAAAGCTGGTTGGAGGCAGATGTTCACAGGTAAAGGGACGGCTGGAAAATGGGAAGCCTTCAGAAATGAGATAGAGAATCCAGAGAAAGTATATTCCTGTCAGGGTGAAAGGAAAGGCTGGTAGGTATAGGGAATGCTGGATGACTGAAGAAATTGAGGGTTTGGTTAAGAAAAAGAAGGAAGCATATGTAAAGTATAGACAGGATAGATTGAGTGAATCCTTAAAAAAGTATAAAGGAAGTAGGAGTATACTTAAGAGGGAAATCAGGAGGACAAAAAGGGGACATGAGATAGCTTTGGCAAATATAATTAAGGAGAATCCAAAGAGTTTTTACAAATACATTAAAGACAAAAGGGTAGCTAAGGAGAGAATAGGGCCCCTCAAACATCAGCAAAGCAGCCTTTGTGTGGACCCGCAGAAAATGGGGGAGATACTAAATGAGTATTTTGCATCAGTATTTACTGTGGAAAAGGATATGGAAGATATAGACTGTAGGGAAATAGATGGTGACATCTTGCAAAATGTCCATATTACAGAGGAGGAAGTGCTGGATGTCTTGAAACGGGTAAAGGTGGGTAACTCCCCAGGACCTGATCAGGTGTACCCGAGAACTCTGTAGGAAGCTAGAGAAGTGATTGCTGGGCCTCTTGCTGAGATATTTGCATCATCGATAGTCACAGGTGAGGTGCCGAACGACTGGAGTTTGGCAAAAGTGGTGCCACTGTTTAAGAAGGGTGGTAAGAACAAGCCAGAGAACTACAGACCAGTGAGCCTGACGTCGGTGGTGGGCAAGTTGTTGGAGGGAAGCCTGAGGGACAGATATACATGTATTTGGAAAGACAAGGACTGATTCGGGATAGTCAACATGGCTTTGTGTGTGGGAAATCACGTCTCACAAACTTGATTGAGTTTTATGAGGAAGTAACAAAGAGGACTGATGAGGGCCGAGCAGTAGATGTGATCTATATGGACTTCAGTAAGGCGTTCGACAAGGTTACCCATGGGAGTCTGATTAGCAAGGTTAGATCTCATGGAATACAGGGAGCCATTTGGATACAGAACTGACTCAAAGGTAGAAGACAGAGGGTAGTGGTGGAGGGTTGTTTTTCAGACTGGAGGCCTGTGACCAGTGAAGTGCCACAAGGATCGGTGCTGGGTCCTCTACTTTTTGTCATTTACATAAATGATTTGGATGCGAGCATAAGGGGTACAGTTAGTAAGTTTGCAGATGACACCAAAATTGGAGGTGTAGTGGACAGCGAAGAGAGTTACCCCAGATTACAACAGGATCTTGACCAGATGTGCCAATGGGCTGAGAAGTGGCAGATGGAGTTTAATTCAGATAAATGTGAGGTGCTGCATTTTGGGAAAGGAAATCTTAGCAGGACTTATACACTTAATGGTAAGGTCCTAGGGAGTGTTGCTGAACAAAGTGACCTTGGAGTGCAGGTTCCTAGCTCCTTGAAAGTAGAGTTGCAGGTAGATAGGATAGTGAAGTAGGCATTGGTATTGTAAGAAACAAACTTAATAAAATTTAGACGAGACCAACAAATCTGGAAACAGGACAATTTATTACGAACTTGCAAGTAAGGGCTTCAATTGCATAAGCAAATGAGCAAATTAGAACTCAGGTTAGTGTACAGTTATACCCTTTGAGCTGAGTGAGGTCATCTCTCCAGACTCCTAATTACCCAATCTCTCTTACTGTGCCATACCACGGCCCAGCTGCGCTCCACCCTTATTACTTCCCCTTCCCCAGGTTGGCAACCTTCCTCTCTGTAAGTACTGACACACACGTTATTTTGTCGACAGTACATCAAGATCTGGTTTAACATTTTGTATCATTTCTGCTGGTACATTCCATCCTTGGACATTTCATTAACTTGTATCATTTTGTATAGCCCAAGCATTTCGGTTATCTCAGCTTTTTGCTGAAAACATAACTTTTTAAAAAGAACTTATTTGCTATAATAATTACACACCAAAGTTAGTATTTAATTAACCACAATTATACCTGAAAAGTAGAGATACTCTTCCCTAAATACCTGCAGAGTTAATAGTACTCTTGCTGTACCCCTTTTCTGTATGCTTTTTCTATATCTGCAAAAATAACACTTTTCCCCATTTCTAACAATTCCCCCATTTCTTTTCTTTTACCATTTGTTGTTTTTGCAATTTTTATTTTTTGCCCCCTTTTCACCCTAAGGTGTAGAGGTTCACAATCTTGCCGTTTCTGCTCTCCTAAGTCTGTTTTTTTTCAAACTCTAGGAGTAATCTATTACTCTCTCTTGTGCGCTTACTTTTGTCATGACCATCATTGATTGTTGTCCTCCTAAGGACATTATCAACTTACTCATTATCCACTTTACCACGTTAAATCCTATTATTAAACCTACTATTATCAGTAATACATAAATGCCTAAATTAGCTAACCATTTTCCCCCATCGGTCAGTCCCCATTTCTCATCTTTTTGAAGTTTATCCTCAATTTCTTTTATATTCTTTATCTTTTTCTTTACTATTTCTGCCTTATCTTCCACTAGGGAAGAAGCGTCTGGGATGAAGGTGCAGCATTCCTTACCAATCAGTGCACAGGTTCCCCCTTTTTCGGCCAAGATATAGTCTAGAGCTATTTGATTCTGTAAGGCTGTTAGTCTTGTGGCAATCATTTCGGTGGCTATGGCCGATATTTGGGACTGAGTTTCTCCCATTACGTCGACTGTATTATTAATTAATTTCTCAAGGGCAGCCGCCAGTTTATGTATCTCTACCCCTGCCCTTGCAGTGCCGTAGTTTGGGAATAGTGTCCATAACAGACGGTCAGAGACCTCGCGGGTCTTACATCTTATTCCCCCTTCCTTCCTCAGGTTGTGTTCATGTTTTTCTAATCGGAGGTGAGGGACTATATCAGCGAGGTAACAGCAGCCACTCCAGCCTTTCTGGCTTTGAGGCAGTGATTCATCAACATCAAAACATGCATTTATTCCTATACATTTGGTCACTCGAACGTATTTTTCTCCGGGAATAAATGGATAAGCCTTCCGGCCGCATACCCAATATGTTCCGTTCAATATTCGGGGAACAGTAGTAGCAGTAGCTTGGCTGGTGTAGACTCAAGATGATTTTTCTAATTGGAAGGGTGCGGCGTCATTCTGATTTCACTGCTTCTTTCAGTGGTATCCACTGCTCCTTTGGGTGGGGAAATTATAAGGCCACCGACAATTCCCTGGGTTTTTCGGGGCTCATCGAGGGAACCATCCCGCAAAGTTATATTTACCCCTGTCAGATTTCCACTTTATATCATTTGAGCCCGAGTCAAATTGTTGTACATCGTACACTTCCTTTTTGGTGAGCGGTATTACCGAGGTGGGGATCCAAGGTTCGCCATGGTGTGGGACCTCTGCACAGACCCAACAGTTGGTAAGTCCCTCTTGTTCAGCATAATTTTGGCATAGTGTAGTAAAGTGATTTTTCCTGTCTCCTTGAATAGTTAGTACTACCAATGTTACAATACTATACTAGTACCCGCCCATCTCTAACCCCTGAGGTAAAAACAATGACTGCAGATGCTGGAAACCAGATTCTGGATCAGTGGCCCGATGAAGGGCTGAGGAAGGGCTTTTGCCCGAAACGTCGATTTCGAAGCTCCTTGGATGCTGCCTGAACTGCTGTGCTCTTCCAGCACCACTAATCCAGCATCTCTAACCCCTGTCTACCGTCCTGCCTATTGTCTTACTTTTTTAGGCGCCAGGGAGAGATGAGTCCACACAGTCCTTACAATCAATAACTATACATATATATATATATATATATATATATATACATATATATATCAGCAAACGTTAAAAGAGTCTTTTGTCTCAGTTCATTCTTTCTTTCTCAGCTTAGCTTTCAGAGGGTTGTCTGTAGGATGAGTGTGCCACTCCGCCAATGGGGCGTTCACAGGACCTTTAACGCGAGTGTGATGACTCCACCCTTTCTCAGCAGTCCGAATAGCTGTTTCACAAGTTAGGACGGTTAGGAATGGTCCCTCCCAGCTCGGGTGCAGTTTGGTATCTTTCCAGGTCTTGATCAGGACCCAATCACTCGGTTGTATTCGATGTACTGCAAACTCGAGTGGCGGTGTCTGTACCAACAGGCCTTTATTCCCAAGAATAGACAAAGAAGAGCCGAGCGCCACAATATAGTTCTTTAAAAATTTATCACTGAACTCTGACCAGCCATTAGGCAGTCTTTCAGCCTCGATGATGCTTCCCTCTATCCCATCTACTATAGTATATTCATTGTGCTTTTTACCCTCAATCATCCGGGAGGACCCGTCGATAAACAACCAAGCTCTCGCATGCAACGGTACGTCTCTTAAGTTCATTCGCACTTTAGTCTGATATTCAGTAATATCAAGGCAGTCATGTTCTGGATTGCCAGGGGCCACCCCCCTCTCTCTGCCACAAAAATGCAGCTGGATTCAAGCAACTGTCTGTGACTAACACAAAGTCATCCTGTTCTATTAAGATTGTCTCATATTTCAAGATCCTAGAGTCTGTGAGCCATTGTCCTGCATTCTGATTTAAGAATTCTTTGCCTTTTACTCCAGAAATCTTGAGACCTTTGTTAGTTAATTTAACACCGCTAGGTCTAAAGCTTAGGGATGATCGTGCTGCTCCCATATCCTCTAAAAACACTGTTTCCACTCCTTCAGGTCCTACCTTTAGATTTATCAAGGGTTCCCGGTGGGTCTCAGGAAGAAGGAACCCCTGACTCCCCTATTCTTCATCAAAAGTCATCAACGAAACTGCCTGTCTCACTTCAAAGGCTTTCACAAAATTCTGAGATCTAGGTGCCGCCTCTTTAATACCTAAAATGACCATTTCTCGAAAGTCCCTCATTTTTCCTCGATCGTGTTCATCCATACCCTTCCAACGTGGGACCACATTGGGGAATTTGTTTTTGGCTGGTATCACTCCCTCACCCACCGGATGTCTCTTTTCCATTCCCTCAGAGCAGCTCTTCTAATCACACCCCTTTCCTCTCCTGACCGTACCTGATGTGGGGTGCTGACTACTAAGGCTCCCCTAAAAGTAAATTTCCGACTCTCCTCTACCAATAAGGCTATTGCTACCACTGCCTGCATACACTCTGGCCAGTAATGTAGCTTTCCATTCTTTAATTAACAATGAATTAATGCAGTCATGTTTTAAATTAACCATGAATCAATATGACAGGTCACTGAGAATGTATGAAGGAATCCTGCCGATTAATATTGATTCAGGCTAATACAATTGAATTATTATAAATATGAATTATTAATTATATATATATTATATAATTCAGGATGGAAACACAACAAGTGATTAAAACATTTTAAAAACTGTAATCGCGCAGTTCTGTTTGTTTACCAGTCACTTGTGACTTCTCATTTTGTTTCTGTAATTGTTTTGCTCGAGCACATTCATTTTTAAGAACCTCAAAAGTTTCCATAGCACCTTTTGCAGTTAATTCAATCTCCAATTTGGTGGCAATATCTCGTCATGAACACAAAAATGATTCTTCATGCCTCTCATCACAAAACCATTGCCATAATCTAATTAACCTTTTTTTTCGTTCCCATTCCCTTGGGCTTAAAATTTAAGGATGACCTTGCTGCCCCCGTATCGACTAGGAAAACTACGTCCTCTTTGTAAGGTCCCACCTTTAAATTTATCAAAGGTTCCTGGTGGGTCCCCGGGGGCAGGAACTCCTGACACCCCTATGTTTCATCAAGGTTCATAAACGGCACTGCCTTTACTTCCTTTTTCGGATCTGGACACTCTCTCTGAAAGTGACCTGTCTTTCCACAGTAATAACATCCCGCCTGTGGGGATCTCCACTTTGATCCTTGTTCCTGTCTACCAGACCCCTTAACATCTTCTCCCAGATCCCTTCTCCTCCCTTTATTTTCAACATACTGCCCGCCACCATTCCAGTTTCCTTATCCTTTTAGTTTTGTCCTTTTCTTTATTACCTCATCAACCGTGGCTTATCATTAATTTTGCCTTCTGTTTCTGCTTCTCATGATACGTTGCCAGATCAATTGCTGAGCCGATTTAACCAACTGAACAGCTTTAGGGCAACCTCATGGCCATTCCTCATCGCCCAATGTTTTGTTTAGACCTTGATTTTTTAAAGAAATATTGCAATATTCCTTGCTCCCTGTAATCTCAAATACATTTTATCAATTTATGCTTGCTTTTCTTTAAAGCCTGTTCCTAACTTTACATTTTGGAATCTTACATTTCTAACAGTATGCTTTCCTTTGTTGGTCAGAGTATTGAGTACAGGAGTTGCGTGGTCATGTTGCAGCTGTACAGGACATTGGTTAGACCACTGTTAGAATATTGCGTACAATTCTGGTCTTCCTATCAGAAAGATGTTGTGAGACTTGAAAGGGTTCAGTAAAGATTGATAAGGATGTTGCCAGGGTTGGAGGATTTGAGCTATAGGGAGGGGCTGAACACGCTGGGGCTGTTTTCCCTGGAGCATCAGAGGCTGAGGGGTGACCTTATAGAGGTTTACAAAATTATGAGGGGCATGGATAGGGTAAATAGGCAAAGTCTTTTCCCTGGGGTCAGGGAGTCCAGAACTAGAGGGCATAGGTTTAGGGTGAGAGGGGAAAGATATAAAAGAGGCAGGGCAACTTTTTCACGCAGAGGGTGGTACGTGTATGGAATGAGCTGCCAGAGGAAGTGGTGGAGGCTAATTCAATTGCAACATTTAAGAGGTATATGAATAGAAAAGGTTTGGAGGGATATGAGCCAGGTGCTGGCAGGTGGGACTTGATTGGGTTGGGATATCTGATCGGCATGGACGGGTTGGACTGAAGGGTCCATTTCCATGCTGTACATCTCTATGACACCATCCAAGACAAAGCAGCCTGCTTGATCAGCACAATATCTACAAACATAGCATCTCCAATGTGGGATATAAATGAATTAATGTTATTTCTGCAAGTATAAATTCTGATACAGAACAGGAATGAGAAAATACATATTCAGCAAAAAGAAAGGATATGTTAGCATGAGATGTGATTACAGAACAATGGTGGATATAAGGGCAAACAGGAAAACATCTGTTTTCCCCACTTGCACCGAGACACAGGAACAAACCCTAATTAAAGAGGTCAAAGTGGCCTCTGGATGGAAATAGATGCTGATAGAAGAAAAGATATGCCTAATCAATAATCTACAATAGACTGACGTCAAACACCCTTATGGGAGTCAGAGATAAGAGTTTGTCACGGACAAGACAGGATAAACAGAAGTTGTGGGATCAGTCTTAAGGAAATCTGTGACGTAAGCGAAGCAGGGAACAAACAATGGAATAAGGAAAAATATGGGGATTCAAACTGTATAAATTTCAAGAGTTTGTTGGATTTGGTGTGCATTTTGTCATTGCCTTACCTGGTAATTAGACAAAGCACCCACCTATAGGTGTACAAATAAACGGCTGATTCAGATATTCGTCTCGGACTGAAATTATTAAAGTGAGTGAGCTTTTGTTTCTCACAATTGGGGGCTCGTCCGGGATTTTCTTCCATCACCGGGGGAAGTGGCTGGCCTTGGACACTGGGAAGACGCGTCCCGTTCCCCATTGAGGAACGGTCTCGTGTCCCGGCTTGGTCTGCTCCCTTGGGTGACTGATGTGAATCCTATAAGAGAGACATCTGAATCAGACAGTGATAGGAGCTCGATAGAAGATACGGTGATAAAAGGGGCCAGGCAACTCTGTGCACAGACCAAGGTAAGAAAATTGACTTTTAAGTATTGCCTTGGTGGCCGGGATTGAGTTTTAGTAGTTAATAAGGGACTAACGAAGGAACTCACTATGGCTTGCACTTTGGGTAAGGAAAAAGCCTCCGGGGAAACAGAGTAAGGAAATGGCAATGGAAATGGAGGCGGGGTCCCTTACAACATTCCTCCGGAAAGTCCTTTGGGCAGGATGTTGTGGAAATTGGCAAAATAATACTTGTACAAGGGAGAAAGATGATTAAATATTGTTGCTTTGTATGGACTAAGGACTCCATTCTTCGTCCCGCTGTCTTCTGGCCAAAGTACAGATCGGACGAAGACTGGGTTTGTGAATATCTGAGTTTATATGTCCATGTGCGAGAGAGAGAGAGAGAGAGAGAGAGAGAATGAAAAGAGCTGGACAGCTGGTAGGAAGTTTAACCCTTTGTGATTTGGTTTGAGTGAACATTTGTTTGTTGGTGATTGAATGTTTGTGTTTTATTCCCTGGAGCTTGTGTTCCAGGACTGTTTTGAATCTGATTTTGTTATGGAAACTTAACATGATTTCTTTTAAGGTTAAGGATTCTATTGAGATTAAAAAAAAAGGAATGATAACTCCTGTTCTTTTTACAGATCATGACTGCCTTACTATCAGTTTCTAACTAATCTCTTTTATCTTTACATAACAGCGATTTATGGAGGACAGTTGAAGTTTCAGTTCAACATTAGATTGTGGTAAAAGCAAAATTCTATGGTTAATATCTATGACCTTGGATTCAGCCATTGTTCATGCATTAGAAGTTTTTTTTTTAAAAAACTTGAGTAGACAAATTCTTTTAAGGCAAGCTCTGATTATTTTACGACCTATAGTATTGTAATTGAGCAATGATTGGTCAGGACTATTTAAGAAAACTAATTTTGGATCTAAATTAAAGGACTAAGACTGGGTATTTACAGTGAATTGCAAAATTGGGAACTGTATGCATTTTGCATTTTGACTATTAAATACTGAAGAAATGAACGTAAATATATATAAATATATTTATAAGTTAGGAACAGGCTTTGAAGGTTAGTCAAGCATGAATTGATGAATTGGTGTTTGAAGTTATGGGGAGCTAGAAATATTGCATTATTTCTTTAAAAAAAAGATAAAGGGGAAAAACGTAACGACTTATCCCCTTTAGGAGGTACCCATAGGGGACAAAGAGATTGGGTTTGTAAGTGCCCCCCTCACCAGTGGGGAGGTCAGAACATTTAAAAAGGAAATGAAGGTCCTGGTTGAGGATCCGGTGGGATTGTCTGAACAAATTGATCAATTTTTGGGGCCTAGTCTGTATACCTATGTCTATTTTGAATATACTATTTACTGGGGAGGAAAGAGGACTTATATGAGGAGCTGCCATTAAATATGGGACAGGGAACACCCGATTGGAGATGGGGATGCTGGACAGGGAGAGGTGAAGTTTCCCCTCAGAGACCCCCAGTGGGAAAACCAAAGCCCGGAGCATAGAGAAGAAATGAGGGAATTGAAAGGCCTGATTCTAAAAGGAATAACAGAGGCAGTTCCGAAGTCACAGAATTTGATTAAAGCCTTTGAAATTAGACAGGAGAAAGATGAGACTCCCTCAGCTTTCTTGCAAAGATTAAGGGACTCAATGCGGAAATACTCTGGAATGAACCCTGAGGGCGGCACGGTGGCACAGTGGTTAGCAATGCTGCCTCACAGCGCCAGAGACCCAGGTTCAATTCCCGCCTCAGGCAACTGACTGTGTGGAGTTTGCACATTCTCCCCGTGTCTGCGTGGGTTTCCTCCGGGTGCTCCGGTTTCCAAAGATGTGCAGGTGAGGTGAATTGGCCATGCTAAATTGCCCGTTGTGTTAGGTAAGGGGTAAATGTAGGGGTATGGGTGGGTTATGCTTCAGCGGGTCGGTGTGGACTTGTTGGGCCGAAGGGCCTGTTTCCACACTGTAATGTAATCTAATGTAATCTAATCTAATCTAATCTAAGACCCAGTGGCACAGGGTCTTTTGAAAGTACATTTTGTGACAAAAGCATGGCCAGACATACAGAGAAAGATACAGAAGATAGAAGGATGGAGCGAAAAACCATTAGATGAATTGTTGAGAGAGGCACAGAAAGTATTTGTAAAAAGGGAGGATGAGAGACAAAAACAGAAGGTGAAAATGATGGTAGCTACAGTGGATGAGGTAATTAAGGGGAGAATGGAACCAATAGTGGGCAACCGGAGCGGCGGGAGGCAGCATGTAGGACAGAGAGGAAGAGGAAGAGGGAGAGGACAAGGGGGAACATTTGATAGAGGGTTTGAGCGACAGGGGCAGAGATGGAAGTCGCTATAGGCAGGATGCTATTATTGTGGAAAGATAGGGCATTTTAAGCGGGAGTGTCCTGATCTGCAAAGGGAAGAAAAGGCAATTCCGCTTATGAATTATGATGAAGAATAGGGGTGTCAGGGGTTCCTGCCCTCGGGGGCCCACCAGGAACCCTTGATAAACTTGAAGGTGGGACCGTGTAGGGAGGAGGTAGTCTTCCTAGTAGATACGGGGGCAGCACGGTCATTGCTGAATTTTAAACCAAAGAAAGTAGAAATGTTAACACGGTCAATTACTGTTTCGGGGGTGAAAGGGGAAGGATTTACTGTTCCCGTATTTGAACCTATGATGATAGAAGATCCTAAGGATAGGATCACAGGGGAACTGCTGTATATCCCTGATATAGGAAGTAACTTACTGGGGAGAGACCTAATTATCCTTTTAGGACTGGAGATTGGAATTCAGGAAAAAGAATTAGTTGTACAACTGGCGATGTTGACAGAGGATGCTGAGAGAAAAATAGACCCTATTGTATGGGCTAGAGAAGGGAATCGTGGAAAACTACAAATCCCTCCCCTTACAATAAATTTAAAACGAAAAGGAGACGTTATCTGTGAACGACAATATCCTATTTCCATAGAAGGTAAACGAGGACTGCAGCCAGTAATTGAGGGACTAATTAGAGATGGACTATTGGAACCATGTATGTCTCCTTATAATATCCCAATTCTACCAATGCGGAAATCTGATGGAACTTATCGATTGGTGCAGGATTTGAGAACATTAAATCGGATAGTACAGGTCAGGCACCCAGTGGTGCCAAACCCCTACACGTTATTAAGTAAGATCCCTCATGATCACAAATGGTTTAGTGTGATAGATTTAAAGGATGCCTTTTGGGCTTGTCTCTTGGCGGAGGAAAGATTTGGGACTATCCCCCTATGAAATCTTATTTGAATTACCTTATCTGGGAACGCAGGGAGAATTGCCAATTCCCGAAACTAAAGATTTGTTTTTAAAGAAGTATATACTGGGCTTGTCCTCCTCTTTATCTTTCCTCAGGAAACAGGGTCTATTGGCACAGACTCCGCCCCTTGAATTTGTTGTTCATCCCATCCGGCCAGGAGATTGGGTCTTAATAAAATCATGGACAGAGACTAAGCTGCAGCCAGACTGGGAAGGGCCATATCAGGCTCTTTTGACTACCGAAACGGCAATAAGGACGGCGGAAAAAGGCTGGACTCATTATACTCGGATTAAAGGGCCAGTGGACCCTCCAGTTGAGGAAGAAGTCTGGACAGCCGAATCAACGCAAGACCCGCTGAAACTCAGACTAAAGAGACTTTGAGTAACTGACTATACAGTGGCGACGCGAGCGCGGGATTATTTCTGTAAGATTGTATATTAAGCCTTTTTGTGTTTTAGCATAATGATCAGAATACTGGGAATGCTTAGAGTTATGATGCTAGCCCTCTTCGTATTGGGATTTTGTCACATATCATTTTCATATGTATTATTAATGGTTCCTGAGTCTGATAATCCACAAGTAATAGACACTGATGTATGTAGCTTAGTAAATTGTGGGAATGTAGCTAATCAGAGACAATACCGCAACTCAGAGATACATCTTATGGGGATGGCCTCGGGGATGGTACCTGGTATAATGGTCTTGTCACAATACACCGGACCCCCTTTCGACCAGCACCGAT
Source organism: Chiloscyllium plagiosum (assembly GCF_037043375.1). NCBI lineage: Eukaryota > Metazoa > Chordata > Chondrichthyes > Orectolobiformes > Hemiscylliidae > Chiloscyllium > Chiloscyllium plagiosum. Next base: position 8,580,120 of record NW_028270164.1, read on the forward strand.
TGTCCCGATAAAAAGTGTAACCCCATATATTTAACGATAAGGGAAACCACATGGCACGAAGCAGTTTTGGGAGGTGGCACTTATGAGGTACAATTAAATGAAACATTTGGGATTGAAATGAAAGCAAATGGGAAGGAGTTTGTGGGCTGTTGTTTTCGAATTAGCATAGGACAGGGAAAACGGGTAGAATTACTGGGTAATGAGATACAACCTTTCACCCCTCCCGATGATCCTAAAGTAGTAAAAATTATAGAGGTAAAGGATTTGAAACAGACCATCGAGATAGAGACTGGGTACGGGGATGCAAATGCCTGGGTTGAATCGGTAAAGTATACTGTAAAAAGTCTGAACAAAAGCAATTGCTATGCATGTGCCTCCGGTAGGCCAGTGGTCCAGGTGGTTCCCTTTCCGCTCGGGTGGAAGCGAGACAGGAAGGGCATGAAATGTATGATAGCCCTGTATCAGGATGAGACTGCATGGAATGATAGGAATTGTACCTCCCTATCTCTGATGTTCCCTCCCTTGGAGGAGAAAGATGCAAAAGATCCCCCCACATTTTCCGCCGCAGTTGGAAATCACACGTCATGTGTGCACAGGCGAGGTACGAGTCGGTCGAGACATTTGGGGGAGCTGAAATTATGTACAGAGATTAAGGATGTTACCGAAACGGAGAAGGGAGGGAACTACTCAGCACTAAAGGTTCCCTGAGCGGATCTGTGGTGGTACTGTGGAGGAAAAATATTGAGACCCACCCTACCTCCGGATTGGAAAGGGATATGCGCAATTGTACAATTGGCAATTCCATTTACCTTGGCATTTGAGAAGGAAAAGATAGTAGGGAAAAAGGGAAGGGGTAAGAGATTACTGTTAGATACTTCTTTTGATGACAGGATTTATCTCGACTCGGTAGGAGTCCCTAGGGGAGTACCTGAATTCAAAGCTCGTAACCAGATTGCAGCAGGCTTTGAGTCAGCTCTCTTTTGGTGGGCAACACTTAATAAAAATGTAGACTGGATAAATTACATTTTTTTATAATCAACAGCGATTTATAAAATTATACAAGAGAGGCGGTTAAAGGAATATCAGAACAGCTTGATGCGACAAGTAGGATGGCATGGGAAAACAGAATAGCCCTTGATATGATTTTAGCAGAGAAAGGGGGTGGTGATTTTTATCCTTACTTCCCTGATAGTAGTAGTCGGGGTATTGGTGGCCATTGGCTGTTGTGTCATACCCTGTATACGAGGGCTCACCCAGAGGCTGATTGAAACAGCCTTGGTGAAACGAATGCCCCTGAGGGGAATCAGACAGAGGAACTTTATCAACTAAATAATAAGGAGATGAGTGAGACTAAGATGGATGAAATCTCTGAAATGATGCTTACGAATTTTGGGAACAATGTTTAAAAAAAAGAGAGACAAAACTGCAGAAGATAACAGATAGTAATGAAAAGAAAAAGGGGAAATTGTGATATATAAATTAATTAATGTTATTTCTGCAAGTATAAATTCTGATACAGAACAGGAATGAGAAAATACATATTCAGCAAAAAGAAAGGATATGTTAGCATGAGACGTGAATACAGAACAATTGTGGATATAAGGGCAAACAGGAAAACATCTGTTTTCCCCACTTGCACCGAGACACAGGAACAAACCCTAATTAAAGAGGTCAAAGTGGCCTCTGGATGGAAATAGATGCTGATAGAAGAAAAGGTATGCCTAATCAATAATCTACAATAGACTGATGTCAAACACCCTTATGGGAGTCAGAGATAAGAGTTTGTCACGGACAAGACAGGATAAACAGAAGTTGTGGGATCAGTCTTAAGGAAATCTGTGACGTAAGCGAAGCAGGGAACAAACAATGGAATAAGGAAAAATATGGGGATTCAAACTGTATAAATTTTGAGAGTTTGTTGGATTTGGTGTGCATTTTGTCATTGCCTTACCTGGTAATTAGACAAAGCACCCACCTATAGGTGTACAAATAAACGGCTGATTCAGATATTCGTCTCGGACTGAAATTATTAAAGTGAGTGAGCTTTTGTTTCTCACATCCAAGACATACTGCAGAAATTTACCAACGCTCATTTAAACAGCATCTTCCAAACACCACCACTTTCACCTCGAAGGTAAAGGGCAGCAGATACATGGAAACACCATCGCCTCCAAGGCACTCACTACCCTGACTTGGAAATATACCATTGTTCCTTCACTATCACTGGGTCAAACTCCTAATAGTACTCCCTCAACATTGTTGGTTTATCAAAATCACATGGACTGCAACCTTTCAAGAAAGCAGCTCACCACCACCTTCTCAAGGGCAATAGGGGTGGACAATAAATACTGACCCAGACACCCACGACTCATTAGTGAATAAAAGGAATTATAACATGCAGCAAGGAATTCGTTTAACCAGTTCGTAATTTTGAATAATTTGGATTGAAACTCCATGAAGTAAAACCCCCTAAAGTACGTGTCAATAAAACAAAATCCCTCAAAAAACATTCAAAGTGAAAAACCGTTAATGAAAATGGCGCCGAAACCGGGCAATGCAACTTGTGTGATTGAGGGGATGTGATGTTATAATACCTCACAAAGGTTGAACCGTTTTGAAAAGTCTCTTCAAAAGAATCATTTAAAACTGTTAATTTACATTTAAAAAACAACTAAATCTTCCGCTGTGGAGTTGCATTTCTAATTGTGTGTGTTTATCTAATCTCCCCTCTGTGCGGAATGGTATTGCTGGTTGTCCGCGAATGACGGTTTTAAATGGCGGATGGAGTAGCCAGGAAAAAGTATTTAAAACTCAGCAAACGTTTGGGAGTAAAGAAAAGTGTTTCGTTCTTTATCAGGTTAGCGTTTTAATGAAATTACGCGATTTCTAAATACTAGTCGTAAATTTCTGTTCAGACTATAGCATTTTGAGAGCTTGGTGGAAGATTCGGGTGTGAAGACCATTTTGGGTGTGGTAAAAGTGCGTTCAGGATAGAATACAAATAAATTTATATCTTCAAAAAATGTCACACAGACTCTTAACATGTAAATGACACTCAATGTGGCTTTAAAAGCATTGCTTAGTTTGATGTCTAATTCTTCAAGTGAGGATGCTTATTTGTTGCTTATTACTGTTTATGATCTGAAATCTCATTCTTCTATGTTTATCCTACACTGACGGTCTGGTTTAACGTCATTGAATGGTACTAAATACACAGCATTTGTTCAGTTACAGATTATTCAGGAAGGAGAGAATCTGAATTGTTTTAAAATTGATTTTTCTCAATACTTTCATCTGTAACATTCATTGCCGTATTGCACAAGGGGTGAAAATGTCTTTTTCATTTGTAACTCAAGTGTTTTGGAATTATTTGAACTTAAAGTGGCAGACATTAGGGATTGAACTCTGCTACTTGCTCTTTCTGCAGTGATGATGGCTTTTTAAAGGGTGGGGTTCTTGCCACATGCCCAATGCTCCTCCTTCCCAACTTGGCTTGGGCCCGGCTTTGACTCCAAGATGCTGTACAGGAGCTGATTTACGGAAGGACAACAGGATGCTGCTTGACTGACAAGGAGCTGGAGATGAGGTTGATAAAATGCTTTTGGGAGATTTTTGATCTATCCAACCTCACTCCATGTTTAAGTTTGACAGAATTGATGTTTAGAAGCTGAATGCCAGCCTGTAAGAAATGAAAAATGTGTTGCTGCCTGACCTGCTGCGCTTTTCCAGCATCCAAGGAGCAGGAGAATCGATGTTTCGGGCATAAGCCCTTCTTCATTTGCCCTTATGCCTGAAACATCGATTCGCCTGCTCCTTGGGTGCTGCCTGACCTGCTGCACTTTTCCAGCAACACATTTTTCAGCTTTGATCTCCAGCGTCTGCAAGTCCTCACTTTCTCCTAGTCTGCAAGAAATGACAATGTCAGATGTCAAAAGAACCAGCAAGAGTGTGAAGAGCAGGAGGTGTTCTGGGATTGATGAGTTAACAGCAGATCTGTTGAAACATGGCAAGAACATAGTTAAGATGTACCTCGCACACCTTTTCCACAAGGACTGGACTGCTGAAAATACCCCAGAAAACTGGAGGTGAGGAACAATTGTCAAGCTACTAAAAAAGGGAAACATTGATTACAACTACTGCAGAGTTGTAACACTGCTATTTGTAATTAGCAAGGTCTTCACCAAAGTGCTCCTTAACAGACTTACTTCAGAAATAGATGGAACCCTTTGTGAAGTACAGGCAGATTTTCAGGCTGATTGTTCAGTGAGTATATCTTCATACGTCATTCTTTATATATCACAAGGCAGAACTTGGAAGCCATTTGTAAACACCTACATAGAAGCTATCAAAAGCCTTCTTCAAAATCTATCAACAAAATATTCTGTTAATCTATTACAACCAGTGTGGCATCCCCGAATGGTATTATTAACATCTTCATTGCCTTATATGACAATTTCAGCAGTTTTGCTGAGACCAGTACTGGCCTCATTGTAGGTAAAAACAATGACTGCAGATGCTGGAAACCAGATTCTGGATCAGTGGTGCTGGAAGAGCACAGCAATTCAGGCAGCATCCGAGGACAGGCAAAATCGACGTTTCGGGCAAAAGCCGTCTTGTGGTATTTTTATGATGATAATCAATCTTTTCCATTCTTTTCCTTTTTGTTATTGATTTCATTGTGAAGAAGGGGATTGTAGATGCAGTCTTTGGTGTTCTGTGGCAATACCATTGTGTCCAACACATGGACTCTAGTTCTGCAGACCACATTTGCTTTGCTGGCTGAAAAATCATGGTAGCTCCAAGACCTGGCCACCAGCCTTTTGATTTATACTGTACTTCAAAGTACATATTATTGTAATTAGATAGCAATAAAGCCACTTCCAATTAGTACAAAACTTTGAGGATGTCAACCACTTCCTCCACCTAGGAAGGAATAGCTCCTCTGGAGGATGATCGAGATTGATATCAAAACAAGATTTGACAAAGGAGCATTGGTCTCCCAACGGCTCCACCCAATGTGGGCATCCAACAACATCAAAAAGGCCTTGAAGCAGCTACTCTGCGTGCCATTGCTAATACCAACAGCAATCTATGGGAGTGAAATATGGAAGAGAACAGCAAAGCTCTCACTCAAGCTGGCATCTTTCATCACCGTCAGTGTAATACTTTTGTACTGCAGCCTCTACATATGATACCCAATGAAGAAATGCTATAGAGGACTGGTCAGAGAGACCTGCAGAACATCGTGGTGAAGCAATGATCGATGGTGGCAGGACACCTCTTCTGCATGCCCTGCCAATTTGGCAGTAGATATCACCAAGGAAGATTGGGATGACCAAAGAAAACCATGGCACTGTATGTTGTTGATGAAGACCTCCAAGAGGAGAGCAGGGTAGGAGAAGAAAGAAGGCAATGGATTGTGGCTGTGACAGAATCTTGCTGTCTATTGTCTGAAATGGAAGTGAAGGAACTAAATCTATGTAAAACATTAATGGAAGGGTATGGCACATGACCCATGCACCTTCACTCAATCCAGTATTCATTCTGAGCAATGAGTTTATACAAACCTGTTGCTCGTACTAGTTCTTACTTGAATTGTAACCAGCCAAAAATTCTTGACCTACTACTGTGTGAGGGGAAAGGAGACAACTCTTCAACTATTAGTTTTCTTTGCATTCTCTCCTTTTGGCATTCAACCCTTTGGTCTCATTCCCCTCTATAATTAACTAATTCTCTATCACTTTTGCACTCGCATGAGATTAATAACTATTTAGTTGTAGTGAAATAAATCACAGAAGCAACAGAAACCAAGCTTATATCAAAATCTACTTTGAATAATAAAATAGACATTAGTATAATTAACTCAGTATGATTGCAATTTAGGAAAATAGACAATCAGGCATTAGTTCACCTCCCACAGAAATGTAAATTATCAAGATCAGACTGTGTTCTTTCATCGTTGTAACTAGAATACAATAGAAATGTATTATTATGTATGCTTTTACATGAAAAATCAGTGAAAAGTTTTAAGTCCCCCTATCATGGCACCTACATCAATGATAGAAATCATACAATTTTTTTTTAAAAAAGTAAAATTTAACACCAAGTTCATCACAGTTCAGTTAACGACTCCTGGGCTCAGAGAAAGTTGACTTCGGAACAATGGAATATCCTTAAGACACACCAGGATGAGACTGCATGCCGGGCTCCTGGCTTCGAGTCTGGAAGCCTCATAGAGTCATAGAGATGTACAGAATGGAAACAGACTCTTTGGTCCAACCTGTCCAGGCTGACCAGATATCCCAACCCAATCTACTCCCACCTGCCAGCACCTGGCCCATATTCCTCCAAACCCTTCCTGTTCATATACCCATCCAAATGCCTCTTAATGTTGCAATTGTACCAGTCTCCACCATATCCTCTGGCAGCTCATTCCATACACGTACCACCCTCTGTGTGAAAGCGTTGCCCCTTAGGTCTCTTTTATATCTTTCCCCTCTCGCCGTAAACCTATGCCCTCTAGTTCTGCACTACCTGACCCCAGGGAAAAGACTTTGCCTATTTATCCAATCCATGCCGCTCATAATTTTGTAAACCTCTATAAGGTCACCCCTCCGCCTTTGACGCTCCAGGGAAAACAGCCCCAGCCTGTTCAGCCTCTCCCTGCAGCTCAGATCCTCCAACCCTGGCAACATCCTTATCAATCTTTTCTGAACCCTTCCAAGTTTAACTACATCTTTCCGATAGGAAGAGACCAGAATTGCATGCAATATTCCAACAGTGGCCTAACCAATGTGCTATGTAGCCTCAACATGACCTCCCAACTCCTGTACTCAATACTCTGACCAATAAAAGAAAGCATACTAAACGCCTTCTTCACTATCCTATCTACCTGCGACTCCACTTTCAAGGAGCTATGAACCTGCACTCCAAGGTCTCTTTGTTCCGCAACACTCCCTAGGACCTTACCATTAAGTATATAAGTCCTGTTAAGATTTGTTTTCTCAAACTGCAGCACCTCGCATTTATCTGAATTAAACTCCATCTGCCACTTCTCAGCCCATTGGCCCATCTGGTCCAGATCCTGTTGTAATCTGAGGTAACCCTCTTCGCTGTCCACTACCCCTTCAATTTTGGTGTCATCTGCAAACTTACTAACTGTACCTCCTTATGCTCGCATCCAAATCATTTATGTAAACGACAAAAAGTAGAGGGCCCAGCACCGATCCTTGCGGCACTCCACTGGTCACAGGCTTCCAGTCTGACAAACAACCCTCCACCGCCACCCTCTGTCTTCTACCTTTGAGCCAGTTCTGTATCCAAATGGCTAGCTCTCCCTGTATTTCATGAGATCTAACCTTGCTAATCAGTCTCCCATGGGGAACCTTGTTGAACGCCTTACTGAAATCCATATAGATCACATCTACTGCTCTGTCCTCATCAATCTTCTTTGTTGTTTCTTCAAAGAACTCAATCAAGTTTGTGAGACACGATTTCCCACACACAAAGCCATGTTGACTATCCCGAATCAGTCCTTGCCTTTCCAAATACATGTACATCCTGTCCCTCAGGATTCCCTCCAACAACTTGCCCACCACTGACGTCAGGCTCACTGGTCTATAGTTCCCTGGCTTGTCCTTACCGCCCTTCTTAAACAGTGGCACCACGTTAGCCAACCTCCAGTCTTCTGGCACCTCACCTGTGACTATCGATGATACAGATATCTCAGCAAGAGGCCCAGCAATCACTTCTCTAGCTTCCCACAGAGTTCTCAGGTACACCTGATCAGGTCCCGGGGATTTATCCACCTTTACCCATTTCAAGACATCTAGCACTTCCTCCTCTGTAATATGGACATTTTGTAAGATGTCACCATCTTCCATATCCTTTTCCACAGTCCCCGTTTTGCCCTTCTGATTTCCCTCTTCAGTATACTCCTACTTTCTTTATACTCTTCTGAGGATTAGCTCGATCTACCCTGTCTATACCTGACATATGCTTCCTTCTTTTTCTTAACCAAACCCTCAATTTCTTTAGTCATCCAGCATTCCCTATACCTACCAGCCTTCCCTTTCACCCTGACAGGAATATACTTTCTCTGGATTCTTGTTATCCCATTTCTGAAGGCTTCCCATTTTCCAGCCATCCCTTTACCTGCGAAAATCTGCCTCCAATCAGCTTTCAAAAGTTCTTGCATAATACCGTCAAAATTGGCCTTTCTCCAATTTAGAACTTCAACTTTTAGATCTGGTCTATCCTTTTCCATCACGATTTTAAAACGAGTACAATTATGGTCGCTGGCCCCAACGTGCTCCCCCATTGACACCTCAGTCACCTTTGAGGAGAAAGTGAGGTCTGCAGATGCTGGAGATCAGAGATGGAAATGTGTTGCTGGAAAAGCGCAGCAGGTCAGGCAGCATCTAGGGAACAGGAGAATCGACGTTTCGGGCATTAGCCCTTCTTCAGGAATGAGGGAAGTTGGTCCAGCAGGCTAAGATAAAAGATGCTGCTGGACCAACTTCCCTCATTCCTGAAGAAGGGCTAATGCCCGAAACGTCGATTCTCCTGTTCCCTAGATGCTGCCTGACCTGCTGCGCTTTTCCAGCAACACATTTCCACCTCAGTCACCTGCCCTGCCTTATTTCCCAAGAGTAGGTCAAGTTTTTCACTTTGGTAAAAACCATGACTGCAGATACTGGAAACCAGATTCTAGATTAGTGGTGCTGGAAGAGCACAGCAGTTCAGGCAGCATCCGAGGAGCAGTAAAATCGACGTTTCGGGCAAAAACCCTTCAGGAATAAAGGCAGAGAGCCTGAAGGGTGGAGAGATAAGCTAGAGGAGGGTGGGGGTGGAGAGAAAGTAGCATTGGGTACAATTGGTGAGTGGGGGAGGGGATGAATGTGATAGGTCAAGGGGGAGGGTGGAGTGGATAGGTGGAAAAGGCAGGTAGGACAAGTCATGGGAACAGTGCTGAGCTGGAAGTTTGGAACTAGGGTGAGGTGGGGAAAGGGGAAATGAGGAAGCTGTTGAAGTCCACATTGATGCCCTGGGGTTGAAGTGTTCCGAGGTGGAAGTTGAGGCGTTCTTCCTCCAGGTGTCTGGTGGTGAGGGAGCGGCGGTGAAGGAGGCCCAGGACATCCATGTCCTCGGCAGAGTGGGAGGGGGAGTTGAAATGTTGGGCCACAGGGCGGTGTGGCTGATTGGTGCAGGTGTCCCGGAGATGTTCCCTAAAGTGCTCTGCTAGGAGGCGTCCAATCTCCCCAATGTAGAGGAGAGTGCATCAGGAGCAACGGATATAATAAATGGGTGCAGGTTTTGCAATTCCTGCTGTGGCAGGGGAAGGTGCCAGGATGGGAGGGTGGGTTGTAGGGGGGGGGTGGTCCTGACCAGGTAGTTTGCAATTCCTGCGGTGGCAGGGGAAGATTTGCAATTCAGGTTTTGCACCTTCTCTAGTAGGTACATCCGCATATTGAATCAGAAAATTGTCTAGTACACACTTAAGAAATTCCTCTACATCTAAACCCTTAACACGATGGCAGTCCCAGTCGATGTTTGTTTGGAAAGTTAAAATCCCCTACCATAACTACCCTATTATTCTTACAGATAGCTGAGATCTCTTTACAAGTTTGTTTCTCAGTTTCCCTCTGACTATTGGGGGGGTCTATAATTCAATCCCAGTAAGGTGATCATCCCTTTCTTATTTCTCAGTTCCACCCAAATAACTTCCCTGGATGTATTTCCAGGAATATCCTCCCTCAGCACAGCTGTAATGCTATCCCTTATCAAAAATGCCACTCCCCCCTCCTCTCTTGCCTCCCTTTTCTATCCTTCCCGTAACATTTGTATCCTGGAACATTAAGCTGCCAGTCCTGCCCATCCCTGAGCCATGTTTCCGTAGTTGCTATGATGTCCCAATCTCATGTTCCTAACCATGCCCTGAGTTCATCTGCCTTTCCTGTTAGGCCCCTTGCATTGAAATGAATGCAGTTTAATTTACTAGTCCTACTTTGTCCCTGCCTGCCCTGACTGTTTGACTCACTTCTGTTCTCAGCTGTACCCGTCTCAGATCTATCTCTTTCCTCACTATCTCCCTGGGTCCCCCACCTCCCCCCCCCCAAACCTTACAAGTTTAAATCCTCCCAAGCAGTTCTAGCAAACTTCCCTGCCAGTATATTAGTCCCTTTCCAATTTAGGTGCAATCCGTCCTTCTTGTATAGGTCACTTCTCCCCCAAAAGAGATTCCAATGATCCAAAAATGTGAATCCTTCTCCCATACACCAGTTCCTCAGCCATGCATTCATCTGCTCTGTCCACCTATTCCTGCCCTTACTAGCTCGTAGCACTGGGAGTAATCCAGATATTACTACCCTTGAGGACCTCCTTTTTAAATTTCTGCCTAACTCTCTGTAATCTCCCTTCAGAATCTCAACCTTTTCCCTTCCAATGTAGACAATGACCTCCTGCTAGCCCCTCTCCCCGTGAGAATATTCTGCACCCTCTCTGAGACATCCTTGATCCTGGCACCAGGGAAACAACACACAATTCTGCTTTTTCTCTGCTGGCCACAGAAACGTCTGTCTGTACCTCTGACTACAGAATCCCCTAACACAATTGATCTCTTGGAAGCTGATGTACCCCTCGTTGCATTAGAGCCAGTCTCAATACCAGAAACTTGGCTGTTCGTGCTACGTTCCCCTGAGAATCCATTTTCCAAACAGCATACCTGTTTGAAATGGGTATATCCACAAAAGACTCCTGCACTAGCTGCCTACCTCTCTTATCCTTCCTGGAGTTAACCCATTTATGTGACTGTATCTGAGACTTTCCCCCTTCCTATAACTGCCATCCATCACATACTGTTGATGTTGCAAATTCCTCATCGCTTCTATCTGTCTCTCCAACCGATCCACTCGAAATGATAAGGTTCGTATCCAACAGCATTTATGGCAGATATAATCCGCAGTAACCCTTAAACTCTCTTTAAACTCCCACATCTGAAAGAAGACTGCCATTCATGGATGAGATCATCTGCCAGAACACTAGAATACCTGGATGCTGAAGACGAAGAAGACCTCCACAGGGATGAGATCTCCACACAGGGAAACCCCCACGTCAGGCTGAGACTGCCTTTCTCCTCCTTCAGGCACCCAGGCCTAGGTGCAAACCTGAAGCCTCAGCCCAGCCAGCACTGCTGGGCCTGGAGATTTGGTCTGGGACCTGTTCCTTTATCGACAGGAAACCCTGGGCTAGGGGGGGACCTGTGTCTGGCTCATCTTGTTGTCACTGCTGCCTACTTCATCCTCAACTTTCCAGGCTTAAAGAGAAAACTAAGAAAGGAGAGAGGAAAAAAAAAGCAAAAGTAAAAAGAGGTGGGGAGGAAAGAAAGAAAGCAAGCCAACAAGAGTGAACAGGCCCCAGGCTCAGCACCCTCCTTCCCCCCCCCCCCAAATAAAAACTCTGCTGCCATCTTGAGGAAAAAGCACTAACTTTAACTCTGCAAGTTATCCTTTTTAGGATCTGTTGTTTATCAATCCTTGGAACATAGGATTGTTCTGTAGCCTAAGAGGTCATCTGGAGAATCGACCAAGTCCTTTTTAAAAAAAAGAGAATTTGTGTACTGACAGTCTGTATCACAGTGAGGTTTCATGTCAGTTTTTCACCTGGATATAAATTAAGGTACAACTATAAACATACAGTCATTACTTTAATTTAAAGTGATATAATACATTTTTGTACTAATGGTAGTTATGAGGAAGATAATAGTAAGCTTTGAAAGGTTGTAAAACCCGATATAGACTGAAGAGATCAGACAGTGCAGAAGATCTGGAATATAGAGATGAAACTAATAGCATTTGTTTGTGGACATGTCTTTCTCTGCCATGCCACAAAAAGTCTTGGCTGCAAGATGGTGCTTTCTTTAATCCTGCACTGCTTCAGTACTGTACAGAAGTGCCAGCTTATATTTTTGTATGCCAGTCTCTGGAGTAGGTCTTTAATCCACAACTATCTAACCCAGAAGCATGTGCACCATATCTCACCTCTTTAAATTGTGTATACAGGGGTTTAATATTGCACGTGGCCACAGTCAATCAGCATATCCTCTTTTGTCTGGAAACCTGTACAGTCCTTGTATAAAAATGTGTATTGGTTGAAGCAATGAGATAACCACTGGTCTTTCACCTCGAACTGGGTTCAAATTCAGTCCATGAATGTTTCTTCTGTTGCTTATGTAGTCACAAATTTAACATGTTAGAGGAAAACTATACACAAATACAGAGGATTACATCTATCTGAGACTTTTTGATTGAGTCATAAATTGTTGCTTATTTATCTACGTATTTCCTGCTGAACTAGGATTGTTTTTGGCTTCTTAGTTTTAATTTTCCTTTTATGATTTAAGCAAAGTATCCATTATCCATATGATTCTTCTCATTTAAGCGTTGTTCACTTTTGTCCCTTATCCAAAGTTCACAATTTTTGAGGTCCAAATCCAAAGAATGTGTGTGTCACTGGTTGGGCGGCATTTATTGCCCATACCTAACAGCCCAGAGGACAGTTAAGAGTCAAGGAGAAAATGAGAACTGCAGATGCTGACGAACAGAGTTGAAAAATATGGCACGTGGAAAACACAGCAAGTCAGGCAGCATCCAAAGAGCAGGAGAATCGATGTTTCAGGCGTAATCCCTTCATCAGGAATATCGGGGGAGAGGGGGATGTAGTTTGAGAGATAAATTGGAGGGTGGAGTTGGGGCTGGTGGAAGGTGATAGGTAGATAGTATATTGCTGTGGGCCTGGAGTCACATGTACGCCAGACCAGGTGAGGATGGTAGATATCCTTCCCCAAAGACATTAGTGAAGCAACTGGGATTTTCTTAACATTTGACAATGTTAAGATCATCATTAGAATCTTATTTCCAGATTATTTTTGAATTCAAATTCCACTATATGCCATTACCTATTGCCTACTGCATTTTCAACTAAAGCAATACACTAGAATTTACATAGATCTTTTTTATTAATTCAAAAAAGATATCAAGGAGTCAATTGCAACAAGCTGTATTGGCAGTTCATTTATAGGTAAATCAAATGTGTAGAGATTTAGGAATATAGTATTTATCTGTGTATAGAGAGCACCTTTTGAAGTAATAGTCTGCTATGATTGATTATCTACAGTTAATAGTCTTTTGTTGTTTTAATGTCCAAAGTTCAGAATGCAATCTAGGTGGTGGGCTTCAATGTTCATCTCTCCAGTCATCACTACTGATCTAGCTAGCCAAGTCTTAAAGGATAGAGCTGCCAATTTGGCTCTGCACTAAATGATAAGTTCATCTTGAGAGAAAAATCTACCTCCTGATCATCGTCTGATGCAGAAGTATTGACAATGGAGCGACCACTGCAAAACTCTTGTGGTAGCAGGCTGCCATCATCAGCATGAGGATATATTCAATTGTGTGTGTTATAACTGACATGATAAATTAGACGTATTCAGAATCAATCAAGCAACTCAAGTTGGCATCCATTAGTTGCTTGTAAACCTCAATTACAGGAAAATTTTATTCTACCAATCTGCAACAACTCAGCACGTCTCTCACTTCTCCTACCATTACATTCAACCAGGCAACAAATCTTGGGAAAGCTCAGCAGGTCTGGCAAAAGCTGTGGAGAGAAAGCAGTTTTGGATGTTTCTTCAGAATGTTCATTACCATTAATGATGTACTGAAACAATTCAATAAAACTTATTTGACAATGCATTCCAAACCTCCAGCCTATCCAAGGACAGCATATGGATGAGAACATCATTGCCTGCTCAGAAATTAAGGTAAAAGGTAAAGTCACCACAGTCTGACCAAACCATAGGACTGCTCTCTCATTAGACAGAGCCAGCTTGGGGTGATTTAACCTGAGGGTGACCATATCTCGGGCAAGGGGAGAGAGAGGTTGAGAAGGTGAGTCCTTCATAGTGACCTCAGTTGGTGCAGAAATTGAAACCATTGGTATAACTCTGCATCACAAACCAGCTAACTGACTCCCACATGAAAATAAAGGACTTTATAAGTTATAAACAAAAGAATAGTTCATATATAATAACTTGTTTGTAGGAAAACAATCTTTGAAAGTCTGGTGTCAGAGGAAGTCTTTCACATTTTTATTGTAGTTTAAATATCAGCATTATTGCAGGATTTTCTCGGAGATAAATGTTCAGTATATCATGAAGTTGCCTACTTTTTTTAAAATTAGGAGATGCAGTTTATTTATAAGTAGATTTGGCAAATCAGACTGAGATGTTATTAAATACAGCCTCCACCACCTTTAAAAGACATCAAGAACACTGCCTTTTCTACAGGCATTGTGGCTGTGATGATCTTTTGCAAGCTACCCAGCTCATTACTGGATCTTTAAATCAGAACATTTGATCTGTAGCTGGTTTCAGCCACACAATGACCAATACTGATATTTCCTAACCATATTGGTCTGCAAGTTCAAGAAATCATTACACGGTAGGAAATAAGTTGTGGCCTTTCATACTTGTGGATAACTAATCTCATCAGTTTTTTGCTAAGTTGAAACTTGACAACATGGAAATTTACCCCAATCTTTGCAGTAAATTTACTCCAATGACACATGTGAATTCTACAAGGGGTGCCATCAAGGTATGTCCATTCAAGGATGTGTCCCTACAATGAAGATTCAGTTAGGATTCTGGACTTTGGAGATAATCTGTCTGTGAAGTTAACCTCTTAGCAGTCATCTTAGCCATCTTATTTACTTAATAAGCTTTTCAAGAGATCATGTTTGGAATAATGAAGAAGAAATACCTTAACTGGCCATGATATTTACTCTTAGGAGAGGCTAGGACTAGAGAGTGAAGGGATGATCCTTTAGAACTGAGATCAGATGGGGGTTTCTTCATCTAGAGGGAGTTGAATCTTTGGACCTCATTGCCAAAGTCATTGAGTGTATTTAAGATAGTGATCCTTGATTTAGTAAGGGGATCAAAAGAAAGCAGGAGAATAAGGTTGAAAAATATATCAGCCATCAGCAAGTGGCGCAGCAGACTCTGAGCTAAATGGCCCAGTTTCATTTCCAATATCTTATGGTCTTTATGTGCAGAGGTTTGTTCTGTTAGAATTGAGCAGAGAAGGACAATAAACATCTGTTGAAAGATGGTGTTTGTTTTGAGTACAGCAGTTCTTTTATTAAGTTGCAGAATCTGCTATTTGAAAAGTCATTTGCCTCAGTTGAATTCTCTTCTCAAATCTCGATTTTAAACATTACTGAATATTAAGACAGTAGAATTGTTAATCTTTTAATTTTAAAATAAACTCTAAGACTACAGTATGATGCTATTATTTTTAAAAAGAAACTTAATCAACTTAAGTAAAAGAAATCTTCATATCTAGTTTGTCCAGTTGGTTTAATTGCAACAAACTCTGTCATATTGATCAGGAAAATCCAAGATATATTTGCAAGGAGGAATTTCTCATTGTGAGGTGCTACAAAAGAAAATGGTAGCCTTATCAAAGATATATTTTATTGAAGATGTAAATAATGCTTGCTCATTTCTCCACTTCCCTCCTCTCCAGAACTTAAGGCAGAAGCTACTTAAATTTTCTCTTGTCTTTTTTTTTTGTTTGCTTGTGTTTGAACACATAAGTAGATATTTTCAAGCTTTATGTAGTAATACCTCAATTGAAACTGTCTCTGCGACACTTCCAGGCAGTGCATTCTGGAACCAAACAACTCTGTGAAAACGTTTTTTTCTCCATCACATTTACTACTTTTGTAAATCACTTTAAATTTGTGCCCTCTTGATTCTGATTATTTGAAAGCAGGATATCTTGCACCTATGTATTCTGTTAGACCCCTCAATTTTGAAAATGTCAATCAAATCTCCTTTTTAGTCTTCTGGCTGAGGAAACCAGTCAATTGAGGAAACCAGTCAATTTCTCCAGTCTATTTCATAACTGGTTCCAGAGGTGAGAAAAGTCATTTTTGTAGACCTCTTCTTTACCTTCTCCAATGTGTTCATATGCATCCTGAAATGTTGCGCCACCCACCCGCCAGAACTCTAGACCTTTATATGCAGATGACCTCCAACTAGTGCCTTATGCAGGTTCACCATAATGTCCTTGCTCATGTACTTTATGCCATTTTTAAAGAATACTGCAAAGGCTATGGACCTGACCATATTCTGCCAATTAGTACTGAAGACTTGTGCTCCAAAACTTGCTGCAACCGTAGCCAAGCTGTTCCAATACAGCTACAAAACTGACATCTACCCCACAATGCAGAAAATTGTCCAAGTGATCCCTGTACTCAAAAATGCAGGACAGATCCAACCCAGTCAGTAACAGGTAGTTCTTGTATAAAGTTTGTTTCGGCAGTGCGATTTGGCTATAACATCGCTGAAGACTTGGGGAATGGTATTTTCAAGAATGCTTACCTCTATTTGCAATAGCGCGATTCCAGCAGCAATCATTTTGCACGCTTTGTTCTGCAAATGTGCCAATGTGAACACTGAAGTCTCCATGTTATTCTGCATGTTTCAATGTCAGGTGCTGTCGGAGCATGTGAGAGGTACAGTACTATACATTGAGCAACTTCATCTCAAAAATTAAACTAATGAATGTTTATTGCTTTCCCTCTGAGAGAAGATTCTTGTATAAGCCCTGTATATTTCCTGCAAGACTGCATTACTCATATACATACCATTTGCCATTCTAATTTGTTCTTGTACCTGCATATCACACAATCTAAGCCAACCCCCAAGAAAGTCAGAAGACAATCAACCACTGCCATTCATTTCTGTAACCACAACTGCACCTGGAAGGTGGTGATGATGACCATCTGTCCCTGCATTAACAGTACTTTTTAATGTAATGTTTTAAATTTACTTTGGTTTCATTAAGAAATATGATTTAAATATCCATTCAGGCTATATTAGGCTTTTGGTTGATTTTTGAGCGATCGTGTGAGTGATTTTTTTTTTTTGCTGTTTTGTCCCTACCCCACTTTTCCCATAGGCCCCATTATTTCACGAAAGCAATTTTCTATTAAGCGAGGTTTTGCTGGAATGGAATGCCAGCATTGTAGGAGAACCAACTATACCAACATATCATGATCAGCAGTCCTAATGAAAGTGGTTATCAACAGTCTTATCAAGCAGCACTTTGTTTGCAATGACCTGCTCACTAAACTCCATTTGAGTTCTACCAGGGCCACTCAATTCCTCCCTTAATTACAGCTCTTACTAAAATAAAAATGCTATGCTCCAGAAAAATTGGGGTGGGGGCAAATGTTTGAGTTTTATATTATATGTAGGAGTCTTTTAAAGCCAGTTGTCAGAGTTCAGGACCAGCATGTCCCTGTGAGGATGAAAGATGAGGATGGCAAGAGTTGGAAACTGTTGGATGACAAGCCACCAGCAATGTCCCAGAAGAATAGTGGATAGCCAATGTTGTTCCTATGTTCAAAATGGCAACTGGGATAATCCAGGAAAATACAGGATGGTCAGCTTTCAGTTAAAGGGAAATTTATTGAAAAAGATTTTTAGGGTCAGGATTTACTTGCATTTGGAGAAGAATGGAGTTATTAGGGATTGCTGGCATGGCTTTATGCAAGGGAGGTCTTGTCTGTTAAATTTGAATACATCCTTGAGGAAATTATGAAGATGAGAGATTGGGTAAGATGTTGAATGTTGTCAACATGGACTTCTGGTAAAGCATTTCACAAGGTCCCTTGTGGTAGGCTGGTCCAGAAGACCAAATTGCATTGAATCATCGTGAGTTAGCAAGTAGTTCATAAAATTGGCTCATTGACTACAGTTCAGCCTTCAACACTATTATCCCCTCGAGACTGAGGAAATTTGGCATGACAGCGAATACCTTTGCCAACTTTTATAGGTGCACTATCAAAAGCATTCTGCCTGGATGTATCACTACCTGGTATGGGAACTGTACCATCCAAGATGGTCACAGGGAGTGGTGAACTTGGCCCGGACAATCACAAAGGCCAACCTCCCATCTATAGAATCCATCTACAGGCCTGCTGTCGAGAAAAGGCCGCCAGCATTCTCAAAGATCCATCCCACCCAGGTAATGTTTTTCTACGACCTCTACGATCAGGGAGAAGGTACAGAAGCCTGAACACGCACCAGCTGGTTTCGAAACAGTTTCGACCCTTCTGTTGTTAGAATACTGGATGGATTCACAAACTCTTAACATTCGCCTGTACCTGTATTTTTGTTTTTGCCACTGTTTACCTATTATTTACTTATATATGCTACTTAACTCTGTGATCTTCCTGCATTGCTCGCAAGACAAAAGCTTTCACTGTGCCGCAGTACATGTGACAATAAATTCAATTCAATTCAAATTGGCTTGGCCATTGAAAACAGAGGGTACTAGTGGAGGGGTTTTTTTTGACTGGAAGTCTGTGACCAGTGGTGTTCTACAAGGATCGGTGCTTGGATCTAAATATAATGTTGGTGGTCTGATTAGTAAGTTTGTGGTAAGTAACATCTGACTCCCTTTCTCCAAGGAACAAGTCAAAGTGATGGAAGACTGTCTATCTGCTCAGATGAGTGCTAGTCCAACAACACTTGAGTTCTTTTTACATATTTCAGGACAAAGCTATTCTGTTTGATCAGCATTCTATCAATCACATTAAAACATTCATTTCCATCATCAGTGTTCCAGGACAGCAGTGAATCCCAAATACAAGGTGCTTTACATAAACTTGCCAAATCTCTTTTGACAGCATTACCTGAGCCTGCAATCTCTACCAGTACAGGCAAGCAAACGCATGGAAAAACATCCTGACTTGGGATTGTAGCTTACTTTTTCACTTCAGTTGGTCAAAGTCCTTCATGATTCCACAATGTTCTGAGGCAATTAGAAATGAGCGATTTGTGCCAACCTGCCTGCAATGCTCAAAATTCACGAATTTGCTAAAGCACTTAATGCACTAATTCTGATCATTTTCTACTGTACTTGTAAGCATCTTAAGAGAACGTGTAAGCTTGTGTCTTGCCATCAGAATTTTTACTATGTGAATAGCTTTAGAGTCCCTGAAAGAGTCAATTGCGGTTTGTCCAATGGGTATTCTTTTTCAATTGCGTCCAATCCGCCTTGAACTTGTTTGTATGTACAGTTTGCAATTCGTACATGCGTGTGTGCAGTTGGGTATTGTACGCTGTTTCTTTGGTTAGTGTTTAACCTTAATTTATAAATAAAATAGTGATTTGACCCTTTTGCTGAATATGTCAGATATTGGGGTGTACCAAGATCCGTCATATTTAACTAAAAGCAAACTGAAGAGTGAATTAATTGCTCATAACGTGCCTTTACCACAGAGGGAGCAGAAGAAAGAGGTTTATGTGCAGCTCTACTTAAAACACATTACGTCTAAGAATAAGTCAGAATTAAGAGCTGATTTTTCCAGCGACGAGGAGGATTCTTCAGAAGTTAAAAGCACTGTGAGTTCAGGGGACTGGATGTGTTTTTTATATATGAGTGTGGTGATTGTCAGTATTCAACGCGCGTTTAGTTGCGCGCCGAGTTGCGAGATTTGAATTCCTTTTGTTGGGTGGGAGTCGGTCTCGCTGTTGGTATACATGTACCTGAAAATGGGCTGTATGTGAGCACAGTTCCTTTGTTTGAAAGAAATTTGTTTCAAAATTCTCTGCTACATTTGGATTTGCAGTTCTTTCGATGTATAAATTTATTGTGCACCTCGACATTTGTATTTCGTGCATCATTTCAAGAATGGCATTGAATTCGATTCACGGTTTTCAAGTGTCTTCGGTTTTACATTATAAGCCTATACATTGACACATTAAGCTTAAGTACATTTTTCAGTTGGAAGTTGAGAGCAAGGAATCCTATATAGACTCATGCACTGTCTAGTAGGTTCATTTTTTAAAGTAGTAACCATCCAAGGGAGAGGTTCCAAACTGATAGCAAAGCTTTTTGCTATTTAAGCTACAAAATGGCCGTTTCTCCGTACTCGAAGCAGTTCTTATGTGTGAAGAGCACTGCAATAGAAACTTTTTCTGAGTTGCTGCAACGGACACTCAGTTTGATGCATTGAAATGCTGCAATATGTTTTACATTTTTTAACAGCACTACTTGACGCTAACAATTTTGAGTTGATTTGTTGGATTGGAATGTGAGGGAGGGGGTTCATAAGTGCAAAATTGACCTAATTTATTCAGTTTGAAGTGCGTGATAACTACAGCTAGTTTCCCGATTTACACTATCAACACTTAATTAAAAACGGAATCATTTTGCCTTCCCTACTCCTAACCAGAATAAGCTTTGAATATTAACCACAATGTGCCGAAATAGGTACACAGCAAAAAAATTTCAAACTGTGTGCAAAGGCCATATGTGACCCCGTACTATGGCAAATTGGCCTTCAAAAACCAGTGGAGCTCCATCATAATTATAATTTTTAAAAAACATTTGCCGGTATGTCTTACCTAACCATTGCAAATTGAACTTTGGAAATGCCTTCTTTTAGGTTGCAGTTTTGATTTTTCTTGTTCAACAAATGAGAAAACAAAGTATTAGCAAGAAATAAATCCAAATTAATCAGAATGTGAATTTTAATGTTGATGTATGGTCCATGAGAATCCACAATTTGCCCCTTAGCCCACAAAGCACAAAACCTTGACACTTCCACACTAAGCTGCGTAGTAGCTTGTTAGGCAACATTTCCTAGGCCACTACTATTGACTGCATATTTCCATAGTCATTAAGCAGGGAAACAGACCCTTCGGTCCATCAGTCTGTGCTGACCAGTTCTTACTGAATCCCATTTACCAGCATTTGACCTGTATCCCTCTTAAACTCTTCCTATTCATATACCCATCCGGGTGCCTTTTAAGTTACATAATTGTACCTACCTCCACCACTTCCATTTGGTTCAAAAATAGCATTTGGGAAAACAGAGTGGAGGCAGGCAGTATGCAAATTAACCCTTTTTTAAAAATCCCACTTCTTTTTGCCCTCTTTTATCCCAGAGCTTTATAAAGTTTAGAGGGTAATGCCATTTTTAAAAATCTAAACAAAACATTAGTTACTTCATGCAAAGCTGTCAGAGGAAGTGGTGGAGGCTGGTACAATTACAACATTGAAAAGGCATTTGGATGGGTATGCAAATAGGGAGGGTTTAGAGGGATTATGGGCAAATGGCACTGGATTAATTTTAGGATTCCTGGTTGGCACGGAAGAGTTGGACTGAAGGATCTGTTTCCATGCTGTCTATCTCATGCCTGCACCAAGTAGTTATACAGTCTATGTTTTCAATGAGTGATAAGTTTCTCCAGTTCAACTTCAGTTACATTGAAAATAATACTTTGAATCAACACCATTAATTTCACTTCCCTAACACTGATTTCATATCCCTCATTGACTTAGCCTTCACTCAGTCTGAATCAGATTGTTTACAACATTTTTATCCTCCTTGATTCTGAGATGATTAAATTTTGTTGATTGCTAGGCTACTTATTTTTGCAACCTTGTCCCATTAAACAGTTTAACAAGCCTTTGACAAGTTCCAATATCAAGAATTTCTCATCCACTTCCTCTATAAATTACACCTTGTCCAAAAACTTAGGCAGGAAGGACAAAAGAAGATCTAAGCCCACATCCTTACTGAATTAAAAAAAACTGCAAATATTGGAAATCTGAAATGGAAACAGAAAATGCTAGAGAAATTCAGCAGTTCTAGCAGCATCTATGGGCAGTTTCTGTTTTTATTACTCATCCTTGCTGACCTTCACTAGATGTGGTCCCTTCCTGTCCTTCCTTTTTTTTGATTTACATTTCTAGCTCATAATCCAATTATGAGCATCAGAAACTAGAAATGAATTAAATAGACATCCACAAAAGATAACAGGCACAAATTTTGAATTTATAAGAAATAAGTAATTCAGGGCTGAAATGTGGTTCTTTTAAAATTTTTCTGTATTGTTGTTTTGTGATCAACTGGCCTTTTTTTTGTAATTATAATGTGCATATAGATAAATGGTAGAACATAGCATTTTACAGTCTTCTGGGCTCCTCACGAGTTCAGCAATTTCAGAACTGTCTGTTTATTCTAGCACTTAGTCTCCCTCTGAATTAATGCTTTGACTGTTTGAATGTCTGTTTCTGTGCTGTATGACTATTTGCTACAATCGGCTCAGTTGGCTAAACAGACAGTTTGCAATGAGCCAACCTCATGCGTTCAATTCTTGCAGTTTTGAGGTTACCATGAAGAATTCTGCTTCTCAATCTCTCCCCTCCCCCTGACCAATGGTGACCTTCAGGTTAAACCACCACCAGTTGTCTCTATCTCCAATGAGAGAGCAGTCCTGAGGTGCAGTAAGACAAAGGCTAATTTACACTCGCTACCACACCTTTTGCATATTATCCATATTATCTTTGCCTTCTACCGCATCCCAGAATATCCTTTTCTCTATTCCCATCCTCAGTGGACACCTGATGTATAACCCATTATATTTCTACCTGAAGAAAAGCTAGTTTTGACTTGCCGCCCATTAGAGCTTTTGCTCTCCATAAATACTCAACAGATCTGGTGGCATTTCCTGCACTTTATTTCATATTTCTAGCATCGCTGTATTTTGCTTTTAATTTAACATGAGGAATAGAGAATTTGTTTATGTATGTACAACTTTAAAAAGGGACTTTCTCTATGCTTCTTAGTCATTGTTCATTTTCTTTACCCTCATTTTATCTTTCACTTCATTTTATTATCATTTCTCTGTCTGCCTTTGCTTTCGATACTTGCTGGGGAAAAAAATAAGGATTGAGATTACTGGCGACAATTGGCTAACTCAGCACAGACTTGGAATTCAATCTGCTACTAATGAACCATACGGCTCAGCTACATGCTGTATTTGCCATCTGTGCTTTCAGGGAAGACCTGTCAGATATTTATAATCCATTGCTTAGGTCTGCATTTGCAAAGGTCCGTAGTAGAGATTTGATCGTTTTGACATTTCTTTTTAATCAATTTAGAAATGTAGCTTTATTGTGGAATTTCATAGATGAAGAGTAAGAGTCCGTTTTTGAGTCAAATCACTCCTCCTCCTTAGTTTCTGGCCTCTATTAAATTAAATTATCTTATCTCCAGTAGTAAATTGTGAATGCTGCATGAAGCACGCATGTGCTGTCGCAGAGTTAATACAGGATCAGACTGCAATGTGATGCCTGCCATGGTTTAGTAACTGTCAGCACTTTGCTTAAATTCTTATGCAACTACTGATCACTTGAGGGAAGGTTTCTAGGCCAGTCGAACTAAATTCTAGCAAGGGAGAAACACCTAGAAGAGGAACAACAAAGAACAGGAACTTGCTATTTAGTTGAATTAAGCAATTGCATGTAATTTGCATGGCATCTTGAAATGGTGCAGATCAGAAAGACGCCATTCAGACTATTGAATCTAGCTGTACTCGCATTTTCAAAGAGCAATCAGAATAATCGCTCCATACGATATCAAGAAGCCATTGGATACTGCAAAGCCTGTGGCCCTTACAAAGTTCTGTCAGTAGTATTGAAGACTGTGTCACACTCCATGTAATTTTGATTTGGAGATGCCAGTGTTGGACTGGGGTGTACAAAGTTAAAAATCACTCAACACCGGATTATAGTCCAACAGGTTTAATTGGAAGCACACTAGCTTTCGAACGACGCTTCTTCATCAGGTGATAGTGGAGGGCTCGATCGTAACAGAATTTATAGCAAAAATTTGCAGTGTGATGTAACTGAAATTATGCATTGAAAAATTGATTGTCTGTTAAGCCTTTCATCTGTTGTTGTGGTTCTGTTCGCCGAGCTGGAAATTTTTGTTGCAAACGTTTCGTCCCCTGGCTAAGCGACATCATCAGTGCTTGGGAGCCTCCTGCGAAGCGCTTCTTTGATGTTTCCTCCGGTGTTTATAGTGGTCTGTCCCTGCCGCTTCCAGTTGTCATCTGTTAGAATACAGTGATAGTTTCACTTCTTACATGTGTAAATCACAAAACCTTTTTTTAAAAGTTGCATTCCTGAAGAAGGGCTAATGCCCGAAACGTCGATTCTCCTGTTCCCTTGATGCTGCCTGACCTGCTGCGCTTCTCCAGCAACACATTTCCATCTCTGATCTCCAGCATTTGCAGACCTCATTTTCTCTTCATAGATTTATTTAGACCAAAGCCTTAAAGAGATAAGGAGCTGGCTTGTCCAGATGGAACTCAAACTGAGCATCAGGGAGGAGGTTGTTTCTCAAGTTCTGCTTGATGGCACTGTGACAATAAATCACATCACAGTTTTTGATTGAGAATATAATAATAGCCAAGTAATTGGCTCGGCTGGATTTTTCTTGCTGCTCATACACAGCACATACCTGGACCATTTTCCACATTTAGCAGGTCCTGCCAGTATTGTATGTTCACTGGGATTGTTTGATTGGGGTGTGGCAAGTTCTGGAGCACAAATCTTTAGTATACTATTGCCAAGGCCTTTAGCCTCTGTTGTATCCATTGCCTTCAGACATTTATTGATATCAAGTTGTGTGAATCAAATTGGTTGCCATTTGGCATCCATGATCCTGGGGATCCCAGGAGGAAGCCGAGATGGATCATCCACTTGGCATCTCTGCCTAAGTTGCTTCAGTGTTGTTTTTTGCATTGATGTGCTGGACTGTCCCATCATTGATGATCTACCTCCTCCATTGAAGAGTTTAGTTGTCCTTCACTAGTTCAGAACTGGATGTGACATAACTGTAGAATTTTAGAAAGGGCTGTGTAGTCATTTAGTCCTGTTTAGTAGTTTCTGCTACTTCGCATGCAAGTGGTTCTGAGTAAGTGTGTTAAGTTTGTATTTCATTTTTATGATTTCATTGTCACCATTAAACTAGTTACTCTTAATTCCAGATATGATAATCAAATTCAAATTTCGTCAGCTATCATGGTAGGTTTCAAATCCATGTCCCTGATTCCTCCTAGATGACAAGTTCATTGACATTACCACCGCACCATTGCCTACTCGAAGATAGTGAATGAGGCATAGGGGCATAGTGAGATGCAGAACTCCTGTCTCCATCCAATTAATGCTTCATGAAGCATTAGAAAATAGGTGGAGAAGTAGGCCATTTGGCCCTTTGAGCCTGCAGCAAGCATTGACTGACTGCTGTGTAGGAATGCGTTGACCAACAGTGAGACCTGCAGTATAAAAAATTTTGTTCAGGATATTTTGCACATCAGTAATGGCAACAAGGTAATGCTTTGTGCAGAAATTTTAAGTAGTGATCAAAGTTAAGGAATGTTGACAAAAGTAAATAAGCTATTGGGCAAGTCAGTAAGAGATGGATTTGATTTATGATAACTGACAAAAGAATTCGAGTGGTGAAGAAAATCTTTCTACTGTAATAACTTTTAATGATCTGTATTGCTTTGTCTGCAAGGGTGACAACCAGATTTAATTGTAACTTTCAAAAGGAAATTGGACATGCATTTGGGGGGAAATAAAGAGCTACAGAACTATAGGCAAGTATATTGGGAGTAGAACTGTTTGTATAGCTCTTATTAAGGTACTAGCACAATGAGCCAATTCACTGCTAAAAACAAAAAATGCTGGAGATCACAGTGGGTTAGGCAGCATCCATGATGAGAAAACAAGCTAATGTTTCGAGCCTAGATGACTTCTTCAGAGCTGAAGTGAAGTGTGGAAGAGGCAGCATTTATGGCATAGTTTGGAGGAAAGGGAAGGGGAGGAGTAGATGATAGAGTGCTGGGGGAGAAAGGATGTCGATAGTTCAGATTAAGTGATTGAAGCCAATTCACCACTACTTGTGGTATAAGATCTTATGATTCTCTGATTGCTACTTCCACAGTGTATATTAGGATGACTTTCAGCCGTCCAGCCCCAGATATTGGAAGTTTCTATGTTGATTTCCAAAAATTAACTTTATCTCTCCCTTAGTTCCCAGTTCATAACCCTTGCTTGTAATGGTCAAGCTATCAGCCTTTATCCAGTAGCGGTACATAAATCTTGAGTATTCAATGGACTGTAATTTCCCGCATCCCTCCTCATAGTTGCTTCTTTTCATTATTTGGCTACTTGAACTTTTCAGCTATCTACTGTCTCTAGATTCCAAAACACATTTAACACTTGTATGTTGAAGATTTTCCAGTATTCCTCCTTTCAATTTCTCTTCACTATCTTGTACACTGTCATATTTGCCTGTGTCTTTTCCCAATATTGCATTCCACATATAATCTGTGTGATCTTACTCCAACCTATATTCAGCTGTCTCGCTGACCATACCAGACATGTATCATTCATGAACTTATTAATTCAAGCCCTCTAGGGGAATGAATTCCTTTCTGCACTTTATGATCCTGTCTTCAAGTTCTTGATGAAAACACAATGTTCATTGTAGCTCTGTATGAACTCCTCCGTTTCGTCAATTGAATTATATCATTAATGCTGACAAAAGTTGTAGATAAAATGAAAGCAGTCGTCTGTACATATTGAGGCCCTGATTTACACATATTTATAAAATTTATAATCTCTGGATTTTGTTTGAAGATCCTGAATTTTTTCTAGTTTTAATTAAAATTGCTTGCTGCCATTTCAACCTAAAACTGAATTGGTACTTCTTACAAAAGCTTAATTTTAAGAAGTGTGTGTATATTTGGGTTGAACCTCAAACATCTTTTATAGGCCTTCACCATTTTACATTTTAACTCAAAATTATGACTGCGGGTAGACTAACCCAGTAGCCATTTTGAGGCCAACAAGGTCTTGCAAATAGTGAGTTTGAGCAATGACGAATTAACCTATTTTCTGACAGTATTGGTTGAGTGAGGAATGCTGATCAGGATATTGGAAAAACCTGAGTTTTCAAATAATATAATGTTTTACAGAGAGAATGGCATATCTCTCACTTCTTGTGGTTTAGATTAGATTAGATTCTCTAGTGGTCAGAATGTTTTGTGTGGAAAGAGGTGGGTCTTAGCCTTGGAGTGTGTGTTCCAGCTTAATAATGCAGCACAAGCTTGTGCTCCATTAAAAATATAGATTATTTGTTTTTATGCACTTGCCCCAAATCAACAAAATATCACAAACCTTCCAAGCATGTGCGCGCACAGTGCAAAAATTGAATGAAGAAAGTGCATTTGTACAAGTTGTTGTTAATTTAGTCTCTGGTCTACAATTACCAGTCTTCCATGTGACAAGTCTATAGTTTATTGAAATAATTTGATGCTTTAAAATTGAAGTGAAAATCTTGTAAGGGTTTTGTACAGTTGATTATCTAGGAGTTGGTTCTCAGATAAACTTTGATACTTGAACATCTGAAGTACTTTGGCCACCTGATGACTTACACCTTGATTTAAGAATCTGGTGCTCAGTATGTCTGAAGGTTAATAGTTTGGACCTGTATTCAAACAACTCTTAGCCATTCTGCAGTCATACCATGTGGTTTTTTTTCCCCTTACAAATTCAAGATCTTTAATCATGTTGACTTCACATCCTGACTTGTGGGTTGACGTGCCTGAGGCCCACCCAGTGTTATTTGGATAGGGGAGGCCATTGTGGAACAATGTGAAGGTGCTAGTAGCCACTCATCTCCATCTGTTTTGATCTTCTGTTTTGTTCAGTAGGAAATATTGCAAAAGCGTTCTGGAATCTTTTTTGTGTTGGCCTTTCCTTAAAGTGATATGTGAATTCTACTGGTTGTCGGTATTCTCATTTGTGCCCTTATTTAAAGACTATTCTGTGCAAGCTTGGTACGGTCTAGTGCACATGCCAAAAGTCACCTGTGACAGCCATTTAACCACTTATTTATGTCCAATTATTAAAAAGTATTGACTTCAAATTTAACTTTCCTGTACTGAGCATAATGTGTGTAATCTTTGGTATCCACTGGAACTGGCTTGTGGACCCTTAGCTTACTAATACATTCAAATAACGACAACAACAACTTGTATTTATATAGCACCTTTTAGCATAATGTGTTCCAAAGTATTTCACAGGGTTATTTTATAGTATGTTATAAGATTAGGAGATAACAGATCCAGTGACCAAATGGTCTAAGAGGTAGATTTAACACTGCCTCGGTCCATTGTGCAGTTATCTGCTTTCCACCTTTAAGGCAATCAAAGGCACAGCAACTATGCTAGTGGTGCAGAGCATTGGAGATTACAGCGAGAGGGGAAATTCCATGGAGGGATATGAAACCAAGGAGGATAGTTTTAAAATCAAAACCTTATCTGGACTGAAGCCAATGTAGGTTAGCGAGAACTGGGGTGATGGGGTAAAGGGACTTGGTGTGAATTAGAACATGGGCAACAGAGTTTTCGATGATTTTTCAATTTTGGGAGACTAGAAGTGGAATAGTAGGAGTAATGAAGGCAAGTTTGAAGAGTTTAGCAGCAGATGACCTGAGATGGAGGTGAACCTAGGTGACTTTAAGGTGAAAATAGGTTGTCTCAGTGTAAATATGTGAGGGTAAAGTATTACTGGGGATCAAATTTAGTAGCAAGATTGCCAGCACATTTTAAAAGATTGTTGCAAAAGAAAAGGCTTGAGTTGATACTTGGAGAATGGAATTTAAATCAGGGTCTAAACAGTGGCTGCAGTCTTCCCAAAGTTTAATGGGAGCAAATTTGTTCTCATCCAGAAGAGCTATCTGATAAGTAATCTAATAATTTAACAGCAGCACAGATATGAAGATAATCAACAGTGATAATGTCACTTTAGCATTTCTTCAGTGTTGGGCTTTGGCATCAACCGGGGTTATCTAAAACGTCCAGGAGGGAGACAAAGCCCTAACCTTCAATTCTACAGGAAATATATAAAATCCTGAGTGGTCTGGAGAGGATGCATGCTGAAAGTTTATTTTCCCTTTTGGAAGAAACTAGAGCTAGTGGGACACAGTTTATATTTTTAAAAAAGGGTCCCAGTTTAGGCAAAGGAGGAGGAATCTTTTTCTTTGGGGGGACTTGAGAACATTCATCCTCAGATAATGCTCGAGGGAGGGGCCCTTGACAGCAAGGGATATCGATTTGAGGAGGCAAGGGGATGGTTCAAGAATGTGAAGTTAAAGCAACGATCAGTCAGCCACTATCTTATTGAATAACCATCAGGCTAGATGATTGAAACAATCCCCTCCTAATTTGAATGTTTGTGTGTAATATCGAGGATTTTTGTAAGTCAATAATAATTACCTACTCACTACTTTCTAATAATTTCTGTATTTTTGACACCAGACTTTCAATGTTGGCAGCAAAAACAGAAATTGCTGGAAAAAACTTTCCACAGACTCTATCAGACTTGCTGACTTTTCCAAGTGATTTCTGTTTTTGTTTCTGATTTCCAGCATCTGCAGTTCCTTTTTTTTTTAATCTTGTCATACATGAATATTTCGGTTTTTTCTCAGTCTGCATGGCAGCTCAGCAAAGACTTTTATTCAAAAATGTATGATTAAATTGAACACAGGACATTGGTTAGACCACTATTGGAATATTGCGTGCAATTCTGGTCTCCTTCCTGTTGGAAAGAAGTTGTGAAACTTGAAAGGGTTCAAAAAAGATTTACAAGGATGTTGCCAGGGTTGAGCTATTGGGAGAGGCTGAACAGGCGGGGGCTGTTTTTCGCTGGAGTGTCGGAGGTTGAGGGGTGACGTTTATAGAGGTTTACAAAATTGAGGGGTCTGGATATGATAAATAGGCTAAGTCTTTTCCCTAGGTGAGTGAGTCCAGAACTAGAGGGCATAGGTTTAGGGTGAGAGGGGAAAGATATAAAAGAGACCTAAGGAGCAACGTTTTCACGCAGCGGATGGTAAGTGTATGAAATGAGCTGCCAGAGGAAGTGGTGGAGGCTGGTACAATTGCAACATTTTAAGAGGCATTTGGATGGGTATATGAATAGGAAGAGTTTGGAGGGATATGGGCCAGGTGCTGGCAAGTGGGACTAGATTGGGTTGGGATATCTGGTCGGCATGGACGGGTTGGACTGAAGGGTCTGTTTCCATGCTGTGCATCTCTATGACTCTATAACTTACCACTGCCCTTGCCAAGCTGTTTCAGTACAGTTACCTCACTGGCATCTATCCAACAATGTTAAAATTGCCCAGGTCTGACCTGTACATAAAAAGAAGGACAAATCCATTCCATCAGTCTACTCGCAATCAGTAAAGTGATAGAAAGTATTCAACAACTGTGCTTTCAAGCAGCACCTGCTTAGCAATGCCTTGCTCGCTGATGCCCACTTTGGGTTCTGCCAAGGCCACTCCACTCCTAACCTCATTACACCTTTGGTTCAAACATGGACAAAAGAACTGAATTTCAGCACTGAGGTGAGTGATAGCCCTTAGCCCTTAGCATCAAGGCTGCATTTGACCAAGTGTGGCATCAAGAAGCCCTAGCAAAACTGGAATCGATGTGTTTCAGGGGAAAAGTATCCACTGGTTGGAATTATACCTGGCACATAGAAAGATGGTTGTATTTGTTGGAGGTTAGTCAGCTTCAGCTTCTTCATCAATGACCTTCCTTCAATCATAAGGTCAGAAGCAGAGAGGTTCGCCAATAATTGCGCAATGTTCAATGCCACTTCCAACATCTCAGAATCTGAAGCAGTTCGTGTTACAATGCACAATGGATAATATCCAGGTTTGGGCTGATAAGTGGCAAATAACATTCGTGCCACACAAATGCAAGGCAATGACCATTTCCATAAAGAGACTACCTAGTCATCGACCCTTGACTTTCATTGGTGTTACTATCACTCAATTCCCCACTACCAACATTCTTGGGGTTACCATTGACCAGAAACTCAACCAGACTCACCACTTAAGTACAGCAGAGACTAAGAATATTGCAGTGAGTAATTCGCTTCTTGACTCCTAAAAGCGCCTCGCCCATCTATAATGCACAAGTCACTCCCACTTTCTTAGATGGGTGCATTCCCAACAATAATCAAGAAGCTTGACACCATCCAGGCCAGAGCCAACTTGATTGGCATCCACAAATGCCCATTCCCTCCACCACTGACGCTCAGCAGTAATGTGTAACACCTAAAAGTTGCACTGCAGGAATTCACCAAAGATCTTTAATAACTACCTTCCACGTCCATGACTACTTCCATCTAAAGTTATTTATCCATTTGCTTTTGAGATATACTATTGAGCCTTCAGACAATGCATTACAACTACCAATCACTCTTCAGTGAAGTAGCAGAATATTTTGACAAGCAATACTCAATTATTAGTGTCATTTACAGTAGAAATAGTCTTTAGAATGTAATTGTAATTACATTCTAAAGACTGGATTTACAGCCGCTTGAAAGAAATCTCACTTGCTTAATATCAGCCATACCAATAGTACTGAATTATTTGTTTTTAAGCTGGGAACTCCAGGCTATAGATTGGTGGAGTTGAGCAATGATTCATTTTCAACTCTGTTCATATACAGGAGCATGAAAATTATATTCAGTGGGATTTTGGGTGGGGTGGGGTTGAGTAATATCTAGCACAAAAAAAGTTGGTCTTAGTTGTTGGAGGTCAGTCATCCCAGTCCCAGAGATCAGTGCAGGAAATAAAACAAAGAACTGTGCAGGAGATCTGAAGCCAAATTGCTAGTGAAACTCAGCAGGTCTAGCAGAATCTGTGGGAAGAAAGCAGAGTTTTGAATCCAGTGAATCATCATCCGTACTGTTAGCAGCTGGGAAATAGTGGTATTTAAGCTGAAGACAAAATTGGAAGCGGAGGATTGGAAAGTTGAGCAGATACGCAGAGATGGAGCCCAGGGAGAGAGTATGAAAGGGTTAGTAATGGAAGACATTATGGACAGCAGGCCAGAATAAAAGAAAATCTGAATAACTGATAATATAATAATGGCCAGGCCCCAGTCATCCTCCCAGGTGGACTGACGATAGACTAGATTGAATCAATCAACCATATTTGCTGTTCAGTGTGGTCACCTCTACATCACAAACTGGGTGATCACTTTGCAGAACACCTGACATTCTGTCTGTAAAAATAACCAAGTTCCAATTGCCTGCCACTTCAATACACCACCATGTTCCCATGTCATTATTTTCGTTGCTTATCTCATTATGACAGCAAATATGGTAGATTAGATTGAATCAATCTATCAATCATTGCTCCACCTGGAAGGATGACTTTCAGTACAGCTCACCCATTCACTCCTACTCTTTGCTCCTATTATCACTTATTCAGCTTTTCTTCTGTCCTGGCCTGTTATCCATAATCTCCTTGCTTGCTGCTCACCTCTTCCAACCCCCATCCCCCCAAAAAAAATCCTCATCTTCAGCATAAACCCCACTTTTTTCCTAGCTGCTAACAATTCTGAAGAAGAGTTACCAGACTTGAAGTGTTAACTCTGCTTTCTTCTCAGATGTTTCCCAACCTGCTGAGTTTCATCAGCAATTTTTGTTTTTGCTTCACTGCAGGAACTCCTTGGGGCTCAGGTGATTCAGAGGACATTTACTAATTTTAATCCTGGATTGAGAGGGTTGCCTCATGAGGATAGTTTAGATATGCTGGGCCTATTTCCACTTCATCTTAGAGTAAGGGGTGACTGAGTTGATGTGTCTAAGATCCCAGGATGATCTTGACAAAGTGGGTGTGGAAAAGTTGCTTCACCTTGTGAGTCACTCCAGAACTAGGAAGCATTGTCTTTTTTTATGTAGGTATTTTTATTGAAAATTTAACATGTTTTTACAAGTTTACAAAAAAACCCCAGTATAAACATTGATATACAATTAAATCTTAAATAAGTAATAACCAAAATCTATCAAACAGGGAAAAAAAGAGATGCCGAGAGGAAAAAAGACAAAATTCAGCTAACTACTCATCTAACCTACAACTAACCAGAGTGTATGATTAAATCTCTTACATTATTCAAGAAAAAAAACGACGGATAACACAAATTGAGTAGTGAAATACATGCTCTGAATGTGTTAACATAAAAAAACCTGTATTCGTGCGGGATTCCTCTCCCAAGGGGCCCCAGACCAGCCAGGTTTGCTATCTAATTAAATAAAAGCCCTTGTTAGGATGACCGGAATATCTGTATTTGTGTAATTCAAGAAAGGCTGCTATATTTTATGGAATAATTTGTTTTTTTGGTGCACTATATTTGTAAGGAAGTTGGGGAATATATTCCATAATTATTCTGTGCCAATTTGAAAGTCCATGAGGGCCCTCAGCCGCCCAGTTTACCAAAATATTTTTCCTTGCACAGAAAGAGAGAATGGAAAATAATCTCTTTCCTGTCGTAATTTCAAGTGTTCTTTATCCAATAAGTGTGTCTCCTGTAGGAGAGCTATATCAACCCTTTCTTTCTTGAGGTTTGATAATCTTTTCTTCCTTTTTTGGTTGGTGAATTACTCCCCTTGATATTCCTGGTGCACCATTTAATCGACTGATTAACCATAATCGTCCGGGCAAGTCAGAGACCCCTCGGGAGAAGGAACCCTATCCAAAACATCCCGAGCATAGAGCATATAAAATTCACAAAAATAAAGGCTCTTTAATACACTCCCATCAATATAATAAAAAACTATTTCTAAATATTAAAAAAAACATATTTAAACGGAGATTTTCCCCCTTGTTCCCGGGGTCATCATTTCCTTTCCAAAAACTCATCATATCCTCTCCCAACCAGTGCCCCACCCTTGACCCAGACACCCCACGATAGGATAAAGAAAATTCAAATATACTACTGAGCTAGTTAAGTGAGTACCCTAACACCTCTCCCCCCCACACACACACACACACACCAACACCTGGATATATTTGGGAATGTTAATACCATGTATGAACATATATATAAAATTGCAGTCTCAACAAATAATAATTAAATATAGTAATACAAAATAACAGGGGAAAACAACCCGGCTCCTGAAGACAGAGATAAAATAGGATAAGGTAACCACCTCCCCCCACCTACATCAACTGGAACCCCCAGCCAATATATATATTTTTTAAAAAAGGGAGAAAATCGCGAAGTGAAGAATAAATAAATAAACCGTTCGGGAAGGCCCAGCAAACGAATACTTTTTCGACGACTGATTTTCTCAGATCCGGACTTGCTGTTCAAGAGTCCGGACCCAATCCACGGCCGATTCTGCTATAGTCTCGGAGGTCGCGG
Organism: Chiloscyllium plagiosum; assembly: GCF_037043375.1. Taxonomy (NCBI): domain Eukaryota; kingdom Metazoa; phylum Chordata; class Chondrichthyes; order Orectolobiformes; family Hemiscylliidae; genus Chiloscyllium; species Chiloscyllium plagiosum. Next base: position 8,614,285 of record NW_028270164.1, read on the forward strand.
CTTTTCGCTCTGACTCGGCGCTTGATTTCCTCGATGTCTCGGTCGTGCTTTTGTAGCACAGCTGAGAGTGAATTCCATCTGCTCTGGGACTCTTCGATGAAGGCGTCAATCTTCACGTCAAGATTGGAGATTACTTCCACGAGGCACGCCACCGTAGGTAAGCCCCTGGGGTGGCTGCGGACGCCTCTGCTGCAGCTGGGGAGGGTGGGGGAGGGGTTCCTGCCTTCTGAGAACTGCGGGCTCCTTTTCCCCCTAGTCATTTTTACAGGGGACTGGACTGTTTAAATTTAGTACTGAGCAACTAATTACATTAAGTAAAAACTATTTTAAATGATTTGGTAAGTGTGGTGGAGGCGGGTGGCCCACTTTGCCCAAGTCTTGGGAGGAGCACTATAGACTCAGACTTGCTGGGTTGCCGCCATGTTGGATCTCCAGAAGCATTGTCTTTAAAGTTGTGGGGACAGTGACCCATTTAGGACAGAGCTACGGTGAATTTCTTTGAGAGTTGAGACTTTGGAGCTCCACCTCAGAAGGGAGTGGAAGTGGGCCCATTAAATATTTTTAAGGCCCAGGTAATTCAAATCTTAGGGAAGGGAATCAGAAGTTAGCAGTAGTAGATGGAATGTGAAAATCAAAAGACAAACATGTCTGCCATGATCATCTTCAATGTCCTGAAGAAGGGTTACACCCGAAATGTCGACTTCTCCACCTCCTGATGCTGCCTGGCTTGCTGTGTTCTTCCAGCCTTCTGCCTGTCTACTTTGGATTCAGCATCTGCAGTTTTTTATTTTGTCTCTAATGATCATCTTCAATGGCAGAGCAGGCTTGAAAGGTGGCATGTTCTATTTCTGCTATTTTTTTTTAAAAATTACGTATGTGGGTTCCTTGGGCCAACCATTTTTAGCTACTTTGTCAGTGATCTTTCCTCTCTCACAACGTCAGACATAGGTTGTGCTGTCATCTGTGAACAGCACTCGCAAACATCCCTGACTGCTTGAGTACCGAAACAAATCTATAAGCATATGCATCAAGAGCTGAGTCTTGGGGCCCCATGGTAGTATTGCTACTTCTGGATCAGGAGTCCTGGGTTCAAGTTTTATCTGCTCCAGAGGCATATAATAACACCTCTGAACAGAGTGATTATAAAATATACATACCAAAAGCTGGACATCTTTCAGGCATGGGCTCATAAGTGGCAAACACAACACATTGCCAATCTTTTTAAAATGTATTCACGAGACGTGGGTGTTGTTGACCAGCATTTATTGCCTTTGCCTAGTAATTTTTAAGATGGTAGAGATGAGCTGCCTTCTTGAACAGCTTAGCAGTCCATTTGCAGTGGGTAGACTGTGCAATTCCATTTAAGGAGGGAGTTACATGATTTTTGACCTGGCAACATTGAAGAAATAGAGTGGACAGAAGTGGTGAGTGGATAGAAACTTGCAGGTGGTGTTACTCTTGTGTATCTACTACCGTTGTCCTTCTAGGTGCAAGTGGCTATGGGTTTAAAAGGTGCTGTCAATCAAGTTTTGCTAAGTTTGTGGAGTTGACGTATATTATACACATTGCAAATACTGAACATTAGTTGTGGATGCAGTGCCAATTAAGGGGCTGGCTTTGTCCTGGTTGGTGTCAAACCTCGAGTATTATTGGAGCTGTAATCATCAGACAAGCAGTGAATCTCTAATGTGTGACTTACAGATGGTGACCAGGGTTTGGGAGTCAGGAGGTGAGTTACTCACTGCAAGATTCCTCACCTCTGACTTGCTTAAGTATTTATATAACTAGTCCAATTCTGTTTCTAGTCAATTATAATTATCTCACATGAGGTGAGAATCTAACTATTTACCTTGTTTTGGTATTCATGGCATTGTTATTGCTGAATCCTTCAATTTGAACATCCTGAGGGTTACCTTTGACCATTGAGCTATATACATACTGGTGTTAGAAGAGAAAGATGTGGGAGGTCTTGTAATTATTTTCTAAGATACAAGTCAAGATGTGACAGAATATTCTCCACTTTCCTGAATTAATGCAACTCTAGTTAATTGGCATTAATCCTGAAAATTCCTGCCTTTATCTTTCTGTAGCATATTTTTTGTTTTAAGGTTTTGCATACATTTGATCCACAATTCTTCTTTTTCCCGTGTACTGTATTTCCAATAGGCCACCTTCTGGCTGCACTGCTTCCTATGTTTCCCCCATTTGTGTGTTTTTTACTTCTTCGCTTCTACATTGAACATATTATTCTGCACACTTCACTTTGCTTTTATGCTGAGAATAAGATTGTAACAAATATCGTAACGCCTCTAAGCATTGGACCTCTGAACAAAGTTCCTGAAGGGATAAATATTGGCCAGAACGTTTCTTTGATTTGCCCATAATTCTTCAAAAGTAATGTAACTGTCTCGCGTTTTATTCAAAATACAGCATTTGTAGACAGCACAGCATTCCGTAAGTACTACACTGTAGTATTGCCATGGATTTTGGTGCATTTGGACTGGGAACCTTCAGACAAGAAGGAACAATGCTAACGTTGAACTAAAGTGGATGTCGTTAATTGGCAATAAGAATGTCTGCAAATTTTAACTTTTGTCTTTTTTAATACCTATACCCTCCACTGGTTTTATTTTTGAGATATAAGCACAACTAGATTACAGAAATAAGATTTGCATTTATATGACAACTTTATCTAAAGAAAATGAGTGCTTCGCAGTGTATTTGACTAAAAATTGACACCAGTGTACGTAGATTAAGAGAATGACTTGAAGCTTGGCTATAAAATAATAAGAAATGCCAACTGTTGCCTTTTAATGCAGTTCTCTGAATTGAGAAGTGCCTCATCATATTCTAAGGGAATGGCTGCCTTGTTTTGAACCATTGACTTCGTCATTTCAATATTCAATTTGCCTTACCACTTATAAAAACATTAGAACCTTTATAAAGCTAGCCACTTGAAAGATTTGTTAAATTACTGAAACTTAGTGGGATGTAATATTGAATCATTTGTTCTCTTGAAATTTTAAACACTCATTTAGTTGGTGTGCAATTTAATGTAAGCACCAGTAGGGGTAAAGTTTATTCGTGTAGTGCAATTAGTTTATATATTCTGTGGCATATTGGCATGTTTTTGAATAGACATGCATTTCAAAATCTTAGGATTTATAACAATACAGTCTGCTCTGCTATAGCATGTTTTTTTCAATGCAAGTTGACTTTAATGCGATTGAAGAATTTATACCATTATTTGCAGATGTGAGCTTTCTTTACCTGTACTGGCTATAACATTACTCCGGCCCCATTAGTTTAAATGCACAGCTATTGTGCGATTTTTCTTCTAACGCGAGAAGCACGAGAACAGAACTAATGCTTTACATCAGAACCAACTGTCTTTTCACTTCTGTCATTTATAAATTTAGCGCACACTAACATGCTGTTAGATGTTTTCAAGTTAAATACTTAATGAATCCTTTTGTATATGGTTACTTCCTTGTTGTAACGAATCATGCAATAACATGATAATCTTCATGCTTCACATGCTCCTATTTTAACAAGTATTTTTACACTTGGACATATCTCATCATGTCTTGTGACACTAGCTGACAAGTTAAGTTTTGCTCTATTATGTTAAAGTTTAGCAATGCTGCAAGCTTTGTTGCAACTGTTATTAACCATTGTTTGTCTTTTGTTTTCCTTGAAACTAAGGAACTGCCTAAACTAAAAGACGCTGAAGATAATCATACAGATAAAATGGATGTCACACAGCTGAGCAATGAAGAATTAAAAGAGCAGCTTATGAAACATGGCGTTACACCTGGTCCTATTGTGGGTAGGTACATATTTAAAGATCCTCTTTCTACATTACTCAGTCAATGTCTTCATTTCTGAATACAGAAGTAGTGGGATATATCTAGCTTTATGTAGAAGTGGACACTAGTATTATAATAGGTGTACTTAATGTTCTGATAACTTCTCCAATTTAAAATTCATTCAGCAAAGAATCTATTTTTAGTCGCAGCTTGAGCAACATTCAAGATGGTGGCAATGCAAAATACTGAGAATGCTGGGAATATGAAATTCAGTGTTCAGCCAGATGGAAGCATTCAGCCAGTTTGACAACATCTGTGAGGAGAGAGTCAGTGCTAACATATCTAGCCAGTGACCTTTTTAGATTAAATTACTTACAGTGTGGAAACAGGCCCTTCGGCCCAACAAGTCCACACCGACCCGCCGAAGCGCAACCCACCCATACCCCTACATTTACCCCTTACCTAACACTACGGACAATTTAGCATGGCCAATTCACCTGACCTGCACATCTTTGGACTGTGGGAGGAAACCGGAGCACCCGGAGGAAACGCACGCGGACACTGGGAGAACGTGCAAACTCCACACAGTCAATCGCCTGAGTCGGGAATTGAACCCGGGTCTCCAGCGCTGTGAGGCAGCAGTGCTAACCACTGTGCCACCGTGCTGACCTTTTGTTGGGCAATCTAATGAAAAGTCACAGACTTGAAATATTGGATCATATTTTCAAAGTGGGATGAATTCTGCGTTAAGTTCCAATGATATTATCTTGGAGAAGGTGAGCTCAGCATCCAGTTAAAGGTGTCATGAAGGCGGGAGCTACGTTGGAAGCTTCAGCTGCCTTCGAGATATGAGTAGGTAGTCTCTTAGAAATTGAGGAGGTGAGCTAAAGTAAATTGACAGGCTAAGGTACCTCCACTAATGTCTTCCAAGTTTTTCAGGTTTGCCAGAAAAACATGTAAAATTACATTTGCAAGCTTTTAAACAGCCCTTAAATGACCTCAATAGGCTGTTACTTATCACAGAGCAAGTACCCGTGTTCCATCCCACCATTCCTCTGAATGTTTTGAAGATATTGAGGTCCTAAGACAACTTTCAAGATCTTTAATTTGAAATGAAACCTATACCTGGCCCAAATCCTATTTTGAAAATCTGACCTATAGCTCTGTTTTACTCTGCAGAGATGCTGCCTCGGTTTTTATATTTAAAGTGATAGAATTGTTGGTGTATTGAAATGTTTTGATTAAAACATGCTACAAAATTTCAAGCAAGCTTTAAACCTAATTAGCAGCTGAAAATTTCCAGTTTCTCTCTGACTACAAGTATATGAATGCTTTCATTTTAAAATTTGCATCCATATGTTAAAATCCCTTCATGATTTAATCCCTTGTTTCAAAACTTATTTAGCCATACAACACTCAGAACTATTAATTTTACCAACTGTGATTTGTGCTTTTCCTGTTTTTTTCCTGTTGAGATGATTTGTGCTTTCAGCTGTCTAGACCCTTGGCTCTGGCCTATCTCTCTACCTCTCATATGTTGAAGAATCTACTTTAAAATGACCATTTGTTTGACCACTAACAAGCAAAATCAGAAAATCGGCAGGCCTGGCCACAACTGTAGAGAGAAAACAGTTAATGTTTGCATCTAGTGACGCTTCTTCAGGACTAGAAGCAGCTAAGAAAAGGTGGTATTTATGCTAATTATGGCAGCAATAGGGGCAAAAAGGAGTGAGTGGGTGAGTGGAGATGGAGCCCAGAGAGAGCAAAGAAAGGGGTAGGCAGACAAATGGATTGTGGATAATAAGCCAGGGAAGAGGAGAAGCTAGTTAGGTAATAGTGGGGACTATAAGTAGTTGAAAATAGGCTGACTGTATTGAAATCAACCCATTTTGTAACAGTAGCTGGGGTCATGGGGTTAGATAATAAGCAAAGAAGGAGATATTCATGCTTTGAAATTGTTAAACTCAATGTTGAGTCCTGAAGGCTGTGAGGTACCTAAATGGAAGATGTTTTGGTCTTCCAGCTTGTGTTGAGGCTCTCTGGAGAACTGCAGCAGGCTTGAAACAGAGATTTTGGCACGGGAGCAGGTAAGTGTGTTGAAGTGGCAAGCCTCTGAAAGCTCAAGTCATTTTAATAGACCGAACATGGTGTTCCACAAAGTAATCGCCCAGTCTCCATTTCAAGTTTCTTAATGTAGGGACCGCATTATGAATAGTGATTGTAGCAGTCTGGATTGAATGAATTGCAGATAAATCCTGGAAGGTGAATCTGGGGCCTTGCTGAGAAGGGCAAAAATGTTGTACCTTCTGTAATTGCATGTGTTGGTACCGTGAGGTTGCAGGGTGTTTGGAATGGAGGGAGAGTTACCATTGTGTCCCAGAGGGAACAGTCCCTGTGGAATGGTGACAAAGGAGGGGAAGGGAATAAGTAGTAGTCGCTAAATGGCCACTTATGATCCTAGTATTTGATCACCTTCACCTGGTCCATCTCTGACTCCTCTCTTCCCTTTCTTAACATCTCTCATTTCCATTTCTGGGCATAGGCTGGCCACCGATATCCAGTATAAACCAAGCGCAACAAACCCATTTTTATCCTCTCATAGTCCGCTTCGTCACCTATCTAGCTTTTCTTCCTGGCTTACTATCAACATCTATTTCTCTGCCCAACTCCCCCCTCAACCCCGTGTGTGTGTGTCTCTGTTTCGTTTTGTTCGGTCGCTCTCTCGTTCGCTCTAGCGTTCTTTCTTTCGGTCGCTCTCTCTTTCTCGTTCTCTTTCTTTGTCTTTTTCTCTCTCTTTTCTCTGTCTTTTTCTCTCTCTCTCGTTCTTTCTTTCTCTCTCGCTCGCTCTCGTTCTTTTTCTCTTTCTCATTCTCTTCTCTCTTTTCTCTCTTCGCGTTCGCTCTCGCTCTTGTGCTCTCGCTCTTGTGCTCTCGCTCTTGTGCTCTCGCTCTCGTGCTCTCGCTCTCGTTCTCTCGCTCTCGTTCTCTCGCTCTCGTTCTCTCGCTCTCGTTCTCTCGCTCTCGTTCTCTCTCTTGTTTTCTCTCTCTCTCGTTCTCTGGTTCACTCTCGTGCTCTCTCTCTTTCTCGTTTTTTCTCTCTCTCTCTCGTTCTCTCATTTTTCTTTCTCTCTCATTTTTCTTGTTCTCTCTCTCTCGTTCTCTCTCTCTCTCTCTCGTTCTCTCTCTCTCTCTCGTTCTCTCTCTCTCTCTCGTTCTCTCTCTCTCTCGTTCTCTCTCTCTCTCTCGTTCTCTCTCTCTCTCTCGTTCTCTCTCTCTCTCTCGTTTTCTCTCTCTCGTTTTCTCTCTCTCGTTTTCTCTCTCTCGTTTTCTCTCTCTCGTTTTCTCTCTCTCGTTTTCGTTCTCTCGTTTTCGTTCTCTCTCTCTCTCGTTCTCTCTCTCTCTCTCGTTCTCTCTCTCTCTCGTTCTCTCTCTCTCTCTCGTTCTCTCTCTCTCTCTCGTTCTCTCTCTCTCTCTCTCGTTCTCTCTCTCTCTCTCTCGTTCTCTCTCTCTCTCGTTCTCTCTCTCTCTCTCTCTCTCTCTCGTTCTCTCTCTCTCTCTCTCGTTCTCTCTCTCTCTCTCTCGTTCTCTCTCTCTCTCGTTCTCTCTCTCGTTCTCTCTCTCTCTCTCTCGTTCTCTCTCTCTCTCGTTCTCTCTCTCTCTCGTTCTCTCTCTCGTTCTCTCTTTCTCTCGTTTTCTCTCGTTTTCTCTCGTTTTCTCTCGTTTTCTCTCGTTTTCTCTCGTTTTCTCTCGTTTTCTCTCGTTTTCTCTCTCTCTCTCTCTCTCGTTTTATCTCTCTCTCTCTCATTTTATCTCTCTCTCTCTCGTTTTCTTTCTCTCTCTCTCGTTTTCTCTCTCTCTCTCTCTCTCTCTCTCTCTCTCTCTCGTTTTCTCTCTCTCTCGTTTTCTCTCTCTCTCTCGTTTTCTCTCTCTCTCTCGTTTTCTCTCTCTCTCTCGTTTTCTCTCTCTCTCGTTTTCTCTCTCTCTCTCGTTTTCTCTCTCTCTCTCGTTTTCTCTCTCTCGTTCTCCCTCTCTCTCGTTCTCTCTCTCTCTCGTTCTCTCTCTCTCTCGTTCTCTCTCTCTCTCGTTCTCTCTCGTTCTCTCGTTCGTTCTCTCTCTCTCGTTCGTTCTCTCTCTCTCGTTTTATCTCGCTCTCTCGTTTTATCTCGCTCTCTCGTTTTATCTCGCTCTCTCGTTTTATCTCGCTCTCTCGTTTTATCTCGCTCTCTCGTTTGTTCTCGCTCTCTCGTTTGTTCTCGTTCTCGCTCTCTCGTTCTCGCGCTCTCGTTCTCGCGCTCTCGTTCTCGCGCTCTCGTTCTCGCGCTCTCGTTCTCGCGCTCTCGTTCTCGCGCTCTCGTTCTCGCACTCTCGTTCTCGCACTCTCGTTTGTTCGCTCTCTACTCGTTTCTCTCTCGCGCGTTCTCGCTCTCGTTCGTTCGCTCTCGTTCGTTCGCTCTCGTTCGTTCGCTCTCGTTCGTTCGCTCTCGTTCGTTCGCTCTCGTTCTCTCGCTCTCGTTCTCTCGCTCTCGTTCTCTCGCTCTCGTTCTCTCGTTCTCTCGTGCTCTCGCTCTCTCGTGCTCTCGCTCTCTCGTGCTCTCGCTCTCTCGCTCTCTCGTGCTCTCGCTCTCTCGTGCTCTCGCTCTCGTGCTCTCGCTCTCTCGTGCTCTCGCTCTCGTGCTCTCGCTCTCGTGCTCTCGCTCTCGTGCTGTCGCTCTCGCGCTCTCCCTCGCTCTCGTGCTCGCGCTCTCGTGCTCGCGCTCTCGTGTTCGCGCTCTCGTGTTCGCGTTCTCGTGTTCGCGTTCTCGTGTTCGCGCTCTCGTGTTCGCGCTCTCGTGTTCGCGCTCTCGTGTTCGCTCTCTCGTGTTCTCTCTCTCTCGTGTTCTCTCTCTCTCTCGTGTTCTCTCTCTCTCTCGTGTTCTCTCTCTCTCTCGTGTTCTCTCTCTCTCTCGTGTTCTCTCTCTCTCTCGTGTTCTCTCGTTCGTTCTCTCGTTCGTTCTCTCGTTCGTTCTCTCGTTCGTTCTCTCGTTCGTTCTCTCGTTCGTTCTCTCGTTCGTTCTCTCGTTCGTTCTCTCGTTCGTTCTCTCGTTCGTTCTCGCTCTCTCGTTTTATCTCGCTCTCTCGTTTTATCTCGCTCTCTCGTTTTATCTCGCTCTCTCGTTCTCGCTCTCTCGTTTGTTCTCGTTCTCGCTCTCTCGTTCTCGCTCTCTCGTTCTCGCGCTCTCGTTCTCGCGCTCTCGTTCTCGCGCTCTCGTTCTCGCGCTCTCGTTCTCGCGCTCTCGTTCTCGCGCTCTCGTTCTCGCGCTCTCGTTCTCGCGCTCTCTCTCTCTCTGTCTCGCGCGCGCTCTCGTTTGTTCGCTCTCTACTCTCGTTTCTCTCTCGCGCGTTCTCGCTCTCGTTCGTTCGCTCTCGTTCGTTCGCTCTCGTTCTCTCGCTCTCGTTCTCTCGCTCTCGTTCTCTCGCTCTCGTTCTCTCGCTCTCGTGCTCTCGCTCTCTCGTGCTCTCGCTCTCTCGTGCTCTCGCTCTCTCGTGCTCTCGCTCTCTCGTGCTCTCGCTCTCGTGCTCTCGCTCTCGTGCTGTCGCTCTCGCGCTCTCCCTCGCTCTCGTGTTCGCGCTCTCGTGTTCGCGCTCTCGTGTTCGCGCTCTCGTGTTCGCGCTCTCGTGTTCGCGCTCTCGTGTTCGCGCTCTCGTGTTCGCGCTCTCGTGTTCGCTCTCTCGTGTTCGCTCTCTCGCGTTCGCTCTCTCGCGTTCGCTCTCTCGCGTTCGCTCTCTCGCGTTCGCTCTCTCGCGTTCGCTCTCTCGCGTTCGCTCTCGTGTTCGCTCTCTCGTTTTATCTCTCTCTCTCGTTTTATCTCTCTCTCTCGTTTTCTCTCTCTCGTTTTCTCTCTCTCGTTCTCTTTCTCTCTCGTATTCTCTCTCTCGTTTTCTCTCTCTCGTTCTTTCGCTCTCGTTCTCTTTCTCTCTCGTTCTCTTTCTCGCTCTCGTTCTCGTTCTCGCTCTCGTTCTCGTTCTCGCTCTCGCTCTCGTTCTCGCGCGCGCTCTCTCGCTCTCTCGCGCGCGCTCTCTCGCTCTCTCTCTCGCGCTCTCTCGCTCTCTCTCGCGCGCGCTCTCTCGCTCTCTCTCTCTCGCGCGCGCTCTCTCGCGCGCGCTCTCTCGCTCTCTCTCGCGCGCGCTCTCTCGCTCTGTCTCTCTCGCGCGCGCTCTCTCGCTCTCTCTCTCTCTCGCGCGCGCTCTCTCGCTCTCTCTCTCTCGCGCGCGCGCTCTCTCGCTCTCTCTCTCTCGCGCGCGCGCTCTCTCGCTCTCTCTCTCTCGCGCGCGCGCTCTCTCGCTCTCTCTCTCTCGCGCGCGCGCTCTCTCGCTCTCTCTCTCTCGCGCGCGCGCTCTCTCGCTCTCTCTCTCGCGCGCGCGCTCTCTCGCTCTCTCTCTCTCGCGCGCGCTCTCTCGCTCTCGCGCGCGCTCTCTCGCTCTCTCTCTCTCGCGCTCTCTCTCTCGCGCTCTCTCTCTCGCGCTCTCTCTCTCGCTCTCTCTCTCTCGCGCGCGCTCTCTCTCGCTCTCTCTCGCGCGCGCGCTCTCTCTCTCTCTCTCTCTCGCGCGCGCGCTCTCTCGCTCTCTCTCTCTCGCGCGCGCGCTCTCTCGCTCTCTCTCTCTCGCGCGCGCGCTCTCTCGCTCTCTCTCTCTCGCGCGCGCGCTCTCTCGCTCTCTCTCTCTCGCGCGCGCGCTCTCTCGCTCTCTCTCTCTCGCGCGCGCGCTCTCTCGCTCTCTCTCTCTCGCGCGCGCGCTCTCTCGCTCTCTCTCTCTCGCGCTCTCTCTCTCGCTCTCTCTCTCTCGCGCGCGCTCTCTCGCACTCTCTCTCTCGCGCGCGCTCTCTCGCTCTCTCTCTCTCGCGCGCGCTCTCTCGCACTCTCTCTCTCGCGCGCGCTCTCTCGCTCTCTCTCTCTCGCGCGCGCTCTCTCTCGCTCTCTCTCTCTCGCGCGCGCGCTCTCTCGCTCTCGCTCTCTCGCGCGCGCGCTCTCTCGCTCTCTCTCTCTCGCGCGCGCGCTCTCTCGCTCTCTCTCTCTCGCGCGCGCGCTCTCTCGCTCTCTCTCTCTCGCGCGCGCGCTCTCTCGCTCTCTCTCTCTCGCGCGCGCGCTCTCTCGCTCTCTCTCGCGCGCGCGCTCTCTCGCTCTCTCTCTCTCGCGCTCTCTCTCTCGCTCTCTCTCTCTCGCGCTCTCTCTCTCGCGCGCGCTCTCTCGCACTCTCTCTCTCGCGCGCGCTCTCTCGCTCTCGCTCTCTCGCGCGCGCTCTCTCGCTCTCTCTCTCGCGCTCTCTCTCTCGCGCGCGCTCTCTCGCTCTCTCTCTCTCGCTCTCTCTCTCGCGCGCGCTCTCTCGCTCTCTCTCGCGCGCGCTCTCTCGCTCTCTCTCGCGCGCGCTCTCTCGCTCTCTCTCGCGCGCGCTCTCTCGCTCTCTCTCGCGCGCGCTCTCTCGCTCTCTCGCGCGCGCTCTCTCGCTCTCTCTCGCGCGCGCTCTCTCGCTCTCTCTCTCGCGCTCTCTCTCTCGCGCTCTCTCTCTCGCGCTCTCTCTCTCGCGCTCTCTCTCTCGCGCTCTCTCTCTCGCGCTCTCTCTCTCGCTCTCTCTCTCTCGCGCGCGCGCTCTCTCGCTCTCTCTCTCTCGCGCGCGCGCTCTCTCGCTCTCTCTCTCTCGCGCGCGCGCTCTCTCGCTCTCTCTCTCTCTCGCGCGCGCGCTCTCTCGCTCTCTCTCTCTCGCGCGCGCGCTCTCTCGCTCTCTCTCTCTCGCGCGCGCGCTCTCTCGCTCTCTCTCTCTCGCGCGCGCGCTCTCTCGCTCTCTCTCTCTCGCGCGCGCGCTCTCTCGCTCTCTCTCTCTCGCGCTCTCTCTCTCGCTCTCTCTCTCTCGCGCGCGCTCTCTCGCACTCTCTCTCTCGCGCGCGCTCTCTCGCACTCTCTCTCTCGCGCGCGCTCTCTCGCACTCTCTCTCTCGCGCGCGCTCTCTCGCTCTCTCTCTCTCGCGCGCGCTCTCTCGCTCTCTCTCTCTCGCGCGCGCTCTCTCGCTCTCTCTCTCTCGCGCGCGCTCTCTCGCTCTCTCTCTCGCGCTCTCTCTCTCTCGCGCGCGCTCTCTCGCTCTCTCTCGCGCGCGCTCTCTCGCTCTCTCTCGCGCGCGCTCTCTCGCTCTCTCTCGCGCGCGCTCTCTCTCTCTCGCGCGCGCTCTCTCGCTCTCTCTCTCGCGCGCGCTCTCTCGCGCTCTCTCTCTCGCGCGCGCTCTCTCGCGCGCGCTCTCTCGCGCTCTCTCTCTCGCGCTCTCTCTCTCGCGCTCTCTCTCTCGCGCTCTCGCTCTCTCGCGCTCTCGCTCTCTCGCGCTCTCGCTCTCTCGCGCTCTCGCTCTCTCTCGCTCTCTCTCGCTCTCGCTCTCTCTCGCTCTCGCTCTCTCGCTCTCTCGCGCTCTCGCGCTCTCGCGCTCTCGCTCTCTCGCTCTCTCGCTCTCGCGCTCTCGCTCTCTCTCTCGCGCTCTCGCTCTCTCTCTCGCGCTCTCGCTCTCTCTCTCGCGCTCTCGCTCTCTCGCGCGAGTTCTCTCTCTCGCGCGCGAGTTCTCGTTTTCTCTCTCTCTCGCGTTCTCTCTCTCGCGTTCTCTCTCTCGCGTTCTCTCTCTCGCGTTCTCTCTCTCGCGTTCGCTCTCTCGCGTTCGCTCTCTCGCGTTCTCTCTCTCGCGTTCGCTCTCTCGCGTTCGCTCTCTCGCGTTCGCTCTCTCGCGTTCGCTCTCTCGCGTTCTCTTTCTCTCTCGTTCTCTTTCTCTCTCGTTCTCTTTCTCTCTCGTTCTCGTTCTCTCTCTCTCTCTCGTTCTCGTTCTCTCTCTCGCTCTCGTTCTCGTTCTCTCTCTCGCTCTCGTTCTCTCTCTCGCGCGCGCTCTCTCGCTCTCTCTCTCTCGCGCGCGCTCTCTCGCTCTCTCTCTCTCGCTCTCTCGCTCTCGCGCGCGCTCTCTCGCTCTCGCGCTCTCTCGCGCTCTCTCGCTCTCTCTCGCGCTCTCGCTCTCGCTCTCGCTCTCGCGCTCTCGCTCTCGCGCTCTCGCGCTCTCGCTCTCGCTCTCTCTCTCGCGCGCGCTCTCTCGCTCTCCGCGCTCTCTCGCTCTCTCTCGCGCTCTCGCTCTCTCTCGCGCGCTCTCGCGCGCCGCTCTCGCGCTCTCGCTCTCTCGCTCTCTCGCGCTCTCTCTCTCGCGCTGCGCTCTCTCTCTCTCGCGCTCTCGTTTGTTCGATCTCTACTCTCGATTTCTCTCTCTCTCGCGCGTTCTCTCTCTTGCGCGTTCTCTCTCTCGCGCGTTCTCTCTCTCGCGCGTTCTCGCTCTCTCTCGCGCTCTCGCTCTCGCGCTCTCTCGCGCTCTCTCGCGCTCTCTCGCGCTCTCTCGCGCTCTCGCGCTCTCGCGCTCTCGCTCTCTCGCTCTCTCGCTCTCTCGCTCTCTCGCTCTCTCGCTCTCTCGCTCTCTCGCTCTCTCGCTCTCTCGCGCTCTCGCGCTCTCGCTCTCTCGCGCTCTCGCGCTCTCGCGCTCTCGCTCTCTCGCTCTCTCCGCTCTCTCGCTCTCTCGCTCTCTCGCTCTCTCGCGCTCTCGCGCTCTCGCGCTCTCGCGCTCTCGCGCTCTCGCGCTCTCGCTCTCTCGCTCTCTCGCTCTCTCGCTCTCTCGCGCTCTCTCGCTCTCTCGCTCTCTCGCTCTCTCTCGCTCTCGCTCTCTCTCTCGCCGCGCTCTCTCTCTCGCGCTCTCGTTTGTTCGCTCTCGTTTGTTCGATCTCTACTCTCGTTTTCTCTCTCTCTCGGCGCGTTCTCTCTCTCGCGCGTTCTCTCTCTCTCGCGCGTTCTCTCTCTCTCTCGCGCGTTCTCTCTCTCTCGCGCGTTCTCTCTCTCTCGCGCGTTCTCTCTCTCTCGCGCGTCTCTCTCGCGCGCGTTCTCTCTCTCGCGCGCGTTCTCTCTCTCGCGCGCGTTCTCTCTCTCGCGCGCGTTCTCTCTCTCGCGCGCGTTCTCTCCGCGCGCGTTCTCTCTCTCGCGCGCGTTCTCTCTCTCGCGCGCGTTCTCTCTCTCGCGCGCGTTCTCTCTCTCGCGCGCGTTCTCTCTCTCGCGCGCGTTCTCTCTCTCGCGCGCGTTCTCTCTCTCGCGCGCGTTCTCTCTCTCGCGCGCGTTCTCTCTCTCGCGCGCGTTCTCTCTCTCGCGCGCGTTCTCTCTCTCGCGCGCGTTCTCTCTCTCGCGCGCGTTCTCTCTCTCGCGCGCGTTCTCTCTCTCGCGCGCGTTCTCTCTCTCTCGCGCTCGCTCCTCGTTTGTTCGCTCTCTACTCTCGTTTGCTCTCTACTCTCGTTTTCTCTCTCTCTCGCGTTCTCTCTCTCGCGTTCGCTCTCTCGCGTTCGCGCTCGCGCTCTCGTTCGCGCTCTCGTTCGCGCTCTCGTTCGCGCTCTCGTTCGCGCGCTCGTTCGCGCTCTCGTTCGCGCTCTCGTTCTCTCGCTCTCGTTCTCGTGCTCTCGTTCTCGTGCTCTCGTTCTCGTGCCGTCCTCGTGCTCTCGTTCTCGTGCTCTCCTTCTCGTGCTCTCGCTCTCGTCTCGTCGCTCTCGTTCTCTCTCTCGTTCTCGTGCTCTCGTTCTCGTGCTCTCGTTCTCGTGCTCTCGTTCTCGTGCTCTCGTTCTCGTGCTCTCCTCTCTCGTGCTCTCCTTCTCGTGCTCTCCTTCTCGTGCTCTCCTTCTCGTGCTCTCGTTCTCGTGCTCTCCTTCTCGTGCTCTCCTTCTCGTGCTCTCGTTCTCGTGCTCTCGTTCTCGTGCTCTCGTTCTCGTGCTCTCGTTCTCGTGCTCTCGTTCTCGTGCTCTCGTTCTCGTGCTCTCGTTCTCGTGCTCTCTTCTCGTGCTCTCCTTCTCGTGCTCTCGTTCTCGTGCTCTCGTTCTCGTGCTCTCGTTCTCGTGCTCTCGTTCTCTCGTGTTCTCTCTCTCTCTCTCGTGTTCTCTCTCTCTCTCGTGTTCTCTCCTCTCGTGTTCTCTCTCTCTCTCGTGTTCTCTCTCTCTCTCGTGTTCTCTCTCTCTCTCGTGTTCTCTCTCTCTCTCGTGTTCTCTCTCTCTCTCGTGTTCTCTCTCTCTCTCGTGTTCTCTCTCTCTCTCTCTCGTGTTCTCTCTCTCTCTCTCTCGTGTTCTCTCTCTCTCTCGTGTCTCTCTCTCTCTCTCTCGTGTTCTCTCTCTCTCTCGTGTTCTCTCTCTCTCTCGTGTTCCTCTCTCTCTCGTGTTCCCTCTCTCTCTCGTGTTCCCCTCGTCTCTCTCTCGTGTTCCCTCTCTCTCTCCGTGTTCTCTCTCTCTCTCGTGTTCTCTCTCTCTCTCGTGTTCTCTCTCTCTCTCGTGTTCTCTTCTCTCTCTC